>NW_024426996.1:44420210-44507745 GCF_017311325.1 Ursus maritimus
AAACAAACAAACAAACAAACAAACCAATAAATAAATACATGTAAGATTACTGGTACAAATACATTGTGAGATTAATGTATGGTCATAATAAAATATCTGGGAAATACAGAAAATTACAGATAAGAGAATACAAATGACCCATAATCTCATTACTACAATCTTATTAATTTCCTTTCTTCTAAGTGTATTGTTTAGCGAAGTGAAATTATGCTGTATGAACAATTTCATTTGCTGCTTTTTGGTTAAAGAATCTTCATAAGTTAGCGATAGTCTCTGTGAACACATTTTGAATAGACAGTCAAGATTTTGTCATATAGATATCTTGTGATACTTAACCATTCCTCTTGTATGACATCATTAGTTAACCTTCGGTTAAGCTTTAAAAAATCCACACTGAATAAATAGCATTCTTAAGGCTACTCATATTTTTACTTCTAATTTTTTGACTCCAGGTTTCTGCTTTCTTTTCTCCCTCTGTTTTGTACTCTTACTGCTGTATGTTAATGACACCCTTCTCAGCGCAATTCCAAGCAGTTGTTTTCAGGTAATTAGCTACATACCAAATGTTGTGTAAATGGACTCATTTTTATTCATTTCTGTCGGGCTAGGGTGATTCATGAACCACTCTGTGATTATGAAAAGCTGTTCATAAATCAGAGAGTCTTGGGGCAAGGGAGCAAAAAAAAAAAAAAAAAGGTAATAATAGGGCAAGACTAATTAATAAACCCTTGTTAAGCATCCTGTGCCAACTTCAGTCATCTTTTACCTTAGATGTCTGGCTCAGTTTAAGACAGACTACTTTTCCCAAATATATCACTATATTCATATAGCGGTGGAGAATAAGAGCATCCTTTAAATTTCCATTATGTGTAATATTTCCTAATAACAATTAGTTGAGATCTGTGTTAAGGAGCTGAAAAAATATGGCTACCTCCTCCAAATCAGAGCATTTTTATTCTCATTATTTTGATCATCAGGAATTTCTGTGGTGGACTGTGAAGAATTAAAATGATAACTTGCCCTTAAACAATGAGGAGGGACTTAAAAATTGAAGTTAAAGTCAAAGTCAGATGTTCACCTTGAGTGGAAGGCTATGGCTTGGTAATCAATAAGTGCAGGTTAGTTAAACAAGGAGTCAGATTGGGAAGTAAAGCAAAGTTGCAGATCTCTCACAATTATTATTTTTTTTCTTGGTATATGTTAGGTGAAAATATAGATTTTTGTTTGTCTGTTTCAAGTTTTTATTTAAATTCTAGTTAGTTAACATATAGGGTAATATTGGTTTCTGGAGTAGAATTTAGTGATTCAACACTTACATATAACATCCAGTGCTCATCATAACAAGTGCCCTCCTCTTGATACCCATCACCAATTTAGGCCATTTCCCCCCACCCTCTTCCCCTTCAGCAACCCTCAGTCTGTCTCTATAGTTAAGAGTCTCTATGGTTTGCTTTCGTCTCTTTTTTTTCTCCCTTCCTCTATGTTCATCTGTTTCATTTCTTAAATTTCACATATGAGTGAAATCATATGGTATTTGTCTTTCTCTGACTGACTTAGCTCACTTAACATAACACACTCTAACTCCACTCACATTGCACATGGCAAGATTTCATTCTTTTTGATGGTTGAGTAACATTCCTTTGTATATATATATACCACCTCTTCATTATTCATTCATCAGTTGACAATTAGTGATTTTTGACTTATTTGCAAATCTGCTCTGTTGCTTTGCCACATGATGATTTCTCCCAAAGCAAAGAGCTCACACATTTACTGAAAGGTAATCAGAGTGATCTTGAAATGGTATTCCTGATGGAGTAAAATAAGGTTCAGCAGTGAAACAACATTAAAATATTACAGTGTCTTAGGACAACGGCTTTATGTTGAGAAAAATAAAAAACAAAGTAGAACCCAAAGCTAATAGGAGTAAGACAAGAATATAAATTGTGCAAAGTTTCCAGCTCTCTATCTCAGTAGAAAAGCAGGGCTTGGGGCATCATTATTTTCCTTTTTAAATACTTAATACTCTATAGCTCCATCCATGTCAAACGAACATAGGGACAAATCAAAAAATGGGCAGAAGATATGAACAGACACTTTTCCAATGAAGACATACAAATGGCTAACAGATACATGGAAAAATGTTCAAAATCATTAGCCATCAGGGAAATTCAAATCAAAACCACACTAAGATACCACCTTACGCCAGTTAGAATGGCAAAAATTGACAAGGCAAGAAACAACAATTGTTGGAGAGGATGTGGAGAAAGGGGATCCCTCCTACATTGTTGGTGGGAATGCAAGTTGGTACAGCCACTCTGGAAAACAGTGTGGAGGTCCCTTAAAAAGTTAAAAATTGAGCTACCCTATGATCCAGCCATTGCACTACTGGGTATCTACCCCAAAGATACAGACGTAGTGAAGAGAAGGGCCATATGCACCCCAATGTTCATAGCAGCATTGTCCACAATAGCTAAATCGTGGAAGGAGCCGAGATGCCCTTCAACAGATGACTGGATTAAGAAGTTGTGGTCCATATATACAATGGAATATTACTCAGCTATCAGAAAGAATGAGTTCTCAACATTTGCTTCAACATGGACGGCACTAGAGGAGATAATGCTAAGTGAAATAAGTCAAGCAGAGAAAGACAACTATATGATTTCTCTCATCTATGGAACATAAGAACTAGAATGATCAGTAGGGGAAGAAAGGGATAAAGAAAGGGGGGGTAATCAGAAGGGGGAATGAAACATGAGAGACTATGGACTATGAGAAACAAAAATATTATTATAAAAAATGTAAGTAAATTATAGTTTGCTGCATTAAAAGAGTTGTAGAATTAAAAAAAAAAAAACACAGGGAGAGAGAAAAAAAGGCAGGAAAACCAAGAAACAGACTCTATAGATACCACACTAATGGTTACCAGAGGAGAGGTGGGTGGGGGGATGAATTAAACAGGTGATGAGATTAAGGAGTGCACGTGTTGTGATGATGTGTTGTATATAAGTTTTGAATCACTAAATTCTACCCTGAAACTAATATTACACTGTTAACTAACCAGAATTTAAGTAAAAACTTGAAAAAAAGCTAATTGAGAGGTGACTGCATATTCTAAAAGAAAAAAATCAGAAGAGGATTTTATATGTTTTCAAGTTAATGATGAAGCATTCCAGATATTGCAATAATAAAATATAATACATAAGATAATAAAATAAAATATTATTTCTTGTCCCTGTGCTTTTGTAAGCATAAATTCCCAAAATGGAGCTACAAAATAAAATAAGGTTTCTTTTCTATTAATTTTATTGTAAGTACAATGTTAAAGAGGTAAATTCTGGAGTGTTCAGTATGACCCAGCCATTCTACTTTGAGATGCCTACTCACTTGTACACAAGGAGACAAAAAAATAGAGGTGTTTATCAAGGACTCCTTGTAATAGCAAAAGCAGGTAAACACCCCAACTGCCCAGCAAAGCAAAATGGACACACAACTCTGGTGTATAGGCTGTGGACTACCTGACAGCAGTTAAAATGAATGACTAGATCTATATGTATAAACATGAGGATCTCTCACATAATACTGTGTGAGGAAAAAAATAGAAAGGATGCCTACAAAAAAGCTACATATACAATGGAGTATTACTCAGCCATAAGAAAAGAATGAAATACTGAGCTTTGCAATGACATGAATGATGCTAGAGAGTATTATGCTAAGTGAAATAAGTTAGTCTGAGAAAGACCAATACCATATGATTTCACTCATGTGTGGAAATTAAGAAACAAAACAAATGAGCATAGGGGGAAAAAAAGAGAGAGGGAGACAAACCAAGAAACAGACTCTTAACTATAGAGAACAAACTGACGGTTACCAGAGGGGAAATGGGTGGGGGGATGGGTGAAATAGGTGATGGGGATTAAAGAGCGCACTTGTGATGAGCACTGGGTGATGTATGAAAGTGCTGAATCACTACATGGTACACCTGAAACTAATATTACACTATATGCTAACTAACTGGAATTTAAATAAAAACTTTAAAAGATAAAATTTTATGGGACCAAATTATATGTCTTAGGAAATCACATGTGTGTATGTGTGCAGGAAAATAAAAAAAAGTATACACTGAATTGATAAACAGAAATTTTGGCAGAGTAGTGTCTCAGCAGGGAGAGGTAGGGGAAGGAGAAGAGATAAGATGGGATGGAGATGGAGCTGTAGCAATCTCTGACAGTTCTTTTACCCTTCCTCCATCTTTTCTTCCTTTTCCTTCCTTCCTTCCTTCCTTCCTTCCTTCCTTCCTTCCTTCCTTCCTTCCTTCCTCACTCCCTCCCCTCCTTTGTTTATATATCTGAACAGATAAATCTTCAAATAACCCACTTACACTCTTATTTTTAATGTTGTTTTGAATTAGGCATAGCCTCCTTACTTCCCTATCCTAGAATTACCGTTAAAAAGTAAAGGAACACAAAGTTTATCTTTCTTTCACATTCTCTATACCTAACTGGCAATTAGTAGTGGACGATGATTATAATCTTCTGAAATGAGTCCCTTCAGTTAAGAGATCTACCAACTTACACAGATTTCCTCACATATGTATCATATATAACATATATATTGCATATATTTCCTCATATATTTCTCATCACAATTTGCAATTATACATCTGTTTGTTTGATTACTTGTTTCTTGCGTGGCAGCGTGAATAGATGGAAAGTGCCACAAGGGAAGTCACCTCTTAATGATTCATTTACCAGTGTCCAGCCCCGTGTCTGGCACAGAATTAAGGTGTACATTAATGAAATTAATATGCAACTTCAGGAAACACTGAAATCATTACTTCTCTAGAGAGGAGGGGAAAAGACCATTGTGCTGTCTTTATTAAAAGGCTATCAATGTTGCTTGGAATACAGATTGAAAATAAAGATCTATTTCCCCCATGCCAATTCAATTTCTTATTAAAGAATCATTTCAGGGCATTTGCTAAGTAAACAGCCAGAGGCTATTGTCAGTTGGATAGTGTTTATGGCCACGAAGCTGCTTTGACGCATACTTAAATTGAGCTGGGTGTGCTGTCATAGGATGTCTCATCTGTTAGGGTTTTTAGCTGCATTGTGAGAGAAGAGTGGCCATAACACCAGTATTTGCATTAAATAATCCAAATGTAGACATGGGTTCGCATACACCTTCTTGCCTTGCTACTGAGAGAATCTATACACTAGGGTCTCAAGGTACAAAAAGTTGGTTTCCTTCCAGGAGCAAAATAGGAACTGTCATTACCAAATAGATGAATGGAAGGGGACTTCAGGGTTAATCTGTATCAGATTTCTCTCTAGTGATTGGTGAGTGGGCCAGGGGCTGGACTTTTCTTTGTGAAAAGCAAGAATTTACATGGCATAAGAGCTCTGTTTTTAATCATTAAAACATTAAATTTACACAAGTATCGTTAGAATGCTAACTTCATAGGCAGTTAATACTGAATAACTTCGGTTGTCTAGTCGATTTTTCAATTTAAAAAATGAAGAAAAATGAAGGAATGTTTAGACAACTTAGAACTGAAGCATACATGGACATAAAGGAAGAAACTTAAAAATACCTTATAACAATGTGTAACATGCTGCTGTTCTTTATATGTAAATTATGTATAAATAGCATAAGTGCAATTCTATCATCATCATTCCCCATTGAATATTAGCAACGCACATTTACCTCTGTTTAAATCCATTTACATTGAAATCCTTAATTGATAGTTATACCTGAAGAAGCCTGTGATTAAGTTTTTCTGTGATTAAGTTTTTAAAAGACAAGTACAATCAAATTACATAATTCACAGAAGTACTTTTTTAGAGTAGTCCTTCCTTTTTAAACAAAGGAAGTTTTAGCCACTGGAAATTCAGAGTAAATAAATGTACATTTCTTCTAGTATACCCTCTTTGACCACCACCTGCCAAACTAAAAAAATAACAAAACAAAAATACTCTAAATATGCTTTACTCAGAAAGGATACATGAGCACATACATAGGTTGTGAAGTTAAAATATTTTCTTCTAAACAAAGGAAATTATACATATAGCTTTGCCTTTGTTGCATTAAACAGAAAGTGATTTCTCTGACGATTAACCTTGAGAGTAATAAAATTCATTATGATCGTTTTCAGGTTTATGGAAACCTGAGTGTTCCAGTGAAATCTGGTAATTAATTACTATGAACAAAAGACTGTTTAAGCACCTTGACCATTTAAATGAATAAACAAATGGTGCAGACCTCTAATCCAAAAACCTCATAAATTACTTCAAAAGACACCATAAGAAAATGAAAATGCAAGCCACAAACTGTAGGAAAATCTTTGTAAATTATATATCCGATAAAAGATTTGCATTCAGGATGTATAGAGAAGCTCTTACAATTCAATAATTCAAGCCAATGTTTTAAAGGGTAGATCTGAATAGACATTTCATCAGAGAAGGCATATGAATAAGCCCACGGAAAGGTGCCCAACATCATGAGTTATTAAGAAATGCAAATGAAAACTGCAGAGATCCCTACCTGACCACCAGAATGACTGTAATCAAAAAAATAGTAAGCACCAAGTACTGGTGAAAATGCTGAAAAACTGGAATCCTCATATATTGCTGGGAATGTAAAAAATGCAGCCACTTTAAAAATCAGTTTGGCAGTTCCTTTTAAAGTTAAACATGCTTGCGGGGCACCTGGGTGGCTCAGTGGGTTGAGCGATGAACACTTGGTTTCCATTCAGGTCATGATCTCAGGGTCCTAGGATCAAGCCCCCCCCCCCCCCCCCCGCCCCCAAGGTCTCCAAGCTCAGCTCAGAGTCTGCTTGACCTTCTCCCTCTCTCTCTGCTCCTTCTCCTGCATGTTCCTGGCACACTCTCTCTCAAATAAATAAACAAAATCTTTAAACAAAACAAAACAAAAACTGCATAAATTGGAGCTACATTTTAGTAGAGACCATTAGCCTGCTAAGTAAATTCAAAATGCTATACCCAATAAATCTTATTCTTATTCTTTTTTTTTTCTTTCTTTTTTTTTCTTTTTTTAAAGCTCTATGTCCAACGTAGGGCTCCAATTCATCACCTCGAGACCTGAGTCCCACACTCTACCGAGCCAGCCAGGTGCCCCACCAATAAATCTTATCCTTAAATTCTAATTATTTATTAAGAAAATATTGTGCAGTAAACATATAGAAACTAATTTTGAATATTCCATATACATAATAATTTGAGTTTGAATAACATAATGCCTCATAGTAAAGGAGTCTTGAGTTTCTTTTTTTTTTTAAATATTTGAATATAGTTTATCAGTTTAGTATTTGTGAATCTTGTATACTCATTAGTAATATTATAGTAAACGGCACATTTGAAAACATTCAGGACTTATAATATCACTTATGTAAACAGAAGGTATTACTGATAGAAGACAGTGTAAATAACATCTCCCTCTTGAGTCATGTCTCAATATTTCGCATTCAGATTTTCTACACATAAAACTGCTTTATTTAATAGAGAAATTTACATGTTGCATTAAAACTGCAAATAGAAATATGAGAAGGGACAGCATATGCACTTTGCTTATGTTATTTCCCCAAATCTTCACAGTATCCCTCTATGTTGGGAATTGTTTTTGGGTGAGAAGAGAAATCTCTTTCGTTAGAGGAGGAAATCATATTATGACTATAGTTCTATGTTTCTTTGTTGACTCTGGACCTGTGGCAAAAGCATAGATCTGAATTCACAAGCAGTTTATATGTATTTGTATCTGTAATTCAAAAAGGCCTCTTTGAAATGAACCAGAAAGATACTAGATGTCTTGTCTAGTGGTCAGGATTATCTCACTGTTCATTGTGTAACAGCTATTTTGCAACTCTGTACACTGTAGAAAAATAACAACAGTGCAAACAATCCATTGAAGTGCAACGGTAATTGATTATTGCCCTGTGAATAATTGGTCAATTTTGCCAGTTTGCATCTATTTGTAAATTCTCTTCAGTGTGCCGTGTCTTTTCAGTATATTTTCCCTTGGATTCTCCTTTGAACTGGATTTTACTAGTTCTCTCGTTAATTGAGTTGTTGAAATCTTGGACACACTTTTGTTCTATATTCTTACATGATGTTTTATGCTTGAAATGATTGTCCTTTAACAGTTTTGGTGGTAATCTATCAAGATGACCAATGGATTTATCTAACAGAGCCAGGCAAAATGTGTTACCAGAAAAGGGTATCTTCCAGGAGACTTAAGCTCAGGCATATCTTATTCTTGGCTCCCAGGGGTGAAATACGTGTTTACTGATTCATTTTAAGATGAAACCAAAGAATGTAACTTTGTTGACTCCTCTTTTTATTCCCCCATACTGATTTTTTGTTTTATTTTTGTTTCTCGTTCGCTTATGGCCAGTAAGTTATTCCCCACTGGTGACAGCAATGATTGAGAATTTGATTTCATGGTCTGACCTTTTAATGATTTCTGTAAATAGGTTAATGGATTATAGAGTTAGAGTTCTATACTCTGTTGGATAAGAGACACTAGAGAGTCTGGTTTGTTAGTCTTTTCGTTTGTTTTATCTATTTGTCCATTTAGAGCTCAAGTCAATTAAGAATCTTGTGCCCAGTGCAGTGGAAAGCAGCTGATGGATGTCTGGACCATGAATTTCTGTGTTTCTATATTATTCCTTGACCTGTGGCAGAAGTATAGATCTGAATTTATAAGCATCTTTGTGTGCTTGTATACTCAGAAGGGCCTTTACCTTTCATTATAGGAGAGTATTAATAAATTAGATTATAAAGCCTTTCATATGTCCCGATTGGTTTTAGATAAATAAGTACTAATCAAAATCAATAATAAAAACTGTAATTCCAATATTTTAAATGTTCTAGCCTTAAACAAAATATTTTCTTATAGAACCTAACACAGAAATATTTTAAGGATCTAAGTTCACTTAATTAAGGTAAATATTTGGTCAATGGATTTAGCTCAGTAATTTTGGTTTAATATAAAATAGCTATGCCTTTTCTGTTTATTAATATTAAGTACAACACAAGCATACATTTTATTCTACTTTGGTTTGCTTTCCTTAAACTCATACAAATTTACTGACAAATAAGCTAATTTTTATATTGTATAATATTTAAGATTATGAAAAATGTAAATTTGTGTTCAAATAAATTGTATTTATTCAATCAGCTGGCTCAGTTGGTTAAGCGTTCAACTCCTGATTTTGGCTCAGATCATGATCTTAGGGTCTTGAGATCAAGCCCCATGTCAGGTGCAGTGCTCAGTGGGGAGTCTGCTTGAGATTCTCCCTCTCCCCACTCCAAAATAAATGAATAAATAAAATCTTTTAAAAAAATGTTCAAATCTCTGACAACTCTTTTGATTCGCCGTTCTTAACTCAGGTCATAAATATCTACATCCATATCTACAACTACACTGACACCTATACCTACATCTATTATATCTTTTACATGTAAAACTATCTGTTGGTTTTCTCAGAGGGCCCCTGAAAAAATCACAAAGTAATTTTGTAAGAACTGCATGTGAAGAGTGGTCAAGCAAGATGTGCTCATTCTGCCCCCAACTAATTTGTATCAGTAAGATGTTATTAATATAAATATTTCAGAAAGTGTAAGCTTTATGGAAAGTCTCTGGAAATTTGTTAGTCTCCTTGTTTTCCACCACATATATGAAACGTAGGGAAAAAACACTGGTCAAAACTCTTACCAAATAGTTCTCTCTAGTTATCCTATTTTATCAGAGTCCTGATGGTACTTTACCTGAAGATATTAAGCAACAACAGTATAGTATTTTCAGTCATAATTTCAGTTGTTATTTGAAGTGTTCACTTTCCCACAATCTCACTTCATTAATATTAATCTAACATTTTCTAGATCCTGCTCTGGCCCCACATGTGCTATTGAGAACTACTTCTAGACAAAACTGCAAAGTAGAGATGACAATGTTTTAGCATTTCTCACTGCATTTGGGGGCCATATATCTCATTTGCTAGATCTTGCTAATCTCAGCCAACTGAGCTCTGGTCCCTGAGTCCCATTGCCTGAGCCCGATTCCCTGAGTCTCATTCCCAAAAGTCCCATTCCCTGAGCCTCGTTCCCTGAGTCCCTTTCCCTGAGTACCATTCCCTGAAATTCCTTTCCCTGAGTCCCACCTCCTGAAGGCTATCAGTATTCATTGCTATCTCATTTCTTCTTCTGGGTAGTACGAAACTATAAAATAGTTTAAATGTAGGGATCTATAAAAGCCCCAAGGCTAGAAATAATTGATGGAGTGTTATGGTCAGGTTTTTGGATCATTCGTGTCTTGTTATGATTTAACTTACCAACCTCATCTATATATAGAGGCAATAAAGCTAGCAAACTGTCCTGTAGCACGCTTGGACTTCCGTTGCTCACCCAGTATTCCCTTATAATTTTGACAGTTGAATCCACAAATTGATAGACGAAACTCCTAAAAATAAGGCACATACTGTTTTAGGGAGTGGCCAACTTACCTTAGTGAGCACAGATAAAAGACCAATAGATAAAGGAATTCTACGTGGTGGATTTTAACTAATTTTCCCAGAATTCTGGCTGAAGATTGAAAGCAGAATGGATAGGTTGTTCACATCACTTAGTCTGTTATAATCTATGAGAAATCCACCCCCCACAAAACAATATAGCAGCAGAGTCTTTGATTTGTGATTACCATTTCAGATTTCAATTATAACTATGTTGTAATAAGATTGCTATATGTCAATTGGATCTTATTTCAGAGATAATACACTTTTTTTCTGAATGAGCTCTTTTAAAATAATAGTTTCAAAATGGAAACAAAAACTGGCAGGAATAAAAGCCCTTGAAAATGTGGCATTTCTCTAGTTTTTACTCAGACAGAATGGGGAATTGAAAGGGTCTCTGTGGACCGATGGTCTCTGTTTCACATCATCACAGATGATAATGGATCCCCAGGGAAGAGTCAAAGAATCCCTTCATTGCTGATGTGCATGCCTCCTTAGCTCAGAAGATAAAAACTCGGCCAGAAAAAAAGTCTCTGGTGTTGATTCCTTCACTCACTCACTCACTCACTCACTCACTCATATTTACTGATCCTTTCTATGCAAGGTACTGTGCTGGCAAATGTATGTGAAATAAAAACATGTAATATGTATATAAGTTGTATATAATATTAGAATATGAGATACAGATGTAATCTTTATTCAAGAATGTGAGTCTAGGTAGTTTGCCTCTGTTTATAGTCAGCCTCCTTTAATTATTGATGATGGGCAAGTTATAAGTTACCTGACTTCTCTGTGAATCACTTTCCTCCTTTCCAGGATTAGATAAAATAATACCTGTAAGCATTTAGAAAATTGCCTGGAAGGTCAAGGGCTCCATAATGCTTGCTATTATTATAATGATTTAATTCCTTACTACAGGAGCTTCCAAATCACTAAACATCTCAGTCATGGAACTAATACATTCCAGGAGCTTCCAGACTCTTGGAAAACATCACTAAGACAGAAGTTCTGTCTTTAAGGTGCAAAAAGTCTCATGGATTGCACAGACATATTTATATCAGTGCTCTGTGATTAGCACTAATACAGATGTGTGTGTGGGAAATGTACTAGCTATCTATTGCTGCGTAACAAATTACCCCCCAAAATTTAGCAGCTTAAAACAACAAACATTTGTTATCTCACAGATTTTTGGGCCAGGAATCAGGCTTTGATGTATTTGATGCCTGTGCCTCAGGGCCTTTCACAAGGTTGCAATCAAGGTGTTGGGACTGTGGTCTTATCTGAAAGCCTGACTGAGGGAGGATGTACTCCTGAGCTCACTCACATGCTTGCTAGTAGGATTTGGTTCCTTACATGCTGCTGGACTGGGGCCGTATTTCCTTGATGGCTGTCAGCTGGAGCTCTCCCTCTGTTCTTTGTTACATAGGGCAATTCTCAAATGGCTTCCATTAGAGAAAATGAGAAATAGCAATAAAAGTAGCAATAAAAGGCCAGCTAGATAGAAACAAGAGTCTTTAAAACCTAATCTCAGAAGGGACATTATATTACTTTTGCTACATTCTATAACTTTGAAATGAATTACTAGGTATAGCCACACTCAAGGGAAGATAACTATACATGATGTGAATACCAGAAGGTAGGAATCATTGAGATCCATTTTAGAAGCTGCTTAACACAGGGCACAATGCTGAAACAAAGAGCACAGATAGAAAGACTTTAAAAATAAGACCAGTATGATCTGGATTTTAAGGCATAAGCAGTTATTCACAGGAAAGATGTAGAGAAGTGGCATTTTAGGCATGGAGGATAAAATACATGGAAAAGCATGTGAAAGAACCTGGATGTCATGTGAGAAATTATCTTGGTGCTTTGGTACCTTCTGAACACACAAATAAACAAACTTTCCAGAGGTCATGGAACAGAAAGTTTCACAAACCAAATCAAAATATTTAAATCCTTGACATATTAAATCAATTCAAGATACAGTGAGAAAAAGAGAAAATAAATGGGGCAACCTACACTTAGAATAAGGTGCAAGTAAGTATAAGAAACTTACTACCTAAATTCTGGGACATACACTGTTCATATGCCCTCTCTCTCTTTGCCACCTCAGACGTCCCCACTGATGGCATGATTATGAGGGCTAGAATTGAGGTTCAAGAAAAGTAGCCCACAGAAGGTATTCTGGGCCATGAAATGTAGGGAAGGATATAGAGACAATTAGATCTAACCAGAGTTGTGTCTTGGTAATTAGCTCTTTGAACAGCCATGGGTTTTATTTGTATTTCTTGAATAGAACATGTATGGGGCCAGAACTGGGGCTTTTGGGTGTTACTAATATGTGGCCAGAATTGGGGTTGTCATAGTCATCTACTGATGACCAAGACTTTGATCTTTCCATATTTGTCTCTGTAAGTAAACATTGTTTGTTCCATCATATTTTTCTATTTTTCTTTGGTTTGTCATACATATTATTAGCTTATTTTCCATATTAAGCACATCTTATGAATTCTGCTTATGTTTTACAAACTACTTCCTTACTATCTATACTTCACTGTGCTATGAGTTTTGCCTATACCTTATAAACTAATGATTTATTTATTTATGCTTAACACTTTTTATGAGCTTCATCTTTATTGTTTGTTTTCTTATCTTTATAGTACAGTTGAATACAGTATATGCAGATTATATCAGGGAACTTGAACAATTCTGATTCAGCCATAGTACAGGGTCCTTTCCAAACAAGGGTGAGAGATAAATATAAAGAAAGCTTTGTGTGGAAACATAGACTTTATTTTGCAGGCAATGGAGAATTACTGAATGGTGAAAGCAGAAATATAATTTTACTGGAAATGTCACATATGTATGTAAATAAATACAATAAGAGTAATATATGATAAATTACCAATGAATGTATCAAATAAGATGATGCATGAATTCAAGGTAGGCAAAATGATGTCCCTCTGGTGTAGGCTTCAAGGAAGATGCTATGTGTTTGCTAGTCTGTGAAGGAAGAGAATGACTCGTTTAGGATGGAAACTATCTAGGCTGAGAGAAGGGCATCAAGAAGTATACCTCTTCCCTGAGCCTTATATTGGCACATCCAACAGGTCAAATAACAAGATTATCCTCTGTATTTCATAAAAAAGGTTTTCATGGATTTAATAACTGATTTTGACTCTTTTCCAGTAATGACAAGGGTTCACTCCAGTTGTTCATTTGTAATTTACCTCAGGCACAAAATTAAGTAATGTAAATTCAGTAATGACTAAGACTAGTTGATTTATTTCTTCCCTTTCTCCTAGCAAATGAATCTCAGTGCAAAGTACTATTTTCCTGGAAGTAAAGGAAAACTATTTGGGGGGGGAGAGAGTGGGTGAAATTTGGATCTCCAAAGAAATCAAATAATTATTAACTATACTAGGCATGTTATGATGTTGTACATCTCATTTAATCCTCACAAGCAGACTAAAAGGTAGGTATTTCAGACATCAAGAATTCAGAATGAAAAAGATACAGTGAACTGGCTCAAGTCACATAGTTGGGAAATGCTAGAATAGGGATCTGGATTTAGGCAGTCTGATGTTAGAGTCTAGCCCTTAACCCCTATGCAAGCTGACCTTTCTCCATTGGTGCTGGTGACAGAAATGAAGAGAAAGTGAGGACGTCTAAGAAAGTAATATTTGGTATCTAGGTAGTATATACTTTTTTGTTTTAGATAGAATGTACTTTGGATAAACTAAAAGAGAAAAGTAGAATTAACCAGATGCTTGTAAGTAAATTGTGAAATAATCTATCCTATACTATATATGGAAATGTACCCATTAGTTTTAAAATCATTTTGGTGAGTTCTCAGTCAATTAAAAACATTGCTGTCTAAATAAAAATGAAAACTTCTGTTACAATCATGTCAGGAAGCTATGCATAATAAACATGAGACTCTGATGGGAATGTGAGTTGGAGAAAAATAAGCTTTTATCTCTCCAAGAACTGGGGACTATAGACGCCTCATGAAAGTCAAGGGTCTCTGGTAGTAGTGAGCGTAGCACACCAGCCAGCTACCCCTTATGCTGTGCACATTCCCAAGTTTTACTGTACATCATTTATTTCCATAATCTCAATTTAAAAAATTAGTCCTGTTTTATTTCAGAAACTAAAATGAAATCTTCTCTGTAGCTACTCTCAGATTGTGTTTGAGACTTTATAAGACAGTCCTAGAAAGAGGCAGACCTACTTACACAGGCTGATGGTAGAGCCCCTTATGTCACAGAATATTGACTTCCAACCTCTGTTGTTCATTCTAAAATGTTACCACCTGATGCATTTTAGAAAGTGCTGTTGTCTTACATTTTTTGGTTAAGTATTTTTGAAACCAAGTCTCTTTTCTTCATTACAGGATTAAAGTTTTATTTTGCCTCTGTGAGCAGTCTGCTCTGAGAATACCTTTGTGTAATTATAAGACTATTTGTTTTGTGCTTTTACAGTCCAATCTTTAGGGCATTTAGGTTAAAAAAACTGACAAGAAACAAGAGGAAATACTAAGCATGGTTGCCTTTTCTCTTTGGTTATAGCATCTCGACAAGAGAACATAGCTAGGAAACCACTTTAGCTCTGGTCTTCAGAATTTCTTAGAAAAAAGAATATTAATGCTGCCTGAAAAGTTAATATAAATAACCAGAATTGTATAATACAAACACTATTAAGAGAAAAGGGAAATGATTTTCTCCTTAGAGGAAGGGAAATAAAAATCACAGATATTATTGCCTACATAGTAGGGTGTTGAGAACTAGTATGAATTTTGTGGGTTGAATATCGTTAGACATGACTAATGTGTAGGAGACAACACCACTAAACTGAAGTTCATAAAGATATGCACTGGGTGCAGAGTTCAGTTAATAAGAAAACATAAATAACTAAGAAAAAAATTTCTGGCCACAATAAAGATAAGGAGTTTGTATAATATGGTGTCATTCAGAAGCTGTATCTCCTTTTCTAATCTTTTACTCTTTAATGATTCCTGGGCTTGACCCCTTATTCATAATCATTAAGGTCTGCTGCATAACCGTCTTCTTGTCACAGGGTCTACCATCAACCTCGATGTTCTCCATGTTCAGATATGTATTAACTTTCTATTGCTGCTGTTACAAATTACCATGAACGTACTGGCTTAAAATAATACACATTTGTTATCTTATAGTTCTGGAGGCCAGAAATCTAAAATAAAGTTGTTGACAGAGCTGCATTTCTTCTGTAGGCTTCAAAGAAGAATCTGTTCTCTTGATTTTTCTAGCCTCTAGAGATATCCCATATTTTTTGGCTCATGACACTTCCTTATATTACTCTGACCTCTGCTTTCATAGTCATATCTCCTATTCTTAACCTCCTGCCTCCCTTACCAGGATACTCGTGATTACATTGAGCCTATATGAATAATAGGTTAATAGTCCCATATCAATATTTTTTATTTAACCACATATATAAACTCCATTTTGGCATGTAAGGTAACTTATTCATAGGTTATAGGGACGGGTATCTTTGGGAAGGTTATAATTCAGACAGCCACAAGATGCATAACTTTCTAATCCTTCAGCTTCACAGTTGGAAACTTTTTTTTTTTTAAGATTTTATTTATTTATTTGACAGAGAAAGAGTGGGCTCCCACTGAGCAGGGAGCCTGATGTAGGGCTCCATCCCAGGACTAAGCCAAAGGCAGCTGCTTAACTGACTGAGCCACCCAGGCACCCCAAGAAACTTTTAAATAATAATTGCCAGCTGCTATGGAGCACTTACTATAATACAAGACTGACACTGTTTTAAGCACTCTATGTGGCTTACCTCATTTAATTTGCAAACCACCTTTAAGTTAGGTGCTATTTGTTGCCTTATTTCATATATGAAGGAATTGATGAACTTGCTCAAATCACACAGTAAGTTGCCAAGCCAGGATTTGAACCCAAGAGATATGGCCCTAGAGTCCAGGTTTTTAGACACTATGCTAAGATACATTCCATATAGATGTCCTAAATATCATCCCTCCTCCACTCTCTTCTTACTGGATCAAACGAAAATGTGGTCAAAAAGCAGAAAAAAATATAGAGAGACTGGTCTTATTAGCCTCATTCAGTTGCTGAACCAATATCCACAGCCATCTACCTTTACACTTCAGAGTGTGAGAAATTTAGACCTCATTCAATTTTTTTGTATCTCACAAGCAGAATGCATCCTAACTGACTGACCGATTCCATCACAGTGAAGAGAACTAATCTTGGCATGAGCAACTTGAAAATCCATCTTTATGCTTAGATCGAACACTGAAGGACAATGTAGCACAATTGTCCAGGACAGTTTCACTGAAAATTCATGGTCACCGACCTCAGTCAGGCTCTGAACCCAACTCCATATTCCTTTTAATTATCTTTGGTGAACTCTCTCTCCCATAAAACTCAAGCACTATTCTAAATCTTTTTTATTCTTCTTAAGTTCCCTAGATAATAATAACCACATACGGGATATTGCCTAGCAGATAACCTCAACAAGAAAAGTGATTCCTCTTTCCATCACCTACAGTGCTTGCATATCCAAAGGTAAAATCCTCAACTGTTCCCACAGCCCTATCCCCTTCCACGAATGTCAGAATCTTAATCAGTCAATTACTTATCCTAGGTTTTATACCTTCTATTAGCCCTTTTCTGAAGTAGTTCCTTCATTATAGCCTGCAAACATGTTCCAAGCTTTGCAATACTAACGGACACTCAAATAAACAGAAACTCCAATAACAATAACAATACTCTTCTCTTGGCCATGCCTCTTGCTCTAGCTACTGCCTTCCCTCTTTCCTTCCCTTCTTGGGAGTGTTTACATGCTTCTCCTAGCACATAGCTCAGTCACTGCACTTAGTCTTTTGCTGACTATCATACAGCCAAATTCAATGGCCACCTTTCAGTTCTTAACTTATGAGTGTTTCTGAAGCCAAGACACAGTAGACTCTCTGTTTCTTAAACTCTCAGGTATCTCTCTTTTTTTAAAGTAGACTCTACACCCAGTTTGGGACTTGAACTCATGATCCAGAGATCAAGAGTTGCATGCTCTATCAACTGAGCCAGTCAGGTACCCCAGATCTCTTGGTTTCCAATCTACCACTCTCTTCTTGATTTCCTCCCCATTTCTTCCTTTTCAATGAACTCCCTCTGTTTTGTTTATCCTTTAGATGATGTCATTTCCCTCAGTATTCTCTTTGGTCTACTTCTTTTTTTCTATATCAATCTGTTCTCTAGCTAATGGTGGATTCAGTTCTGTACTTGCTCTCCCCTGCTCTGCATTTGGTTATTCTTCCTGACTGCTAGCTATATTGACCACAATGGCCACAATCCCACCTCTAGATGCTTGGCTGTGGACCTGCAGAACTGACAGCATGGCAGAGGTAATATATGTCAATAGAGTTTTTCACCAGCTCCTGTTCATTGTCCCACACCTGGCTGTTGAAAGTCCCTGCTTTTCCAGACCCCCTTGTAATTTCCAACTTGTCTCATCACTGTAGTGACTCAGGAGACCTCATCAGAGACTTTGATACTCAAGCATCCCCATCTGGACTCTAACTTTCACAGGTTCTCCCTCAAATGAGTAAGTTTTTATTCCTTTAATAAATCGCTTATTCTCAAATACTCATGATAACCCTGTTTCTACTCTGATGCCACCATCTACCTGGATATTTATGTGAGAGAGAAATAAGCTTTGCTTTTATTTAAGGCAGTGTGTTTTGAGTTTCTTTGATACGCGCATCTAATCTGTATCTTTACTAACTCAGAATCATTAAGAGTTCTGTTGTGGACATATTGATTTAGAGATGCCTACTGGCATTGAAGCAGAAGTTTTAAATAAGCAGGTGAATCATCAAATCTGGAGCTCAGGAAGAGGTCAGGGTTAGTGATAGAAATTTGGGAATGACCAGAAATTTGGGAAATACATGATATGTCAAGCCACAGAACTAGTTGTAGAATGAGAACAATGCTTAGAACTGAAGAGAAATCCAACATTCACATATTTGGCAGAGGATGAAGAATAAGTAAAGAACACTGAGAAGTGATCAGTTAGTTAGGAAGGCATGATTAAGGGTTAGAGGGCATGACATGCTTAGAGCAAGAGAACATAATGTTTCAAGAAAGAATTTGAGTCAAATTCTCCTGAAAGGCCTAGTAAGATGAAGATTGATAGTCTTCCACTAAAATAAACAAGATGGAGGTTCACTGATCACCTGACAAATGGAGTGGTGGGGAAGAGACCCCGAAGAAGTGGCGGCAACTTTGCCTTTCAGTGACTTTGACTATTAGATATGGGATGCTAGTTGGAGTGTGCAAGATGTCAAAAAGTATAGGGGCGCCTGGGTGGCACAGCGGTTAAGTGTCTGCCTTCGGCTCAGGGCGTGATCCCGGCGTTATGGGATTGAGCCCCACATCAGGCTCCTCCACTATGAGCCTGCTTCTTCCTCTCCCACTCCCCCTGCTTGTGTTCCCTCTCTCGCTGGCTGTCTCTATCTCTGTCGAATAAATAAATAAAATCTTTTTTTAAAAAAGTATAATAAAGTATATTTGTGTGGTGCAAATCGTAGTCTAATAGAAAAAGAGAATTGTAGGAACAAAGTCCTTGAGTAGTCAGAGGGGGTGGGAGCCAGTGCATAGTGTCCTTGGTCTTAGATGACTGAAAATGACATAGTTTAACCATTGTAACTAGAGAGTGTCATTCTCAATGGATTTGAAGGTCAATGGGACTGATATACTATTGAAAGGTTTTTGGAAAGCTGAGAGGAATTAAGAGAGATGAAGCAACAGATTCTGAGCTAGCAGAAAGTGTTGATGCCTTTCAGAAACCCTCTCAGGTAGTGGCAACTAAAAGAGCACATCTTATTAGCTGGTTGTTGGTATAGATGCCAGTGTTTTCCAAACTACAGTTGTCTGCATACTGTCTTCACAATTTTTATTACAATTAAAAAATAACAATAATTACTATGTGTTGAGTATTTGTTATATGCAGATACTATTCTAAGCATTAAATAATTTAATATTCACAATAACACTATGAGGTAGCTACTACAATTATATCTATTGTACAGATAAAATAACTGAGGCACAGAGAGATTAGAGAACTTACCTAAACTCACTTGACTTCAGAGAAGCTAGCTCTAAGTGTCTGTCTAACCAGTATACAAATGGCCTCTTAATATTTGTTTCTGTGTTCTGATTTTCTCATTATTTTCTTTCAATAGACTCATCATATTAATACATTTAAAAAAATTCATACCACTGCCATGAATAAAACTGATTTATTGTAAATAATGAAAGATAAGTGTGAGGTGATCATAGTAAAAGTAAAATGACATTTTGAAACTCCAGTTAGTCATTGTTGCCTGCCAGAGGCTCAGAGAGAGTGGCTTGCTCTCTGTTACAAAGATTAGCAATTATTGGAAGGGGATGAAAGATTTTGAAATGGACCAAAAAGGACCCTTCTGTGTTACCTTAGCTTTTTATTGTTTTTTGTTATTTTACAACTTTGAAAGTTGTAGAAAATGATGATAATGCAAATATTTCTTATCCATCGAAACACAAATTCACTGTGTTAAGTGAATTGAAATTGCTTATTGCATTGTGGATAGACCCATTTTGCATCTATTTGTAATTTCATTTCAGTATTCTTTATTTGTCTATGTGCGTGGGGCCCTTTGAACCTTCCTTTGGTCTGGTTGCAAAATCTTACTTGTTCCTTTATTGATCAATGAGTTAAACCCTTCACATGTATTCATGTTATATTGGTATGAATTTTACTTGAAAAATGTATCCTTTAACACATTCTAAATGTTTTTCTTCCTTTTGTACTAGGAAGGATGGGTAAGATTTGCAAAGAGAGTAATTTCCTCACTGTGTGATTCAATACTATTTAATAACATTATTATTTAATGTTTCCTAGAATTCACTCTTGGTGAAAGTTGGCCAGTGTACCACTACAATCAGTAAGCATCTCACACTTTGACAACATTGAACTAGATTACTGTTTCTCAGGCTTGGCTGCTCTTCATAGTCACCTGTGGAAGTTAAAAGCTTTGGCTACAACAACCAATTATACATAGTTGTGATCTTCAAGAACATATAGTTGAAAAGACGAAAAAGGTATATACATGCTAGGATGCATGAGGGGCTTATAATCTTCTAGAAGGGTACTCAACCCAGGTTGATGGGTGGGGGGAGATGTTTCTAGGAGAGGGCTATAGGTGAGACAAGGAACAGTCTCCTTTCTAAGGAACACTGGTGGACATGTTCTAAGAGAAAGCAGAGTGCTCTGTGTAAAAGGTCTAGAGTCACAAGAGGATATGTGCTTTTAGAGAGCAGAGCAGCATGACTGGAAAATGAAGTTCAGTGAGCATTTAAAGACAAGGTTGGGAGGTGGATGAAAGGGTCCTTCATTGCCAGTGGCTTTCAAACTTTTTCTTAACTTCACTTTCCAACAAGAAATACATTCAAATCAATACAACACACAAAAAATAAATTTAAGTAAAATTTCACAAAGCATCATTTACCCTTAATATTTAGAAATTGGGGCACCTGGGTGACTCAGGTGGTTAAGTGTCCAACTCTTGATTTCAGCTAAGGTCATGATCTCAGGGTTGTGAGAACGAGGCCCACATCAGGCTGCAGAGTCGGCTAGAGATTCTCTCTCTCTCTATCTCTCCCTTTTGCTTTTCCTCTGCCCCTCCCCCACAATTTCAAATAACTAAATCTTTAATATATATATATAAATTGCTTTGCTCTACTCAGTCCTATTCTATTCATTTATTCATCAGTCACTAAATTTATTTCACCTATTAATGAGTGGCTCTGGTTTGAACATCATTGGAATTTGTTTGTTTACTTATTAACATAAGAAACTTGGACTTTATCCTGAAATTGACCTGATAATCAAACACTAAATATTTGTTTGTTGACTAACTGACTAAATGATTGGACCCATCCATCTATTCATCCCATCCAAACATCCCAGAGACAAGATGATGGAATAAACATGTCTATGCTCAGATCACACTTCAGTTTAGTTCCCAAGTGATTCAGAAGAGAAGATGCAAATAAGAACAACGAAAATGAGCAGTATAGTACCCAGCACTCTGGCTGCAGGAACACAAGTATAGCTCATGCTTGCTGGCCCCCAGAGGCCATCTTTAATGAGCAGTGAAACAGTTCATCTAAGTCACGAATTGTCACTATAGTTTCTGTTTCCTTAGAAACAGGGCAACTGGTGAAGCTCTTGGCTCTATAAACCACAGTAAAATATCCAGTAGGCAGATGGTCTGGCAATCGAAATCGTCATGCCTATGTGAGCATTTATCATGAATTGGCATCACAAGAGAAAATAAATTCTTTCAAGTGAGAATTGAGCAGGGATGGAAAGTGTGATCAGCAGGGGTCTGTTGGTAACTGGCATGGAGGGGCAGGCAAAAGGCAGACACCTGGGGGATTGAAGCTCCACCCAGTCCACTGATTTCAGTTTACTTCTGTTGTCATTGTTCCTACTGCCTCTCACCCATTGAGCACAGCACTGTGAAATAAATGCTGTTTCTGTCCTCACTGTGTCTAGGAACAAATGGATTTTGAGCACCTTCAAATCTCTCTTCAAGAAAATGAATTTTTTATATATCCCCTAAAAACAGAAAATGCTAACCAGGACTAGCCAGGAGAGAGACTAATGTAAGTATTTTATATTCCATGCATATGTTTCAGAGATTTCTATGCATCATCAGTGCCACTGCTATTGGCAAAATACTTTATTATATCTGAACAGAGGCCATATATTATAAGACACTGAAGCAGTAAAAATAGTAACTTCCAGTTATTAAGTGCTTACTATGTGCCAGGCACTGTATTAAGCACTTAACCTTATGAAAGCCTATATGAGGCATGCACTAGTATTATTCTCATTTTACACATGCAGAAACTAAGGTTTAGAGAATTATTTAATTTGGTTAAGTAATTTGAGGGCAGGTGGAAAAGAGCCACTACACAACTTTACCACTTGCCTCCCAAAGGATAATGTGGCAAGATGCAGAAGCTTTAGCATAGAGTTTTGTAGACTTTTTATGTCATGGACCCCTTCCTCAGTCAAGTTAAACCTATGGACACCTTCCCAGAAAGTGTACAGATGCAAAAAAGTAAAGAAAAGATTACACAGGAAAACAATTATTTTGAAATAGAGTTAACAAAATTTAAGAAGTATAATATAGTATTTTTGTATCCTTTGGGTAAATACCTAGTAGTGCAATGATCATAAGGTAGTTCTATTTTTAACTTTTTGAGGAACCTCCAGAGTGCTGCACCAGTTTGCATTCCCACTAACAGTGTAAGAGGGTTCCCCTTTCTCTGCATCCTTACCAACACCTGTTGTCTCCTGTGTTGTTAATTTTAGCCATTCTGACTGGTGTGAGGTGATATCTTAGTGTGGTTTTGATTTGTATTTCCCTGATGAATGAGTGATGTTGGGCATCTTTTTATTTGTCCATTGGCCATCTGGATGTCTTCTTTGGAAAAATGTCTATTCATGCTCATTTTTATTGGATTATTTGTCTTTTGGGTGTTGAGTTTTATAAGTTCTTTATATATTTTGGATTCTAACACTTAATCAGATGTCATTTGCAAATACCTTCTCCTATTCTGAAGGTTGCCTTTTAGATACAAAAATACTGATTGGGACACAAGCACCCCGATGTTTATAGCAACATTATCAACATAGCCGTATTATGAAAAGAGCCCAAATGTACATCAACTGATGAAAGGATAAAGAAGAGGTGAGATGTGTGTGTGTGTGTGTGTGTGTGTGTGTGTGTGTATGTGTGTGTGTATAATGGGTTATTACTCAGCCATAAAAAAGGAATGAAATCTTGCCATTTGCAACAATGTGGATGGAGGTAGAGTATATTATGCTAAGTGAAATAAGTCAGTCAGGGAAAGACAAATACCATACTATTTCACTCCTATGTAGAATTTAAGAAACAAAACAGATGAACATAGGGGGAAAAAGAGAGAGGCAAACCATAAAAGAGACTCTTAACTATACAAAACAAACTGAGGGTTGCTGGAGGGGAGGCAGGTGGGAGGATGGGTTAAATGGGTGATGGATATTGAGGAGGGCACTTATAATGAGCACTGGGTGTTGTATGTAAATGATGAATCACTAAATTCTACACCTGAAACTAATATTATACTATATGTTAACTGAAATTTAAATAAAAACTTGAAACAGCAACAAAACATAGTTACAGAAGCCTAAAAAATATAATATAGTAATATATATGCGTCTTTAGTGATGTCTTAAGTAAGATTGGACAGTGCACCAACTAGCTACCATAATTTTGAAGTAGTAATTAGTCATTTGCCTTTTTTTTAATGATGTTTTGAAGTATCTGCAATAACTGAAATTAGAGAGATAATTGGGTACATTGGTACTTTCTATTGGTTATAGGTCACAAGTACTGATAATTCTGCTAAGTTCTATCTTACATTTATCACAGGAAGAAATGTTCAATTTCTAACAGAGTTTGGTAAAAATAAAGATGTAAATCCTTTACAAGTTCAAGGATCAGTAGAATCCAATCTATGGGCCCTTTTGGGAATCCACGGATACCAGATTAAGAACCCTGATTTTAGAGCTGTGGTTCTCCACACAGGGCCATTTTGTACCCACCCCACTCCATGGGACCTTGGTAATGTCCAGAAACACTTTTGATTGTCATTACAGGGGTGGAATACTACTTTCTTCTAGTGGGTGGAGGCCAAAAAGATGCTGTTAAATATGCTCTGATGTGCAGGATAGCCTCACAGAACCATGATAATCCATCTAAAGATATCAGTAGTGCCCAATTAAGAAACGCTGCTTCAGAGCAAGAAGACTTGGACTTGAGTCCAAATGCTAGCACTCATAAACAGAGTGATATTAGCAATTATTTCCATTCTGAATCTTGGTTTCTTGATCTGTAAAACGAGGGTGTTAAGATTTACATTACAGGAATTTTGTGAGAATAAAATAAAAGAGCATGTATATAGTAAAGAGCAATGCATCATACAAGATGTTTTAAGCTATGTTCTTTTTTTTCTTTTTTTTAAAATATTTTTTTAAATTATAATATGTTAGTCACCATACAGTACATCCCTGGTTTTTGATGTAAAGTTCGATGATTCATTAGTTGCGTATAACACCCAGTGCACCATGCAATACGTGCCCTCCTTACTACCCATCACCAGTCTATCCCATTCCCCCACCTCCCTCCCCTCTTTAGCCCACAGTTTGTTTCTCAGAGTCCATAGTCTCTCATGCTTCATTCCCCCTTCTGATTACCCCCCTTTCTTTATCCCTTTCTTCTCCTACCTATCTTCCTAGTTCTTATGTTCCATAGATGAGAGAAATCATATGATGATTGTCTTTCTCTGCTTGACTTATTTCACTTAGCATTATCTCCTCCAGTGCCGTCCATGTTGCAGCAAATGTTGAGAAATCGTTCTTTTTGATAGCTGAGTAATATTCCATTGTATATATGGACCACATCTTCTTAATCCAGTCATCTGTTGAAGGGCATCTCGGCTCCATCCACGATTTAGCTATTGTGGACAATGCTGCTATGAACATTGGGGTGCATATGGCCCTTCTCTTCACTATGTCTGTATCTTTGGGGTAGATACTCAGTAGTGCAATGGCTGGATCATAGGGTAGCTCAATTTTTAACTTTTTAAGGGACCTCCACACTGTTTTCCAGAGTGGCTGTACCAACTTGCATTCCCACCAACAATGTAGGAGGGATCCCCTTTCTCCACATCCTCTCCAACAATTGTTGTTTCTTGCCTTGTCAATTTTTGCCATTCTAACTGGCATAAGGTGGTATCTTAGTGTGGTTTTGATTTGAATTTCCCTGATGGGTAATGATTTTGAACATTTTTTCATGTGTCTGTTAGCCATTTGTATGTCTTCATTGGAAAAGTGTCTGTTCATATCTTCTGCCCATTTTATGATTTATTTGTTTCTCCTGTATTGAGTTTGAGAAGTTCTTTGTAGATCTTGGATACCAATCTTTTATCTGTAGTATCATTTGCAAATATATTCTCCCATTCCGTGGGCTACCTCTTAGTTTTTTTGAGTGTTTCCTTGGCTGTGCAGAAGCTTTTTATCTTGATGAAGTCCCACAAGTTTATTTTATCTTTTGTTTCTCTTGCCTTTGGAGATGTGTCATGAAAAGGTTGCTGTGGCTGATGTCGTAGAGGTTGCTGCCTATGCTCTCCTCTAGGATTTTGATGGATTCCTGTCTCACATCGAGGTCTTTTATCCATTTAGAGTTTATCTTTGTGTTTGGTGTGAGAGAGTGGTCAAGTTTCATTCTTTTGCATGTAGCTGTCCAATTTTCCCAGCACCATTTATTGAAGAGACTGTCTTTTTTCCACTGGACGTTTTTTCCTGCTTTGTCAAAAATTAGTTGCCCAAAGAGCCGGGAGTCCATTTCTGGATTCTCTATTCTGTTCCATTGGTCTATGTGTCTGTTTTTGTGCCAGTACCATGCTGTCTTTGCAATCACAACTTTGTAGTAAAGCTTGAAATCCGGCATTGTGATGCCCCCTGCTTTGTTCTTCCTTTTCAACAATTCCTTGGCGATTCGGGGCCTTTTCTGTTTCCATATAAATATTAAGGGCTATTTGTTCTTTTGAGTTTTTGGATTACACAGGGTCATTCAATGGTTATTTCTGGGGACCAATGAGAAGGCTACAAGGTCAGATTTTTAGACATCTAACCTACACTTTAACCAGAGAATTTCTGTTTTTTATTTATTTTACATATTGAGCTTCTGTGAAAGATATTGAAATGGATAAACTCTTTGTTGTTTAATATAATGCCAGACATGGTTATTATTTTAAGTATATCATGATAAGCAAGTATTAAAAAAGGATTATGATTCCTTATTTCTTAGCCTTCAATCACTTGGATGTACATATTGCAGGAGTTATGTTAGACAGCATTACTTTTGGTCAAAGTTTGAACACAGAATCTTGAGAAGAAAAATACACACTCAATTTGCTTCTACATGTCATATTTTGGCAATTATTTTCTCTCTACAAACATTGAAAACACATCAAATAAAAGTAGCAAGACATTCATATTTCAAAACCACCTTTCCCCCTCCTGCTGACACAGAACAGAACTTTCTCTTTCTCAGTTTCATGCATATGGTAATCAGTTTGCTTTCCTTTGAACTAGATAATTGTAAGAATCACAGAATACCCAAAGCCTGTCCATGTATATTTATGTTCACTAACACAGTTACACAAGGGATCAGCAGAAATATTACTGGTTCTGTTGGTTTAAATTAAATTCCTTAATCAATCCCCTGAGAAGTGTTATCCAGGAGGTAACTGCCGAATGTGCATTAATCTTTTATGTGCTTCATTCTACAACAGTTTCTGGGAGGCCTGCAAATGTGAATTTTGCACAACAAAAATGAGTTGCTAACATCAGACAAGGCACCTAGTGGTTTCCTGATCTTGGAAACCTAATTACACAGGCTTGGCACAGCAGAAGACAGACATGATAAAGTTTTCTTTCCTATACTGCTCTTCATGCATCTCCCTTAAGAGTAGCAGAAGCTAACATCTACTGATTGCTTTCTTATGCCAAAATTTTATCATTTTTTAGTTCCCCAAAGAACCCTGTGAAGTCAGTACTATTTTCATCATCCACTTTATCAACTGAGGAAGTCATGGCTCAGAGAGGTTGAGTAGTTTGCCTAAAGTCACCAAGCTTTAAGTGGCTGAAGGAGAATGGGAACCCAGGTCTTTTTGATTCCACAGTATATGACCTTAGCCAGTACTAAATACTGCCTTTCCTCATCTAACCCTTTCCTTCTTCCCTGCCCCAGCAATAAGGTGATTATTTAAGCACTACATTTACAGTTGGACTAGGGGTGGGATGTTACCAAGAGCTAGACTACTCTGGAGTGCTAGCTTCTCTGTTACTCTCTTACCAAGGCTAAGATGCAGACATGTTTGTGGTAGATGTAGAGAGGAAATAAATATGTAAGTTGGAGCCTTTGTGGTTTTTCTTCTTCTGCGCTTCATTGAATTGTACCCTAAAGTCCTCCCTCACTCCTTTGCCCAGGTAGCTGGATGTGAACCACTCATTGGCTTAAAAGGGAGTTGTCAAAATAGATTCAGAGAACAGAGCTGTTGACATATCAGCTCTTGGACTTTTCGAAGGCTTTATTTCAAGTGTGACATCAAAATTATTTGAAAACAGACTTAATCCAGTTGCTGACCATTTTCCCTAAACTGAAAAAACAATCTTATTTAGCTGAATGGGCATGGGCATTTAGACAGTAGCTAAGTCTGAAAGGGAAGATCTCCAAGTATAGTTGGCAAACAGCACTGGGGTGGAGATACCACTGATCTTGTGAGGGGCAGGAACAAAGCCCATGCTTTCAGGTCTTCTCATGGCCTATTGGTGAAAATTTCACCTGTTGAAGTGCCTAAGACATTGCTCAGCCCTCTATGTGGCCTATTTGTGTGAGCAGCAGCCTTCTCCACGTGCTGGAATTAAGTACTGGGGTCATGTGACACTTATAGGGGGTGGTGAAAATGTGTGGGTAAAGGAATACTTATCTAGGCACCATACGGTAACTGGAACCAGCCTGCTATATCTAACAGTTCATATACAGCCGTAGAGAATTATCCCTTCCATCCATAGATAATTTTATATTCCTTAAAGTGTTCAATAAATGTTCTCTAGTAACTAGAAGATCCCAGAGGGAAGGGAATAATAATGAGCTCTGAGTCTATGGATGATTCTTATATTGACTGAGTACTAATTGCAAAAGCAACTAACATTAATCGAATTCTTAACTATGTTCCTGGTACTGTGTTTAACACTTTATATACATTATTGCTTACGATCTGCATAAAATCCCTATGAGGTGATACTGTTTTTAATTTTCATTTTACAGATACAGAAACTGAGGTTTATTGAATTTAAGTAATTTTGGAGAAGGTCATAAAACTGGCAGTATGTAGAATTTGGGTTTGAGTCAGTTACCCTTAGTTAAGCAAGAAAAAAATTATGAAGAAGAAGGCTGAAGAATAGAGGGGGGTGGAGGGAGCATCCCTTCATTTTTCCTGAAGGAAAAAATATATTTAGGTATGTATGTAAATGTGTATATGTATGTGTAGAGAGAATCTATCATCGGTGTGTATGTGTACATTTATACATATACACATATATCTACATATGTATCTATATCTGTATTTATTGAGAGAGAGAGAAAATTTACCGTCAGTGTGTGTGTGTGTGTGTGTGTGTGTATGGTTTACCTTCAAAGAAATGTATGCTTCTATGGGAGGTAATATCAATTTCAATAATAATATAATAATAACAACCAACAGATACGCTGAGGCTGGGTGGGAGGTCCTGATCTGTATTCTTTTATATAATCATATTTTTAATTATCTGACTCTCTCTAAACTGTAAATTTCCATGAGTACAGGGACTGTAATTTGTTTATTCTTTTATCCCAGAGCCCAGTTCAACCCCTGACTAGCCCAAGGTCACCCAACCAGCCAGTGGGATTCAAATTTGGGTAGTCTGGCACTAGAGCCAAACTCTTAACATGGCTTTGCCTTGTCTCTCACAGAACAATCCTCTCCCGAATATACTGCATTGTGATTTTAGGGCAGAGCTCCTTCCTTGGCGTGGGTGTAAATCAGATTCTCCTTATATTCTGCACAGAGTTTGGTAGGAAGCAAACTATCCAGAGAAATGTTGCCTGACTCCAAGCTTAAGAACAAAGCTGAATATCCATAGCCCCTTGCATCATCTTGCCAATTTCTTATTTAGTATGTGCATTGAAACATGAATAAATATAGCAGATTAGGATGCCCCAGATGACTAGGATCTGCCTGGGAGGATTTTATTCTGCAAAGCTTCTGCGTAACATGATAGATGGAAATGTTCAAGAATACTGCACATAAATAATAGATACATATAAAAAAAAGGGGAGATTCTTAAGGCTTTTTAAAGACAATGCACCATAAGATTTTTTTTTTAATTCTTATTTTTACTAGGATGCTGTAGGTAGGTCATATAAATTATTGATACTCAGTTTGTGGATAATTAACTATTGAATAAGCTAGAGTTCACTGCAGTGATGATTCACATTATCTAGTTTGTGGATAATCAATTGTGGTGCTTTTGTCCTGTTTTTGGCCCTGTTTATTGCCTATAAGCAGTCCCATAAAATTAGATGGAAGCAAAGTTAGAAAGAAGGAATAAAATGTGTACAGAGATATCAATATAGCACTATTTATAATAACAAAACCTGGAAACAAACTAATTGTCCAACAATAGATTAATAATTAAATAAATTTTGGTGTCTCTGGATAATAGTTTATAATGAGAAGTTAATATCATTAAATGCTTAAAATATGATAGACAATGGAATACCTAGAGTATTTGACATCTGGAATGAATCATTTTAAATACCCTTTCCTCCTAAGAAGGACAAAATTATTTTCAGTAAAAATTGTGAAATGTAACAAACAGTAACAATAGTCGGAAAAGAAACATGGATAGTAAAATTCTAATCTTAAACTTTTTTTTTTAAAGATTTTACTTATTTATTTGACAGAGTTAGAGACAGCCAGCGAGAGAGGGAACACAAGCAGGGGGAGTGGGAGAGGAAGAAGCAGGCTCATAGAGGAGGAGCCTGATGTGGGGCTCGATCCCATAACACCGGGATCACGCCCTGAGCCGAAGGCAGACGCCTAACTGCTGTGCCACCCAGGCGCCCCTAATCTTGAACTTTTTATATGACTTTATGCCAATAAAGAAAATAGACTAAACTACATTTAAAAAATATATATTACAGTACAAAAAAGGAAAAATGAATAAATTAATATTTTAATATATGTATTTTGGGGGGAAGGAAGGAAGGAAAAGCACATGGAAAAATACATCCAAAAGACTGAATTCCCCATTTCAGAGAATGATTTGCACATAGAATGATAGAACTGAAGTAACTCAAGTTCTGTTCATTAATCTTTACAACCACTATGCTACCATTGTTTATTTCAAATTTACTGGCTAAGTGCAGAAATGAACAGGACATAGGAGTTGAATAAATGAACTGGGCCCAAAGTGCGCTTGAATGATTCTGAACCCTACGGAACTTGCTTTTGGAAGGAGAGGAACATTAATTCTCTTTGTCATGGACCACACAGAGAGTCCTTTGAATTAACTCCCACATAGATTACAAGGTTGATTATAGTGTAAGTAACTAAAGTGCACTAATCTGAAGCTTAAATATATATTATTTTAGTAAAACCCATCAGTGTCTTCACTAACTGTTGAGAAATTAGAACAATAAAAAATATTTTTGGAGAAGGAGTGTTTTATTCCAATGTTTAGACTTGCTGGAACATTGTGATAATATAAAGCAGGCTGAATTTCAGTAGCTTTTATTTATTAATTATTGCTTTTAATTTTGCTGTAATGCTGCCTAACCCACCCCCTCACCCCCACATTGCTTGTACTTGGGGTCAACCACTTCTACTCTCCCACTTCTGAAATGCCATAGGTGATGAATCTCAGGGGAACAAAATATATAAAACTGCGTATAGGATAAACTAGTAAGGAGCCTTTGAGATTACGTTCTGCACAAGGAAGGCTGAAATGGACCAGTTAAGTTTCTGGGGTTCTGCCACTTGTGATACCTGAAACTTAACTTGTGACCTTAGCAAGGATTAAGTAAACCAGGCAAAGAGATGCTCCATATTGGATGATGGCCAACAGACCAATCAGAACCTCTTTCTGGGGAAATACGAACACCAATGCACAAATGAGGTAGGTTAATTATACTGAATATTTATAAAGCTATTGTTTTGGTTCTTCATGAAGTCAGTCTTAGAGGGACTGCTACCCAGGTGATTATCTACTATGTATCTTTTTGTTTTTGTCTTTTTTGCAATAAACCCACCATTATCCAAGCTTATCTCTCTGCATGGGTCAAACTTAAGGAATCAGTTAAAAAAATGAACTAATGAAATAGTGATATGATTTAAATCCTAGAATAGGACATTTTAAAATTTCAACAATGGTTAGGCTCTCTGGGTTGTGAGATAATGGATCCTTTTTTTTCTTAGTGTTTTCTGTATTTCCTATATTATCTACCATGAACATGTGTTGCTGGCATTTCAGGAAAAATTTTTGCAAGAGATAACTATATTTTCTATTTTCAAGTTGATTGGCTTTAAAAGGAGAGAAGAAATAACCTTTATGTCTATAATTCCTTGCATAGAAGTAAGTTCTCTTTCCTCTGGAAAAACTAATGAGTACACAAAGTAAAAGGGCTCAAACCTGCTGGGATTAAACATAGTTTATAGTGGGCTAGTCATCTGAATTTTTATTCCTACACCAGAATAAACAGACCATTTGAAGTTTTTCCAGGGTAGGACGAGACCAACATAATGGTCAGGTAGTTACCTTGGACTGGAGAGGTGAAGTGGGTTAGTGCTTTTAACAATCTCTTGCCTATACGGAAAGGTTATTTTTGAAGACAAGAATACTGAATGTTCCAAGTTCCCACAGTTGTCATGGAAACCTTTTAGCTAGCTGAATAGGTTAGCAGGATTTTATGTTCTCCATTTTGACAAATACAAGAAGACATGATCCCAGCTTTGCATTACTAATCAGAAAACTTCTGTTTTCAAGTCTTCTAGCACTTGATTAGTCACATTTTCTTAATTTTTTTTCTTCTCCACAACATAAAGCAACAGGCGAGTTCTCTTTCAAAAATCATTCCCACTTTAGAAGCAGAGCCCAAATCGTGACGGGGCTGACCTTGCTGTGCTTGGGAGTAATACTGCTTGCAGCTCTGAAAGGCTCCCGCAGGTTAATTTAGGCCCCTGCTGAAACTCTTCTGATTTGTACCGACGTTCAATGGTCTCCTGGAGGCAAACTCACTTGCTAATAGGCAGGAATTATTCCTCATTTTGGAGCAACAGTCTGCCCACACCATCTTATAAAGCACAGGTAAGCTTTAGGAAAAAGGCTCCCTAAGGCTAACACCAGAACAGACAAGTCACGTGGGTAAATCCAGATCCAGAAAATCTGACATTTTCCTTTTATTTGTCTGTAACAACCCTCCACATTGCTTTGGAAGATAGCCGTGGTCTAAGAATCCAAAGGCAAATTGGAAAACTAACAACTACGTTGCAGGCAAGAGACTGACCAATTTGGGTGAAATAGCTGAAGCTGGAATTTGTTGGGCTTTAAGAGTCACCAGAGGCGGAAAGCCTTGTGTGTATATGGGGGAGGGCGTTGACAAGGGCTCCTTAGAGCATCTGGCTTCGGAAGCAGTGTACAAGCAGCAATGAAGAATGTAGGAGCTTCTAGGTATGTGAATTTGGGGAGTTCATCTTGCGTCTCAGTTTCTTTATCAGTATAATGGAAATAACAGTAACACCAATCCCACACGGTTGTAGTGAGGATTAATGAGTTAATACACATATACTGCTTATCAGCTCTGACACATAATACAAGCTAAATGGGAATATTTGGCAGGATAAAGGTATGGGAGAAAACAGAAGTGTTGGAAAGTAAGGAAGAATAAAATGATAGAAAGGAAATAAAGAGGGGGAGAGGACCCTGAAAGAATGAGGTTCATCTGGCTGTAGGGATAATGTCATTACCAGTTTCTCAACTGTTAAAACGTTGCCACAATTCCCACCCCAGCCCTAGACCCCACTGGACCCCATCTCTCATTGGATGCAACTAGCTGAGATAATTTTATAGAATTCATTGGACTAACATACTGCTTTCGTTATCTGATTATGTCCCAGTGAAATCCTGCTTTTTGTTGTTAAATGTTCATGTCTGCTCTACACTGATGTAATGAAGCTTGCCTAAGAAACCTCAAGTTAATAAAGAAGTGCATAATGAACACCACTGTTTCAATGGGGAAGGAGGGCTTTGGGATTACGGGGTTTCAGCCCTGCCAAGGCAGAGTTATATCTCTTCTGGGAATTTAAATAGTGAAGAAAACACATTTGTAATTCTTTTGGAAGCTAAAAGTAATAAATTGACATTCAAATGGATAAAAAAGAAACCAACCTAAATTTGATTCAAGTAAAACCTTGAACAGTGCATAAGACAAGGCCAAAATCAATCATTTTGGAGACCATCAAAACAAATTGTAGCACAGATCACAACTCCAATATTAAACTAAAATGTGATTGCCAAACAAGAAACTAGGCATGAAGATAAAACGTCTTGAGTTATTCCATATAAAACATGCATTTTCCTATGTTACGTACTCACAAAATGATTTTCCACACATACTATAATTTTTAGGAGTTTGGTGTAATAATAAATGATAATCTGTACAATGAAAATTGTACCCTATACTTTATCATGTTATGCCAATATATGTTACAAAAAATTGCCCAGTAAAAATGCCTATTTCTACTAGTTGATAAGAACGATGATAATATTTTTTAAAAATATTATAGTAAATATTGCTCTGCATTTATTCTCTCACACTTTTCTTTCTTTCTTTCTTTCTTTCTTTCTTTCTTTCTTTCTTTCTTTCTTTCTTTCTTTTTTTAAGATTTATTTATTTGAGAGAGAGAGAAAGAGGGGGCATGTGAGTGGGGAAAGGGGCAGAGAGAGAGAATCTCCAATGGACTCCCCAGTGAGCATGGAGCCTGACACAGGGCTTGATCCCACAACCCTGAGATCATGACCTGAGTCAAAATCAAGAGTTGGACACTTAACCAACTGAGCCACACAGGCACCCTATCTCTTTTTTACATAGTGCTTCTCAATCAAAATACACATTCCAAAAGTCTTCTTATTCACCACTGGGCACGGAATGTCAGATATTTAATAAATACGGGACAAATGAACAAATTAATTAATGACTAAGTAATGGGCATTATGATTTGGAAGACTTAGTGAATAATAAAATGATACTCTCACCTCTTAGAAATAAATTAATTCTTATTTAATAAAATTTCATTTTCATCAATGTAATACATGAACATGATAAAGAAATATAAAAGATTTTAAGGAAATAAAGAAGCACCTGCCCACTCATTTCTACCCTTTAATTTGGCTGTCTAGAGAAAATGATTTTGAACCACTTTAGCTTTTTCTTTTGGTACTAACTTTCATATTTCTAAACATTTTGTTTGGCTATTGCATTGCAACAACTAATTCTCTGACAGCAACTTGGTGTCTCACAATTCAATTAAATTTGGAGTTAGTACAGACCCCACAGATTGAGAGGCTCAGTCACACATGACTTTCCCCATTTCAGATTTCCCCATTGCCAGCTACAAGTCCTAGATGTCCGCAGGCCACCTACAGTTCTTCCTGGCTGACTACAAAATTGGGACTCCTCACAAGCTCCCTTCAGGTTCAAAAATTTGGTAGGTTACACAACTCACAAAACTTAATGAAAGCACTATACTTACAATTCCAGTTTTTTATAAAGTTTTTTATACAGCTCAGGAACAGCCAAATGGAAGAGATATATAGGGCAAGGTCTTGGGTGGGGGTACACATGGCACCCTCTAAGCACACTGATGTCACCAACATGGAAACTCCTTGAGCCTCACTGTCCAGAGTTTTTATTCCAGCTTTCCTTATATAGGCATGATTGATTAATATCATTGATTATATGGTTGAACTCAATCTCTGGAGGTTGGGAGATGAGGCTGAAAGTTCCAACGCTCCAGTTATCTGTTTTTTTCTGTTGACCAATCCCCATCATGAAGTTATTTAGGGATCCCATCTCATTAACATAAACTCACATATGTTGGAAAGGGCTCTTTATGAATAACAAGACATACTCCTATCACTTAGAAAATTCCAAAGGCTTTTGAAGCCCCATAGCCAGGAACCAAGGACAAACACCAAATATGTGTATTTTTTATTATACCACAACCACTATTTTCTACTGCCTTCCTCTTATCATGGTTGAATATTTAGCTTTCTTATACCCACCTCCTTTATTTTACCACACGATTTATATGCATATATAAAATTTATATATATCAATACAATTATTATATTAATAATATTAATTAGATTATATGTACTATTAATAATTGTATATTGTATATATGCCTGTTTCAATTAGAAGTTAGTGACTACATTATTATGCTTATATAAATCTTGTTCACTGTGAGCCAAATAGTGTACCAGAATTGTTATTTCCTTTCTTGTACAAGTTGTATTCTTTAATTTTATTAATTTCCTCATTTAAAAAAATTATCCTGTTTTTACCTGTTTTTCAAATGCCATTACTCTTTGTCACATGGATATTTCTACTGTTTTTAAATTCTCAAACAGCACCCCCCACTCCATGCTCACAGCCAAGTTACCCCTCTCACAGCTCTTTTTATGACTAATTTGCACATTAGTCATCTGCAGATTTCTCACACTTCATGCTGTCTTTCCTGTGAGGTTCTTCCATTGTCTTAGATTGCATGCGTCTCTTTATTATTACTATCATTATTGCTATTTTTGTTATTATTACTTTGATTTATTATTTTAGTTTACTATTTCATTTTGCTGTAGCGTATTCTACAACAATTTTCTAAGAGATTATAGAAATGGAGAATACAAATTTTTTCTAGGTCTTGAATATCAGAAAATGTTGTCCTTCATGATTTATTATATATAAAATTCTAGGGTGAATCATTTTCCCTCAGAATTTTGAAGGTACCACTAGATTCTAGTTCTGCTGATGAGAAGTCAGATGCCATTGTGATTCCTATTCTTTGGATATGACTTAAATTTCCTTTCTCGGAGCGTTCACGAATTTCATTTATCTCCAGGAGGTGGTAATTTCATTGTGATTGGCCTTGAAGGAGTGTCTTTCTTATTTATAAATCTGGGAATTTGGGGAACTCTTTCAGCCTGGAAAATAATTTTTTCCAATCTGTGAAAATTCCCCAAGTTAATCTGATCATTTCCTCCTTAAGTTAACATTTTAATTTCCTCGTTTTTTTTTTCCTCTTTCATTGTCCATCTGTTTGCTTTTCATTTCACTTTCTCTGAAGTTTTCTTGGATGTTTGTTCTACTCTTTCATTGATATTTTTTTCCCCAAGAACTATAAAATTTTTACATTTTTGTATCCCATTTGCATCCCATTTGTGTTTTTATGGATACGATCTCTTCTTTCTTTCTATGGATATGTTTTTAAATTTTCCTGATTGAAATCATTTTTGGTCCCGTTTCTTCTAAATTCCATTCTCCCTCCTTTTTCTCCCATGTAGAAGGATTTCTTCAAGTTGCTTTGCCTTCAAACTGCTGTTGCCCTTATTGTTTGCTCTTTGTTCCTTTAGAGAATGAGGCATTTAAAAGCTGTGCATGGCTTCTCAGCAAAGAGACTGCATTTGAGACTAGCTTTTTGCATTCAGAGACCATCCTCTAAATTACTAATTGCAGGTCTCCTCTGAAATATTTTAGAGACAAATCCTCAAGGAGTAGATATACCCTGAGCTATTGGTGGTCTGTGAGCAGATGTATGGGAATGGGGCTGGGAGTTCCAGTATAAAACTACTGAGATTTTCATTTAATTCCCTTCTTTCTCTTTAGTAACTCACCATGGCCCCATCAAAAGGGGAACATGAGTTTAAATTCTCTGGTTCATCTTCTTGAGAGACTAAAAAACTCTCTAGCCTTCGAAAGTTGGGGAGGGAGGGATATTTGTCTAATTGAAAAAGTTGTGGAAAGAAATCTGGGTCTAACTTCTTTTTCTGAAGCCTTTTCACCAACTCTGCTGTCTTCAGCCCTAAGCCATGCCCTGATATTTCGTGGAACACTGTGCCCCAATCCTGAGTCTTGAGGTCTGAGGGGTATACATTTGCTTCATCATTACTCACCTCTGTAGATGTATAAGAGTTTAATTTTCTCTTCTCAGCTAAGATAGTAACCTCTCCTTCGTCAGCTTCCTACCTACAAAATTTTTTTTAAATTTTTTTATTATGTTATGTTAGTCACCATACAGTACATCATTAGTTTTTGATGTAAAGTTCCATGATTCATTGTTTCTGTATAACACCCAGTGCTCTATGCAATATGTGCTCTACTTAATACCCATCACCAGCCTACCCACAAAATTTTTATCCATATTCTTTCCTTCATTTCTACTGTTGTCTCCTTTTCAGTTTTTGTGTGTGTTTGTTTCTTTCTTTGTTTTACCATTGAGGGTTAATACTACTTTTATTTCTCCTCTTTCATTTTGGTAATATTAAAGAACTGGGTGGAAATAGACTTGTGTTTATTCCTCCATACTTAACCAGATCCCTCCCCCCAAATCCATATTTTGGAAATGACTTAGTAGTTTAATATTTAAAAAGCCTGCAGAGTGAAGTTCTGAGTCAAACATGCATTGACTATCTCTGTCCTTTCTGAGACAGTATTAATCACTTGTCCTTCATGGTGACTTTTTTTTACATGTCCCCATACTCATATCATCTGCCCATGTTCCCAGAGAAGGTGACCATCACTGGGTCATTTAAAGAGTTCAAGGAAACTCCCTTTGCCTCCATTAAATCTCTCTATCCATGCTTCACTTCAGATTTAATTTTGCCTTAAAAATTTAATTCTTGTTTATCTTTTAAGCTCCTTCCCATTATTTATAATTTGGAATAGATTTCAACCTTCTTAAAGGTTTAGTAGGAGTTGGGGTTGAGAATACTTAGAAAATGAGACACAAAGGGTGGTGTGTATATCACCAGAATGGGGAGTGGTCATGACCTTAGCTATGGCTGGAAAAGTTTGTGGTACTAAAACCCAATGTTACTCTAGAAACTTTCGATGTGGGTTTGAATCCTGACTTAGGCACTTGTTATGTGACTTTATTTAACTTCACATAGCCTCATTATAAACTGGTGTTAATATATTTATTTTGTAGGATGTCAAGTGGACTGAATGAAATAATAGAAAACAAAACAAAACTTGGGATTTTGAGAAGATCGAATGAGATAGTAAATGAAAAAAAAAAAAACCAACAACCTTAGAACAGCGTCTTGCTCATAAGAGGGTATAAGAGAGTACAATAAATGTTAATTCTTACTAAAGCACAAATACACCTTACAAACGTCACAGAAAAAAACATTACTTGTTTTAGAGACTAGGTTAGGTTTACTTACTATTTTCACAATTTTTGTTCCCCCACATCCCCTCATTTGCCATGTTTATGATTATAAGCATGGTGATCAGTCAAACTGTTAACCTTAGAATTTGGGGGCATCTGTGTCATTCTCTCCAATCTGGGAAAGCTTGCTTAAGGTGAGGGCCAGACTTGTCTGTGGCTGAAAGTAAATTGACAGAGGCATGTTGGGATTTTTAAAAGTAGCTGTCTTAAAGATGGATGTCTGTGGCTGCATGATCAATTTGGCTGTGGGGACTGAATTGATCACATCGATGGCAGCAATGAAAGTCCCATTCAAGGGTGCAGTTCACTTAAATCAGCTGCAAATGGGTATGACCTGGAATAGATTCACTTAATTAAAGCCAAGGGAACAAGCAGAAAGTTGGGTAGGGATATGGGAACTAAGACATTTTCTTAATAGTTTCTGTGTAATTCGTTAGAATAGAAATTTACTAGATTGATAATAATCCTGGGCTTAGAGTCAAGAGACCTAGATTTTATAGTGCATTGATACATTACTCATTTCTAATTTAATAAGATTCTTTCTGGAATAAGAAATTGAACTGTTTTGGCCAGATGTGTATTGAATGTGATTATCACAGTGGTTTTATAGAAAATTGCACATTATTTTGTATACATAAATGAAATATGCTGAATATTGTAATTCATTAGGAAATCAGGTCTTGATAAGTGAATTGTTCTTTTGAGTTCTAAATTTTTTAACTTCTTTTGTACTGTGTATATATTTATTGGCACTTTACAACTTTCCTAGAAAAACTAGGTTTGCTACATCTAGTAACTTTCATTTGTTCTCCTTTTCTCAAGCCTTTTATTATTTTCTCAATAATGGTCACATCAGCATGTTTATTTTCAATATCTAACATTTAATTTTATGGCAACATTTCCATAGCTTTTGATTTCCAGGCTAAGGAACTAATATATTCAAATGTAAAATGGTAGCTGTATAACCTAAAATTATCTATGGTTAGGACAGGGATATAAGGCTTGTTACATTGTTAAGGAAACCATCACAAGCCGATAGAACTGGTATCTTGGCTGTGACTGTACTCTTCTCTGAACTCTGATTAACAATTCTAATCAGTTTTGGAAAGTTGAACATCCATCTGTTTTCTGAAGATTTCATGTATATTAACTTAAGTTACATATAACTGTATATATCACTATATATGACACTCTATAACCAGGAGTATGATACCATACACTGCAAGAAAATGAGTTCTTTTAACTGAACAGGATACGAACATGAGAGAATAAAAAGCTATTGTCCAGAATGGTGCTTCTCCTGCTCTGTCACCCATTAAAAAAATAGTCACCCACATCATGTACAAGGTTTTTAGTTTTAAACAACCCCTTCAGAAACTTCACAGAAGTTTTGATTCCATCCTGTGTCATTTTGCTCACCACACTATTTTAATTACTTGTCTTGCTGATGGAAGAGGCAGGCACTGAAGTGAGGTGTGAGATCGAGAAAACCAAGGGTTGCCACTTATTATCTTCATAATGGTGGTACTTTAAACCCTATCTGTTTTTAAACATACTCTTGCTGTCATATAAAGATGTTGAGGGTGGGGTAGAGAGCCTTCTTTTCTTTCCCAATTAGGGTGAACTTGTCAAGAGGCCAAAGAATAGATTTTTCATTAATCTCTTTTCAGACTCTTAGCTTTTCTTGATTTGCAGAAATCTATTTAACTAGATGATTATTCTTTGCCTTTGTCTGCACTCAGTTACAAAATACAGAAGAGACATTGCTCGCCAATCCTTCCCCACCTCCCATCCCCCACTTCAGCAGGCTCTAGGAATTTGGTGTCTAGAGTCAGATTGTGGGATTTTGAATCCCTGCTTCCTGTACCCTTTCCTTGTATTCCTTGATTGTTCAACATAGGAAAATTTAATGGAAATGTCATAAAGGGACTAATGTAAAAGTGTAAGCAGTTTGTAAGAAAACTATAATGGTTAGTGTGGTGCCCCAGTCATAGAAACAGAAGAGGTTGTACTACTTTTAAACATGAAAGGAAGAGGAGAAAAATTGGTTCCTGGAACCAGGAGGGAGAAAGCTGTGTAGACAAGGCCACTTTCAGAGGATCTGTGACAACTTTGTTGAGGAACATAGCCCATGTGAAGCAATGTGCGAGGAGGGAATAAAATCTGACCTCACTCTGTTCCCTACCTCTGGTCTCCTGCCAGGTTCTCCCACTGGCTAAATCCACCTGGAAGCTTGTCCACACAGGCCAGCCTCCTATGGCAGAAAGCGTGTGGAAAAGAGTGGATTTGGAGCAGCACATGAAAGATATTTAAAACAGGAAATGATTTAACCTGGGACCATGGTTTCCTCATCTATAAAGTGGGGCTAACTATAGTGCCCACTCTAAAGTGTGGTGAGAAGTAAATAAAATACTGAGTAGAGTATGTAGGAGACTTCCTAGTGCAAAACAAGCACTGAGTGCACAGTAACTATCATTGCTACACTTTGGTAATTGTTTACTACATGGATATAGATTGCCAGACAGTCAGTAGTTGGTTGGAACCTATTAAATTTTTTCAAACCTGTTCAATTTTATTATGGATTTAAATATCTGAAATAATTAAAAAACAATTGTAACATATAATTAGAACTATTATAGTTTATATAGTTTCTTATGGATTGAGTCCTTGAAGAGCATCTTCAAACCAGGCTCCTTCCATTCTTTTACCTTATGTATCATCAAGCTCTGTCTACTTCATCTTTGTTCCCACTCTGACTTAACTCAAGCTCCCACCATCTCTTCCTTGGATGATTGCACCAACTTCTCAACTGACTAACTAGGATTCAGGCTTCCTACTCCTCAATCCATTTGCACAGCAGTGACCCTTGTAAATTGGGCCTTGGACTAAATTTATACTCCTCAGTAGATGTCCAAGTTGCTCCACGATCTGTGTTCTACCTGTCTCTTCTGGCCCATCTCTGGCTACGTGCTCATTGCACTACGTCATCAGTAACAAAGCACAGTCTCTGCACTCCCCCAATACATCATCCTGCTCCAGTAGTTCTCAAAGTGTGGTCCCAGGCCAGCAGTATCAAAATCAAACCATTAGAACAGTGAAATCTTGGGCTTTATCTGAAACCTATTTTACCAGGAACTCTGGGGATGAGGCTTAGAAATCTATGTCTTAACAAACTCTCCTGGTGTTTCTGAGACACATTCAAGTTTGAGATCCACTGTCATGCATCTTAGTCTTGGGTTGTGCTGGTAATCTCTTTCCTGGAATGGCTATTCTACTCCCTTCATCTCCAAGACTCATTTCAGCAGCAGAGACTCCAGGATTGACTTGCTGATTAGTTGTAACCAATTAACTTTAGTTCCCCTGAATCTAAATAATTCTTTGTTTATGTGACAACCATGTTTGAAAAGAATGAAACTAGCCTTCATGGTAACTTTTTGGGGAAAGGGTTTTTTTAAAAAAATATTTACTCCCAAGGGTTGATACATTTGTTTGGAGAAAGGAGGGAACTTTTACGTAATCAGATTTCTTCTGAAAATGTGCCAGACAACAATGAATAACTACTTCTCCTAATAACAGTTAATGATTTGACTCTATTTAGTGGGCCTTATTATATAGATGAAGAAACCAAAGCTCAAAGGGGTTATGTAACTTGTTCAGGATTACAAATCTACCAAATAGTAGGGCCAGGGCTGGAACTCAGGTCTGTCCATCCTCCAACATCCAGATACTTAAGCATCATATTACCTTTGAAACACAGAGAAAGCAATTGCCTCTATTTTTCTCTCAAGGATTCCCTTTTTAATTCAAGCAAAGTAGAGAGAGAAAGGAGAACACTGTTCTCTTGTAGGCAATGAGGTACAATTCCAAGTAGTCACGAGGCAAATGGCAAACTTGGTTATGACATGGTCCAGTATCAGTTCTCTCCCACAGTGTCATGACAAACTAGTTCTTTCACACTGATTAGGTATAAGGTTTGCTACAAATAATATTTAAAACAATAGGTTTTATTTATGAGTTATCCTTGAATACATTGAGAAGGATTCAAGGTTATCTATATAATAATGTTTCTCTCATATTTTTGCATTTCACTGTGCATTTGTAAAGGGAAGAGAGAGAGGTTGGCAATATAGGTATTGGGCAGAGATTGTGCAGAGATTACAGTCTATTTTGTGGGAGTGAGAATATCCTCCATCACATATATTCCAAGCAAGAGAAAAACATCATGTGTGACTTTATGGAACTGGTGAGTATTTATGGGGTAGGGATAGGGGGGTATCAGGATTCTTGAGAAAGCCTCTCCCAATTTTCTTTCTCACGAAAGCCGGGGAGGATCTCTGATAGTAGATTCTCTGGTACAGAAATGGCAGGATTCAGCCTTCTTGATAAGGGGCTCTACAACTTGAAGAGAAAATGATCTGACACATTTACAAAATAACTACTTTAAAGTTTCAATACTTTGCTTCTTTCTAAAATAAGGTGCCCCCCATTGTCAGTGCTATAGCCTAGATTTTAATTTGTAAGCATTGTTAGCTCATTTGCTACTCTAATCTCAATAAAGTCAGAGATATTACTCATTTTATGGATCACATTAATGATAAGTACTGGCATATTCAATAAAGTATACAATTACCAGTCCATTAGCTATTTTACTAAAGAATTTTCATTATGACATTTCTTTGGAAAACATGACTATGATGGCCTTTTTCTTACGTACTAGAAAATTATGTCCTAAAAAAGTGAGCTTCAAAAATCTCTATTAGTTTTCCTGTATGAACTTCACATAGACCACCCTAATGATTTGTTTTATATGTTTGATTTAATCATCTTAATTTCATCCCTGTAGGAGTAATGGGGCCAATCAAATGAAATCGTTACTGTAATAAAGGAGGGTGGGTAGTGTTCAAGATAGCATCCCTTAAGGCATTTGAATATACTTGATCATTGGAGGGGAACAATTTGTAAATAAGGCTAAGGAAATGGAATTAGAGATGGAGAGACATTGGATAACAAAGAAGACAACAGTAATGGTAAAGATGGAAAGTTTAATTACCATAATTACCCTACAGAGGTATTTTTAATAAAAAAGCCATGTTTTCAAAGTCATTTTCCTGGTTTACCATTCCAGAGTTTCTTCAACTGAAATCAGATTCTTTCATATATTAAATTTCATTTCTTTCTGCTTTAATTAGAGCTCATGTTTTACGAATGGGGTTCTCTGTGGACATAAACAACTAATAAACTTCCCTACCTTTTTAAATTCCTCATATGCATACAGATACAAATCACACTACTTCTCAGACTTCTTCCTTTATCTTAATTACTTTATAGTATATTTGTTCAATAGCCCAAAACCTAGAGCTACACTGCCTGGCTTCAAATCATGGTTCTCCGCTTGCCAGGGGTGTAACTGGGGTTGAGTTACTGAGCCTCTTTGTGCATCACTTTGCTCCTCTGTAAAATGGGATAATGATTGTTTCTACTTTCTAAGCTTATTATGAGGATGAAATGGCCAATCTATATTGAGTGCTTGGACCAGTGTCTGGTATGTACTATAAAGGTGTTTTGTATTATCATTATTTTTGTTATCACCTTGTCTTTGAATTTCTCCAAGTGATTTTTTAAAATCTCTCAATTTTATTTTCAATAAAAATAGGTCTGTGGACATGGTAAGGAATGTGAACAATAAAGAAATGTGTACAATTAAAAGCAAAGGCAACTATTGGTAATAGTTTCTTGGATATTCCTTCACTGGATTACTGTGTTTCTCTCTCTTTCTCTTTCTTTGAATGAAAAGTCCAGAACATGCACAATACTCCTCACCATCCCACATGTAAAAATATGGTGATTAAAACTAAACGCAGTACCCTGGTAGAACAGTCTAACTCTTTAGGAATTTTGTACCATTTTTTTGATCTTATTAACTGCTTTCCTTATAGCACACTGTAGCTTTCTAGCTGGTCTCACAGAGCAGTGCCATATCGTTGGCTACTATGGTTTTGGACTGTAGTCCTGTGGAACCAGCCCTCACTTCCCGTGATTTCCTGGAGATGTGTAAATATTGCTCCCTCCTCCTTTCCAATCCCTTCCTAACATCCAGATTCCCTAAAAAGTTTTTCAGGGAGCAAGGAAAACTGGCAATTCCTTATGTGACTGTTTTAAATGATGAATAATTGAACAACAGCATCTCCCACTCATTCTCTGAGTAACTGAGAACTTAGAATTCAGAAAGCAAAAATGATAGTCTACCTGCAAAATTTTAATACTGGACACTCGATCCATTTTTTATTACTTAGTTATAACAGGAAACTGCATTTTACACTTTAGCTTACTGGATGCAGAAAATTTTTTTTTAAATGAATCTAACCTATAGAAATCTATGTAAGGAGGCAGACCCATAATTTCTGTATAATCAAAGGAAATAAGATAGGTGTTATACAAACATTAAAAAATATCTTCATAATTCATGTTTCATAGGATGCAAGGGAGAGTTGGAGATAAAAGTTCAGAGAGCTTTGCTTTATGGATGAGAATGTGACCTTTCCATGGGAGAATTTGGTTTCAGCATGTGAGAGAAGAAGGTAAGCCAATGTTTCTCAGCATTCCAGTAAGGGGGGTGAGTAAAGATTGCTAGTATAAATTCTCCTACAAGTCATCTAAGCCTGGAGTGCGCAGAGGGTCAAGGTAAGAGCACACATACAGTGTGCCAGCCTGCTAACCTCACAGTCAGGTAGGTAACTATGGGCAAGACCACATGACCCAGACATTCTTCTCATCAGCCAGTACACACAGAGCTAACACACAATAGTCACTTCTATTGGCTAGCATTCTCTAACGTGGCAAGGGGAGGGAAGAATGAAAATACCAATTCCAGCCTACAACATTTTAGCACCTTTCCTCTATGTCCAAATTACTTTTGAGAAAAAAGAAAAAAAAAGTCATTTTCAGCATGAAAGCTCTATTGTTGCCGCCCACCATAAGAAATCACTGTACATAGATTTTCAGTTCCTTTCACTGGAAAGATAACCTGTAAAACTACAAATGATGCTGTAGAGCTAAACGCAAGAAGAGAAGTAACAGCTTTCTGAGTTGCAAAAATCTGAAACTGATCTGCAAGGGAAATGAGCAATGCTGATTTATTATAGACAACAACAAAAGGCTAGAGTCTATATATCTGGGTTTTCTGTGGCTCCTTCTAATCACATGGGCCAGTTTAATGAGTATGTACAGTTTGTGGTTCTTTTGTATAGGAATTGGAGGCTGGAAGAGGAGGAATAGGAATAGGATGAGGGAGAAGGAGAAGAAAGGCAAGGACAAGAACAGTCACAATAATAATGACAGTGGATATTACCAAGTGCCAAGTGCCCTTGAGAGGCCTGATTCCACCTAATCTCCACCAAAGTCCTAGGAGGTTGGTATTGCCGTTATGCACATTTCATACACGAGAGAAGGTAGGCATTGAGCATGTAAATTACTTGCCTAGCCTCATCCATATATTCTGAAGCCAGAAAGGAAAGGTGCCTTTACATTTGAGCTCTTGGTGATTCTAGATTCAGCTCTTTTCAACTGTGGAGTTATAGAAATATCTCTGGGCATGAAAGGAGAAAGTATGGTTGTGCACCATCACGTCTTCCCTCTTGTTAAGCTCCCATTTGGTCTAGACATCCAGAAAGACTGCCTCTTCTCTCGCTGTAGCCTTAGGTTAATACAATGCTAATATCTGCCATGCCTGAAAAACTGAATTCCCCATTTATTAACTATGCATGCACAGTATATAGATACAGTCTATTTGAAAGCACAGCTCTTATCTCTTAGAGAAATATCCTGATAATCACTTTGGCAAAAATAGAGACTTTGGGGGCACCTGCGTGGCTCAGTTGTTAAGCATCTGCCTTTGGCTCAGGGCGTGATCCCAGCATTCTGGGATCGAGCCCCGCATCAGGCTCCTCCGCTGGGAGCCTGCTTCTTCCTCTCCCACTCCCCCTGCTTGTGTTCCCTCTCTCGCTGGCTCTCTGTCAAATAAATAAATAAAATCTTAAAAAAAAATAAAGACTTTGGGGGGTATTCTGTGATCAGTCAAAATTTTGACATTTTAGCCCACTTTTAATAAATTTTACCTTTTATTTTCTTGCTCCCTCTTGCTCTTATCAAATGAGCTCAGAAAAAAATCAGAATCAGGAAATGATCTCCTAGTAGCTGCCTGCAAAAGTGGGAATAATCCTCCCAAATAATAAATAATCACAAACATGCTATTCAGACAGAGCTGCAGGGTCGGATGATGGGAACTCCTAACAAGGCCAAGAACTGAATAAATTGCCTCTTGATCTCTCCACTGAGAATAAATTCATGTAAATCCGAGGAAGCTGAGCTGCCGTTGTTGCTAATCCACCATGTGTAGTGACTAATTTTATTAAGTGAAATACAAGAAAAGGAAAGATCCTTGCAGTAGAAATGTGCTCAAAGATGATTGCCTTGGCCTAAGCGCTGAGCCCTGGGGCAGTAGCAAGTGAGCAAGGCCACTTAGGCTGCTCATCAGGCAGCACAGGGCACAGGGAATGAGGATGAGCACTGAGCCACTGCAATAAAGGCTCGTGAGTACAGGACTGTATCCACCCTGTGTGCATCACTGGCAAAGTGAAAAACAACTACTGCTCTTGACTTTGAGGTGACCTTTCTCCAGAGAAGATGGGTTGACTATACTTTAAAAAGTTTGCCTTTCTTTGACTGAAATACTTGAAAGGCCTTACCACTGAAAATTTGATGTTTATAATTTCAGATGAATCAGTGTGCTAAGCAAATGTGAAGCCTTTCTGGACCAAGCAATATTAGCAAAAATTACAAATAAATAAGGCTGTAGAGGTGATAGGGCCCATTGCTAACCAGCTAGGCCCACTGCAGATTCACTTTTCCCCCTGAATGTGCCAGAATCTATTACAGGGAAACATACACCTAGCCTTCATCTCAGCCATTCTGTCACTAAGCATATAGCTAAGAGATATGACCATGTATGTTTGCCAAAAGACATTTACATGCAAATTTATTTATAATTACCAAAACCTGGGAGGTAGCCCAAAGAAATCCAGTAATGGCAAAATGGATACTTATAACATGGGATAGTCATAAAATGGAATATTACACAACCATAAAAAGAATGAAATCCTGATACATTCAACAACATGAATAACTCTCACAGATGTTATGCTGATTTGGAAGAAAACACATGCAAAGGATTAAAGACTATGATTTGGTTTATGTAAAGTTCAAGAACCAGCAAAACCGATAAATGATAATACAAGTCAGAATAATGTACTTCTTTGGTGGGGTATTAGCTGCGAAGGGATAAAAAGAATCATCTAAGGTGCTGGAAATACTCAATATCTTGATCTGGGGGAGATACATGGATGCACACATTTGTAAAACTGCATCGAACTGAACATTTAATATTGGTTTTACTGTGTGTCTGTATTTCGGTGTATGTATGTCAGAACTCAATTCAAAGGTTAAAAAATGTCATCATTACAGGAAAAAACAAAACAATAAAAAATAAAACAAAAGCTGTGCCAGAAAAATGAAATACTGAGCCACAATTTGTTCACTGACAATGAACTTATGTCCCCAACTAATGTTTCTAAATCTCTTCCCACCACAGTTGAAGACTGTCTTCTTATTCTTTAGCTCATGTTTCTCCTTTTGGGAAAAGAATTAGGACATCACAAACACTGGTATCTATTTAATATTTACATTGAGGCTTCTACTCTTTTTTTTTTTATGTCGTTTGATCTCCACATTTTTGTGAATTTTCCAGTTCTCTTCTTGAAACTGATTTCTAGTTTCATACCATTGTGGTTTGAAAAGGTTGCTTGATATGATTTCAATCTTCTTAAATTTGTTAAGACTTGTTTTGTGGTCTCACATATAATCTATCCTGAGAATGTTCCATGTGCACTTGAGAAGAATGTGTATTCTGTTGCTTTTGGATAGAATGTTCTGTATATATATGTTAATTCCATCTGGTCTAATGAGCCTTTTACTCTTCATATAATTTTATGTTGACATTTCCTAGCATTCTCATAACTCATATATACATTATTTTATATGATAGCATTTTATTAATAGACTCCTTACTTAACTAATACATAATTTTTCAGAACTCAGGATGTTGTCAATTTTTCATTGAGAATAAATGAATTCTTTTAGTTTTCCTCAGCTTATTTTTCTGAAGTGGGGTTACTCACACAAAGGCCATAAGTGGATTCTCAGAGCCTGTTCTAATGCCATATTACTTTTAAAAGGCTGGTATTATTCATGTTGTCAAATGACTTTTATAAGACTACCTATTTGTTACAACTTCATCAACACTAGGGCTTGTTAAAAACCATTTTTTTAAAAAGTCAAAGTACAATGACTCTGAATTATTTAAAGGAGCTTTAATATATTTTTAGAATGGAGGCAGATTTCCCAAATACTAGCTAACTATCTGTATTTCTCCATTTGTGCATTATTTCTGATCATCTATTAAATGGAATTTGTATACTGACCATATCTATTAATCTCACTTTTCTCTATAATTTGAATAGCAAAAGCTTATCTTTATGTTTATCTGTTATGTTTTCCTCATTCTGCTATTTTAAGTTTATTGCATTTTTCCCTTATAAAAAGTTATCTTTATATGGTCAGGCATATTTTATCTCTAATAACCTTCATTTTTTGAATGCCCCAAGTTTCTCTTTCTTCATGTTAAATGTTTCGCATTTAAATGTGCTATTATACTTTCTTCTGTATTTTGCAAAATAAGTTATATGTTCTTTGATTCAGTTGTTATTTATTGCAATGTACAATGTGAAATAAAAGCCCAAATTAATTACTCTCCATACGGATATCTAATTATGCAAAAGAAAACTATGAAATATTACCCACTGTTGTATTAGTTTTTGCTCAAATGCTTATAAAAGAATAAATATATTTAAAAACCTCAATTTTATGCCTTTGAATATTTCCTCCTGATTTTTTAAAGTCTGACAACATTTGAAGTTCTGTTATAATATTAAAACATTTGTAAAATTGATAAGCAAGTCTATTATCAACCATCTTTGTGCTGCTGTGTCTGTCTCCCTATCTATCTCGTTCTCTGTCTTCTTTGTTCTTCTTGCTTGCTGCTTATATATTCACATATAAATGTTTTGGAGATGTTTGCCTTTAAAGTGTTTTAGAATATTCTATAAAAACTGGAATTGATATTTTTATTGCATTTATCAATTAATTTAAAGTAGCATAGTTTAATTTTATTGTGTTCCAAGATAAGATGTTTATCTTCCATTTTCTTCAATCAGAATGAATTGTCCCTTTCTCTGTGTTTCCAAAGACTTACCCATAGTTCCCATTTGCAGGTTCTCAATGACTGTTTGCTGCTTAAGAACAGATTGGAAATAGGGAATGTAGCAATACCAATATTTACGTCCAAATCTGGATATATTGATAGAAAGAAGAGGGAATTTCAATTGTGTATGTGGCAATACCAGAAATATGCTCAGATCAAAAATGTTAATAAAGGGAGAATTTTTTCTTCCTTTTAAAATGCTCTGAATTAGGTAACAAGTTTAAGCCAGCAAATTTACCATCAACAAAGTCTTGCAAAACAAGAAAAGCAAAAGTTTTTGTAAAAGAAATAGACAATGGGATTTTTTCACATAATGAAGCCAAGGTAATAAAATAGAGCATTTGTTTTTGAACTTCGGGAAGCATAACAAATTTTAAAGTGATGGAGTTGCTGCCATCTTTCAGAGTGATGAAACCCTGAATTATGCTTTAGAAGTTTAAGTTTTATTAAGTTCTTATGAACAACTTCATAGCTTGCATTCAAAGTAATTCATCACTCCCAAGGAAATCTTCTGTTACAACCAATGAAGAGAATGGTCTATGATTACATTTTTCTTATTATTCTGTCACACTTTAAGTAATATTTTGTAGCAACCACAGGTTTCAAAAAGTGAATATTTTAGGGAAGAACACAACACACTGGTGTTTATTCTTCAAGAGTACATTAGTGGGGGCACCTGGGTGGCTCAGTCAGTTAAGCATCTGACTTTAGCTCAGGTCATGATCTCAGAGTCCTGGGACGGATGGAGCCTTTTGTCAAGCCCTGCGTCAAGCCCTGCGTCAAGCCTGGCATCAGGCTCTGTGCACAGCAGGGAGTCTTCTTGTGCCTCTCCCTCTGCCCCACCCCACCTTGTGCACAGGCGTGATCACATGCTCTTTCTCAAACAAGTAAATAAAATCTTTTTTTTTTTAAAGAGTACATTAATGATATTAAATACAATTTCTTGACTGGCCATTAAATACTCTTATTTGGGGTTTATAAGCTATCACTGTCTAGTATGCTTAGTATTTGTACAGTCTGAAATCATAGCTCTTTTAAAAAACACCATAAAATGTAATTTTACTTCTAAAATGTACTGCATATTATGCTCCACTTTTTAGATTTGTCAAGAATCTTGTACTTGGAAACTGATAATATAGTCTAATGGTGTAAACTGACATAAATGGAGAAATTATAGTACAATTTTGGCAATTATGTACATAAGATCTAAAAACTCTGAGAACAGGAGCAACTAACCAATCCTCAAATAATAAGAAAATATTTTATTGAGAAGTTACATACATCAAGGACAGAGAATTTGTTCAAAAAAGTAGAATCCTGAAAAGGTTTGGATATGAGGGGGGAGTTATGGAAGTTCAATGTCAGTTGTACTGTTTGGCAAAGAGTGGCAAAAGATGATGTCAGAAAGGATTGGAACCAGACCATTAACACATTCATTTGACAGATGCAGAGGTTAAATTTTATTTCAAATTACTGAAAGTTCTGAAGGTTCAGCGAGGTTTTCAAGTAAGAGAGAAATACAATTAGCTTCATTTTGTAGGGAAGTGACTCTGGTGGCAATGTAAAGAATGGTCAAGATTAGAGAGAGAGACAACAGGAAGAAGAGATGAATTATAAAAACACAAAAAAAGGGGCTGATAATCTGAGTTATTGCGGAGGAAGCAGGAATGGAAATAAGAAAAGGAATTAGAGAAGTATTTTTTTGAAGTAGAATCTGAAGAATTTGATTATCCATTGGATATGCTATGAGAAGTAGAGTTAGTCTGATGAAGATGTCTGAAGATGTGGGTACTAATAGCAGAAGTACACCATGCTGGAGATGAAGCAGACTTGCAAGGAAGATTATGAGTTCCACCTTAGAATTTACAATGAGAATTAAGTGCTAAATCTGAAATGTGTGCAGGGAGTCCAGATGGGGATATATGTAATTAAGTTTGGGATCAGATGACAGATCAAAGTTTTCAACAAAAAAGGTGGTTTTTAAAGTCACAAAAGTAGGTGATTATGGATGGACCATGAGAAGAGTTGGTATAGAAACCTGGAGAATATTAACATTTGAAGGATTGTTAGAGGATGAGAGGTAATAGAATAAAGAGAAGAAATAAGAAGAAAGTTCTACCTCAAAAATCAAAGAATAGGGAAAATACATGAATATGGAAATATCTAAGATATGCTTAATAGAATGAGAATTAAAAATAGTTATCTGGATTTGGTAATTAGGAGTTCCTGGTGATCTCAGTGAAAGAAATATCAGAAGTCAGTATTATCATCCTTGAGGACGAAGCTCACGACTGCTGTATTCGAAGCTGTGGAAAACAGTGGCTCTGGTTGGGATTTTAGAGTTGGACACTTGTTAAAAGAAACAGGAAGGACCTTGACCCTGACACTGTTGTGACAGGTGAGAGAGAAGTTAACTGTAATACCATGGACAAAACTCTAATTTACAGTCATGTTTATAGCTTGCTTCCTCTATTTGTAGACTAGAAGGATAATATCTACTATTTTGTAGGCAAGTGTTGGAAAGAATAAGAAGCTCTATACAAAGAGTTTAAAGATACTTGGAACTTGGATACAGTATTTTAAAAATACAATGTGCTAAGTATAATTATGAGCATCATCAATTTGTTGCCTCGGAAAACCTTTATTGAAACTCCAACAGAACTGAGCGTGGATACAATGCCAAAAATTTATAGGTAATTGTGATTGTCTTCATCATGCCTGTATCTGTAAATAAAGGCCTAACAACAGGCTTTCACTGTGGGCATGAGAACCCACTATTATCTTCCAGGCATGTTGTAAACACAGTTCATGTACTCAAAGAGCTCACAATATCTCTCTGGTCAATACGAAAAGCTAAACCAGACCCTCAAATCGTTGGATTTGTCTGTCTCCAGGGTCTCCACTTCCCAGGTAACTGCTGCATTGTTACTTTGTGTTTTCCAATAATAAAAAGCACCATATAATAGACTAATTTCCACTGCTGTCCAGTAAATTTTGATTTCCTCCTAAGTACATTTACAGCACTAAGGAAGTGATTTATCATCATAGAAGCAGAACATTTCTAGCTTTTAGTGATTGAGTCATAGGTTGCTAGACCATTGGTGATTATAACATGGCTATAATTATTTTTTTCAATCTCCTCCTTTTACAGATGAAAGAACTGAGACCCAAAGAAGTCAGATGACTAACACAGAGCATTGCTGTGATTTCAGTTAAGCATATGACATTTCTATTTGCTGACAACCATGATTCTCTTAAAATAGCTAATTTATTTTAAACTTCTCTTATGGAAAAATCAATTTTACCAAACATCATGTACTGTTGTTTTAATACAAATGCCTTAATTATTAGTTAATTGATACGAATTTTCTAATAGCTTCTAAAGGCTCACCAATGCTGATGTGGCTTTAGGAAGGAACAAAGAATTGGGACTCAAGAACTTCTGCTTCTGGTCTAGCATTTTGAAGCCTATCCCTAGCCCCACAGTATCTGACTGTAGATTGAATTGGTAGGGATAGAAAACCTTAAAGCCTTTTTACATTATAAATCCAGCCCTGACAAGAGCCCCAGTCTGATCAAAGCCTCAAATGAGGGTCTATTATATGAAATCGGGCAGCTCTTTGACTGCCTTCAATGGGATATTCAAAAGGTATTCCCAAGACAACAAAGGCCAAATTCCACATAATGGACCCTTCCCCCAGAGCATGAATAGTTAAGATGGATTTCACTGGAACTTTATTACTTCAACAAACAATTGGTCTAAGTTCCAGACATTGTTTTAGACACTGGGATTTCTAATCAATGGAGTTCTCACATTGTTGTGGGAAAACATAGATGCATGAGAGAAAACACACAGCAAGTTCAATGTTAGGCATTGGCATTCATGTCTTCTTTGATTTGACCCATTGAATTGTCTTCCTGGTCAGTTCCTCCAAATGGTGTGTCTCTGTTTGGACTGGAATGAAATCTGTGTCATCATAATCACTGAAACTTTTGCCCTTCCAAGGGGTGGGGGATGTATTAAATATCTTCTCTCTCTCCACGACTATATCTCTCAAAATCTCCCTCTCACTGAAATGATTAGAGTTCCTTCTTACTCTGTGCATGGATTTGGGTCTTTTTTTTTTTCCTTTTAATCACTTTTCAGTGGTAACCATGCTCCCAGTTGTGGTTTATGGGAAGATCCAGTGGGCATTCCCTCCAGCACCATTTAGCTTCCCAGCAGCACTGCCCACTTTCAGACTCAACTTCCTTCCTGTCACCTAACCCTCCCCCACACCACACACTCATAATTCATTGGCAGCAGCCTCTCTCTCTTATCTAGCTTCAAGGCTTTGGGGAAATGAAAAGTAGTTCTTCAACAAAATGTTGGGGTTTCCTTATTTTTATAACAATCAATGTGGTTTTTTTTTCTGCAGAATTCAGGCTTTATCATAGCAACAATAATTTTGCCAAATGTTTCCTTCGAAGGCTAGCACAATCCAATAAAGCATCACTTGTAAGTGCATTGTATTTATTCCTATCATTGTTGTAACAAATTACCACATATTTGGTAGCTTAAAACAACAGAAATTTATTTGCTTACAGTTCTGGAGGACAAATTCCCAAAATTAAGGTGTTGGTAGGGCCACACTCCCTTCAGAAGCACCAGTGGAGAATCCCCTCCTTGTCTCTTCCAGTTTCTAGTTTCTAAAGGTGAGCATTTTTAAAAAAGATTTATTTATTTATTTGAGAGAGAGTGCCTGTGAGCACAGGGAGCTCGGGCAGAGGGAGACAGCAGACTCGACAGAGGGAGAGAGCAGACTCGACGCTGAGCACAGAGCTGGGGGCTCGAGCTTACAACCCTGAGATCAGGGCCTTGAGATCACAACCACAACCTGATTCTGGACACTTAACTGACTGTGCCACCCAGGTGTCCTGTGAAGGTGAGCATTTTTCAACCAATGGCCGCATCACTCCAATTATCTGCCCCGTTTTCCTACCAACTTTTCCTCTGTGTATGTCTATCTCAAAGCACCCTCTGCCTCTCTCTTGTAAGGATACATGTGATTGCCTTTTGGGCCGACCATTATACCAGCATAAGCAGCTCTTCTCATAATCTTTAACTTAGTCACACTGTTTGTAATATAAAGTAATATTTGCTTTTTTGCCATATAAGGTAATGTACACAGGTTCCATTGAGGTATTCAGCGTACCACAGACATTATGGTTACCAAAAGTCCATTTTTGCTTGGACATTCTCATTTTCTTTCTAAAAATCAATATAGAATTATCTGACACGTGGATGTCACACAAGCCATTCAATAAACTTTGCATATCTAATGCATGTGGTAGTCAGTGGCAAATAAATATTACTTCTCTCTCTGTCCCTTAACATACACTGGGCCTTTCTTATAAAATAAGCTACAAAAATACTGAGTGGGCATTCAGCATGAGTTTCATTCATTCATTCATTCATCTTTCAGCAAACATGTATTGAACTTCATTTGGAGAGACTCTCTGAATAATTTAGCTCACTTAATTCTCTAACAGTTATTTGAACTAGAGTTTAGCATAGTGATTAAGATGTAGTGTTCTGAAGTCAGACAGACTAGATTGCAATCCTAGCTCCACCACTTACTAACTGTGAGGATTATTTCACCTCTCTAAGTGTCAGTGCCTTCCTCTGTAAAATGAGTATATGAATAATCACTGCACCAGCACAGTGCCTGGCACTCTTTAGATGATTGATGTTGTCATACTCATTTGGAGAAGAAATTGGGTGCATCTGAGGGGTTAAATAATTTGCCCCATCTCACACAGATGAGTCTGACTTCAAGCCTTTGTTTTGTCTATTGCATCATTCTAGAAGAATCTCATTATAACTCAGCCTCACTGGTAGAGTGGGTTGAATCCAAGGATAGAAAGAAACAATATTACATAATATTGTGTAATAAATATCTCCGGTCAAGGATAATTCCCTTAAAAAAACACAACTATTGCACACTTCTTCTTGAGTTAAGTGTATGGTAACTTCAATTGTCTCCTTATGTGTAACATGTTAGAGTTTTAACAGTCTCCTTCTACTTTTCCTTAATACTTCTTCTCCCCTCTCTCCCTACCACACTATGGTCATACACATCTATATTGACAACAAGAGAGTTCTAGTGTTCTCTACTTGGGCTAGGCTTGTGAGAGCCATTGAACCAAAACTGATGATATCTAAGGCACAGCATAATAGTTAGAAAATGTGTTAGATATTCCCATTTGCCCCTCCAGACCCACTCTCCACCCTTTATCCACTCTCCTCCATGCCCAGGATTCTGTTCTATATGGACTGTACAGAGGGCTTTGTGCCCCTTTGGCTTCCTTTTGGATCTGGCTAATGGAAGACAGCAACAGAAGATTAGAGGGTGGGAGGACAGTGAAGTCAGGGTTTCTTTTACTCCAGCTCCCTCCTTGTGGTCTCCCCTTGGTTAATGCTGTGAGGTGACCCTCCTATAAAGCCACTCTCTGCCTCACCTCTTCCTTTAAGGGATCTCGCTATTGGTAGGTCTAGGTACTGCATTCTGTGTCTGTTGGTTTCCCTAAACTCTGCCTCACTTTTGCAGAGTCCCTGGATTAGAGTTTCTCCAAATAACCTAGTTTGAATGTACCCAATGGTTTCACATGCTGGTTGGCATAGTAAGTTTGAATATTATTTAGATATTGTCAGCTCCAAAGAGTGGAGTAAGGTTGCTGGATTTGCAAGTAACTTTTAGACATGGAGAAAGATCCTCAGATCCCTGATGTTCCATGGCTTCAAAGGCAGTTTAATAAAGCCATGTCCACCACCAAACATGTTAACTGAGCCCTAACTCTGAACGTGAACAAGGTTCTTAAGTTTGAGGTGGGAAGAGAGAAGGCTTAAACTGCCTTTAGGACTAAAAGACTCATCATAGGGAAAGATTCATCATAGTAAAAACACCATTTTGTTGAGAATGTGTAGAAATTATCCCGTCCATTTTTTTTCATTAAATACCTGATACCTAATAATAGACCTACCCATAGTGAGGTCCCTTAAAGGAAGAGGTGAGGCAGAGAGTGGCTTTATAGGATGGTCACCTGACAGCATTAACCAAGGGGAGACCACAAGGAGGGAGCTGGAGTAACAGATACCCTGACTTCACTGTCCTCCCACCATCTAATCCTCTGTTGCTGTTTCCCTCTTTGAGAATATGGACTAAGTCTTTTTTTCTTTTTCTTTTCTTCCCTCTCTCTTTTCCTCTCTCTCTTTTTTAAGGTGTGATAGCACAGTGGTCAGGGGTAAAGAAGCATGTGCTAATCTCTCTGATTTGATTTTAGCTCTGCAAATTATTATTCTCATAATCTGAGACAAGTTATTCAGCCTCATTAAAAATGGTTGTTATCTCATGTTTGCTTTAAGAATAAAAGCACTAATCCATATTGTAGGGGATGTAATGTTGGATTGCAGAGAACTTCCTTTAGGATTAGAACACTCATCTATAAATCTCTTTCTAGGAATTGCTCTTCACTGAAGTAAACTGGGTGGCTCAAGACTGTGCCCCCTTACCAGGGCCATCAAATAACTGCTCAGAACTGTGGGAGTGTATAAAATCAACCCTGAAAGCCTATACAAGTTTGATCATCCTGTGGAATTAGCTGAGGCCCCTGTTGCCACTGCTCCACAATTAACTTCTCCCTCCATCCAGTCCAATTTTACATGTTAATCAGCAGCAAGTGATGAGTACTTTGGAGACTTCTTTGGTAAGACACTCTCCAAAAGGTGAGTAATAGACTGGTAAATATCCAGGGAGCTGCTACATGAAGTTTGAAGTGTCTTCACTGCCAGTGAAGTCTGAAGGGTCTATTAGCCTAAAATGCAAGGACATCTCCTCCAAAGTTAAAGGTATCATTGTATCATATTTCTCACTCCTGAAAAATAAGGAAAATACTTGGTAGGTTTTTGTTTGTTTATTTGTTTGTTTTGCAATTCTGGAGGTAGCATATTCCACACCCATGACCCTTTCTTCTTTCCAATTTCTTCCTTTTAGAATGGGAAGTCTATCCTGTGCCTGTCTCACCACTATATTTTAGAAGCAGATAACGTGTCTGGCTTCACAGGTTCATAGTTGGAAAATTTTGCCTTGTGATGAATCATGAGTTTCGGCCAAACTTGATTTAGATGATATTTAGAAGAGATTTTGGATTTAGAGTTGATGCTGGAATGGGTTAAGTCTTTTGGACTGCTGGGATGGGAGTTAATGTATTTTGCATGTCAGAAGGATATGAATTTTGGGGATACACAGGATGGAGTGTTATGGACTGAGTTGCATTACCTCTAAATTCATATGCTGTGCCCCTAACCCCCAATTTCTCACAATGTGACTCTATTTGGAGATAGGGCTTTTAAAGGGGTAATAAGTTTAAAATGAGGCTGTTAAGGTGGGCCCTAATCCAATCTGATGGTGTTCTTATGAGAAGAGATTAGCACATAAAAAGAAAGGCCACAGGAATGCACTTGCATAGAGGGATAACTGTGTGCGACAAACAACAAAGGGACAGCCATCTGTAAGCCAAGGAGAGAGGCCTCAGGAGCAATCAAACTTGCTGACAACTTGATCTTGGACTTCCAGACTCTAGAACTGTTAGAAAATCAGTTTCCGTTGTTTAAGGCACCCAGTCTGTGGGTTTTGTTTTGGCAGCTCTAGCAAACCAAGACACCATTCACCCGATTATTAGTCAATAAAGGGATACAAAAGTCCAACCCCATTGGTGTGATTCAGGACGAATCTGAAGTCAGGGCTATTATAGTTCCAGAGCTCCAAGCAGGATCAGCTAATTACTCTGTTGCAACTGCATCGTAGTTCAGATTCTCTTTCTGCCTCTCTCTAATCCTGCCTCCTTCATTGTTACAAGTGTTCTTGATAGCATATCAGTAAACTCCACCTTAGAGCCTGTTTCCTGAAGAGATACCCAAAGAGTCTTAAGAAACACATGAATGACAGAAGAATAGGTGGCATGTGGTAAACATTTAATAAATGTAAGCAATCGCTATCAATGTTACTAGTATCCCTACCAGTCTAGGACATTGCACCTATGAAGTGTTGACTATCTATTTGTGTGCATGAATAAATCAATGACTATTGTGCTAACTCTGTCTTGCCCAAATACCCATAATGAGGGAAGCTGCAGAGCCAGACTTAACTTGATCAAGAAGTTATAGAGAGGAGCAGAGAGGGAGGAAGGCACCTGTGGCATCCCTCTCAAATTCCTGATGTTGAATAATAAAAAGTGTAATGCTGCATTCATTTGTATAATCTCTCTTTTTCTTTCATATTAATTTCCATTTCAAAATAAACCAAGGGGACATGAAATGAAAGCAATGAGTTAATTTTTTATGGCAACAGTGATTATTACTTATTCTATATCATTCTATTTCTTCTGTTGTCTCCACTGTGTTCCCTTCTAGTCACATGGTTCAACTGTTAGTATTGAACAGAATCACTGAAACAATATTAAGGACATTTGAAGAGGTATAAACGTTGTTTACAGTTACAATTTCTACCAAATTTTATTTAGTTCACACCTACACAGTATAGCCACTGGGACTCAGAGAAAATAAATGTGACAGGATTATGTATTAAGACACTTATTTGTGGTTGTGATTTCTGTTTTCTCATGCAGCCACTCCCATGCTAAGTAGAGAGGCAGGCCTCAGCTGGCTTTAGATGGAGGATTTTTGGAGATAACCTCTCTTCGTGAGTTTTGTAAAAGAGAAAGGGGCTCATTGAAGAGATTCTGCTAGGTCCATGCTAGGAAGAGAGAAAAGGGAGGACTCTGAAGTAAGAATTAAATGAGGGGAAATTCCTTGAGAGTACAAAGGGGTGTTGTTTTATTTATTTATTTATTTTTCTAAAGATTTTTACTTATTTACTTGTCAGAGAAAGAGAGAGGGCACAAGCAGGGGGAGCAGGAGGCAGAGGGAGAAGCAGGCTCCCCGCTGAGCAAGGAGCCTGATGCGGGGCTTGATTCCAGGACCCTGGGATCATAACCTGAGCCGAAGGCAGACACTTAACTGACTGAGCCACCCAGGCATCCCATGAGTTTTACTGTTTTTTATTTTATTCTTTAAATATTGAAATTTTTTAAATTTAAATTCAATTAGCCAGCACATAGTACATCATTAGTTTCAGATATAATGTTTAATAATTCATCAGTTGCATATAACACCCAGTGCTCATCACATCACGTGCCCTCCTTAATGTCCATCATCCAATTACCCCATCCCCCTCCCCCCTCCCCCCTCCCCTCCAACAACCCTCAGTTTGTCTCCTAGAGTTAAGAGCCTCTCATGGTTTGTCTCCCTGATGACTTCCCATTCAGTTCTCCCTCCCTTCCCCTATGATCCTCTGTGCTGTTCCTTATATTCTACATATGAGTAAAACCACATGGTAATTGTCTTTCTCTGATTGACTTATTTTGCTCAGCATAATATCCTCCAGTTCCATCCTTAACTATGTAAGTGGTAAGTATTCATCCTTTCTGATGGCTGAGTAATATTTCATTGTATATATGTACCACATCTTCTTTATCCATTGGGGATGGAGTTTAAACATCCTTTTAGCAGTGGGCCATTGTGCTCTGCTTCTTGGCAATGCCCCTGGTTCCCACCTTAGGGACTTTGCACTTTTCATTTTTATTTTAACCCTTTTACTTGCTCACAATCTGTGGCTTAGCAAGTCAGAATGGTCTGAGTTGGGCCAGAGTGGCTTAGAGTGATTTACACAGCTGCAGTGATGTTGTGACTTGCTGTGGCTAGGTGACCTGAGGTGACCTCATTCACAGGTCTTCTGGTGGATGGTGGGTGTCTGCCCAGCCCTTCCTTTCTAGCTCAATAGACCTGGCTTTTTTCATATGGTAGAAACCCTCTTCAGACTTCCAAGTGCTTCATATTTACTAATGTCCTACTGGCCAGAGCAAGTGACATGGCCAAAGTCCGAGTCAGCGTGGAAGGGCTTATACATGTATATGGATACAAACAGGCAGGGCTTATTGGGGACCATTACTGAAACAATATACCACAAAAGCACATATAGCTGACCCTCGTAATTCATGGATTTTGTATTTGCAAATTTGCCTACTTCCTAAAATTTATTTGTAACCTCAAACTCAACTCTCAGTAATTTTGTCATCATTTGTGGGCTTGTGCAGAGCAGAGAAAAATTTCAGTTGCCCAACATTCATGTTTTCTTTTTTTTAATTATTTTTATTTTTTTAATTTTTAAAATATTTTTTAATAATAATTTTTTATTATGTTAGTCACCATACAGTACATCCTTAGGTTTTCCCCCTTCTGTTTAACCCCCCCTCATTCTTCCCCTCCTTCTCCTACTGATCTCCCTGCTATTTCTTATGTTCCATAAATGAGTGAAACCATATGATAATTGTCTTTCTCTGCTTGACTTATTTCACTTAGCATAATCTCCTCCAGTCCCGTCCATGTTGCTGCAAATATTGGGTAATTGTTCTTTCTGATGGCTGAGTAATATTTCATTGTATATATGGACCACATCTTCTTAATCCATTTGTCTGTTGAAGGGCATCTTAGCTCCTTCCACGATTTAGCTATTGTGGACAATGCTGCTATGAACGTTGGGGTGCATATGCATGTTTTCAGCTTAGGTTGAACAAAATGATGACTTCTCGTTTCAGCTCATAGTGTAAATAAGCATCCTTTTTACAATGTATTTAGTGGCATATTTTTCATATTTTTGTGTTTTCATCAGTGGTGTTGCCCCCAAGTATAGTGCTGATAATGCTGTCTGGTAATCCTAAGGGGAAGAAGGCTGTGATGTGCCTCATAGAAAAAAAAACATGCGTGAGATAAACTTCATTCAGGCATGCTCTTGACTGTGAGTTCAATGTTAATAAATCAACAGTATAGATTAAATAAGGTATCTTTAAGCAGAAACACACATAAAATAAGGTTATATATTGATTGGTTGTCAAAAATGTTGTGTCGAGGGGTTCATAAGAGCCTAACCCTGTATTTCTGCTAGGAATAGTGATTTAGTGTTTGCTAATTTGATGTTGGAGGAAATTTTATAGGATCTAACTACCACAAACAATGAGAACTGACCTATCCAGTGTAGTTTTAGAGTAGTATGCCTACATTATTTCTAGGAGAAGTTAAAGAAAATCACAAGCCACTTCTGACTAATTAAACAATAAAGGAAAGGATGGAGTAACAAGCCCCAAGTGAATTGAGTTAGTTCAGTAACAATTAAATTTGATAACTATCTATTAGGTATTTATATAATTGGGCAAGGCAATGTCATGCGTAGATGCTGTGGCTGGGGACGAAAATTTGAACACTTGGTTGTATCCTAAAGAAGCTCAGAATCTAGTAGAGAAAATAAGGCAGTGGGGCTTGTGATTTGAATCACACAGAGGAGAGCTGTTCACAAAGTATTAAGGAAGCCCAGAGATGAGAAATGCATTTGGCTGGCAAAATCAGTGCAGCATTCATAGAAGAGATATTGAAATGTGGATGATGTTTTAACATATAAAGATGGGGGGAAATGAAATTTCTTTTGTAAGAAAGGAGCATCATGAACAATAGATATCCTGGAGAGGGGAGTGGGAGAAAGTTTGGGACATTAGGGAGTGGGAGTATAATGAAAGTCTAGTGAAGTGGTTGCATCAAAGCTGGTAGGAGCTACCATTTATAGAGCATTTAATACTACTCTTTAAGCATTTCACATGCATTATTTCATTTCACCCTCACTACAATTTTTATGAAGTATAGTACTAGTATCATTGTTTCAGAGGTGAAGGAACTGAGGCTCAGAGAGAGTAACTTACCTAAGGTCACAGTACTCTTCTATCTTATGGTCCTTTCCCATTTCTCTAATAAGTCCAAACGCATTCTTGCCATCCTTGCCAATGGCGTTTGCACCTACTGATCTCTCCCCTAGAATGCTCTCCTAGGTCTCAACCCAAGTGTCAGCTCCTTAGACAGGCCTTCCCTGAACATCCTATCAAATCCTGATACTAATTATAATGATACATTTTATATATTATATATTTGTATTTGTGTATTCATCTATTATTTATTCATTTACTTGTATATTTTATTCACAGCTGTGTCTCCTGTATCCAAATGGTAGTAGACCCTCTTGGCACATAGTAGGCACTTGAGAAATACTTATTGAAAAAATACGTAAGTTCCAGGAGAGCAGGAACCTTATATTCTTGCTCACTTGTATATTTCCAGCCCCCAAATAATTTCTGGAATGTTATAAGGCACTTAATAAATATTTATGGCAACAATAGTAGAGCCAAGACTGAAAGCAGGTTTACCTAATTCCAGAGCTTAGGCTGTAACTGCTATTCTGTAGGGTTACAGTTGCACAAGGTCAGAAAAAATGAATCGAATCCTGATCATAAGGGATCTTTAATTCTATATTAAGTAACTAAAATTATAATATTCAGACAACTGATGATTTCCGCGTGGAGGAAGCAATCAAATGAGAGCTATGCTTTAGATCAAAAGTTCTCTTCAGCAGCAGCTAGATTAGATTACCCAGAGAGAAGGAGCCACAAGAGAGGCAGGGAAAAGAGTTAACACATTATCACAAGAGCTGGATAATAGATAAAAGGGGCATCAGAATCCACAAGGAGGGTGATGATTCCACAGATATTGGAGAGATCTAATGCACAGAATGGTGGAGTGAGAGGTAGAAGAGCACAGAAATGAAAGATAAGCGTGAGGTTCCAAGCTTATCTGAATAGCAGGCTAGAGATGCCAATAATTGAAATTGGGAAGACAGAGGTTTTAAGAGGAATTCAGGATCTGGTGTGGGCATGCTCATTTTTTGTTGCTGGTAGACCCTCTGTGGAGAGATAACTTTTTGAAAAGGAAGTAGGAAATTCAGGAGAGGCTAAGCTGGGGGGTATATACTTGGGAACCATCTGCAGAGAGGCAGTTAATAAGACCATGATGATAAATGAGATTGCCACATTGGAGCAATTGCAGAAGAGGATGGAGAAGATATGTATAAGAATTCTTTCACTGAACAGAGGGAAGCAGGAGAATGAGAAATGGAGAGATCAAGAGAGCCAAGAAGAAGGAAGAATGTGCCAAGTTGTAATAAGGTATCAAGGAAAGGTTGTTTGGATGAGTAGAAGATCTTTCTAAATCAATCATTCATTCATTCATTCATTCAGAGTGTGTGTGAGTGGGGGAGGGACAGGGGAAGAAAGAGGGAGAATCTTAAGCAGACTTCCTGCTGAGCTCAGAGACCAACATGGGGCTTGATCCCATGACCCTGAGATCATGCCTGAGTTGAAATCAAGAGTTGGACACTTAACCGACTGAGTCGCCCTGGTGCCCCTGTAAATCATTTTTAAAAAGAAGATTTAAGAAATCTTGAAATGGGAGGTTAGATTGAAAGAGGTTGAGTAATATTTAGTGTCTAAAGAAAAAAATGGAACGGTAGCTCAGCTGAAGAAGTTTCTTTAGGAGGCGACCCTTGAAGATGAATTTTATGATTTGAGGACTGAGGAGGTTTGAATAACATAATGGGTTTAATCACAGCTGGCAAGGCAAAAAAAAATTAGAATATAAAAATTCTATGTTTCTGGCAAGAGCAATTTTGAAATGACTGATCATAAGATCTAGGCTTCAGTAAGGAGACAGTAATTTTTGGATGGATGTGGTAGTCCGAAAGAATTGAGAGATCAAGATCAAAAGCACACAGTGGATAAGGAATAGATTCAGTAAAATCAAGAAGTGAAGAACTAAATAAAAACTATAGCTTGTAGATTGAATTAGAGAGGAGACTTTCATAGGTTTTGGTTTTGGAAGTAATTTCAGGTATACTGATGTGTGTACAAAATAAGATGGAAATGACAGACATTAGACTAAGGAGTGTGAGGAACAGAGTTTAGGAAAGGTTAAAATGTAAATGTTGAAGTTATCAAAGCACGTTAGTAAAGAACAGTGACCAAAGTGGAATTGAGAGGAGGACCACAAGCCAGATATGAGTAACACTGAGTCCAAAAGATTTTATAATGGCCCAATTATAATGAATGAGTTCAGGTATGGTTGCTTACAAGGCTTGTTAGGCAATTAACAGAAGCATGCTAGAATACACATAATAATAAGATAATTTCTTTCAGTGCTTTATAATACATCTGTGGAGTACCTAGCTAGGCCCTAAGTAGTAGGCTAGGTACTTCTGTACCTAACATCTGTGGGGAGTATCAGATCTCACCTTTGATGCAATGGAACTCTGGAAGGCAATAAAACTACTTCATATTGGCTTAGCCAGCTCCTTAAGAATTATGTTCAGTGAATTGAACTTTAATATTGTATCATCAGATTTTAACATGGTCACCACAATTATACAACATGCCATAAGACATTTTATCAACATTTACATATTTGATTACATTTAATTCTAATAAATCCACAAATATTACTCTTCTTTTTAAAATGAGGAAATAAGAATCAGAATAAGAGGTTGTTAAAAGTTTTTCAGAGATAACACAGCTTATTAATCATACATAGCACCATGTTTTGAAACCAGGTCTATTGTCCAGAGTCCACTTTGTTCTTACATTAACTTCTATAAAAGTAAAGTGTACAGTGATAGAGGTTTTTCTACAACCAGACATTTCAGGTCTATTTTTCTGCCTTTGCCTACAGATGGAGAAGCTACACATTATTTCAGGAATACTTTGCTTGAGCCTAGTAGGATTTTGCATCTGCATTACATAGTGGGGCATTGTTTTATTGTGCATTAGACATAAACTTTGGAATGAAACACACATAAAATACCATTAGCCTTGGAATAAGAAGAAAAGAGAGATTCAAAATGAATAATACATAGCCACTACTTCCTATCACAGCAAGAGAAGCCAATGTGAGAACATGTAAGATGGAGAAGGTTGTGAGGAAATGAAAAAAGCATGGGAAATGTTCCTGTGATTTGATTACAGAAACAGTGCTTGAGCTTTAGGGAACAAACATGAATTTGTGGTGTTCATGAATTGCTTCAAAATCAAGTTTCTGGGTAAATTCTAGAGGGTGGCATGAGCTGGTAGAAGATGTCTATAACTAGTAGACAGCTCTTCCTTTCTTCTTGGGAGTTTTTATCTCCCAGGCAAGGTCATCAATTAGAAACTCAGGCCTCAACAGTGTATAAAGTTCTGACATGAATGCTGTTTTTTGCCACACTAGGTTACCCAAAATAATAATAATAAAAAAATATGTAGTAATACATATTCATATATTATATTAATATAATAATGTTATTATGTCAGACATGAAAAAATATAGAGAGTAACATAACAAGTATATAGTCATTCTCCACATTAGATCTGCAACACTACAAATATAGTTGAAAATCCCTGCATAGCCGTCCTCTATCACTTTGGTATTCTTCAGTCATTCCTAGACCCAGTGGTTATCATTTTCAAAAATGTCTTCATTCTATAAGTATACATTCATAAACTATAGTATTGTTGTCCATGTTTTAAAATTTATATGAATTGTTCCATCTTGATATATTCTTTTATAATGAGTTTAAAAAATATTTATCTATATCAACATATGCATGTCTAACTTGTTTATTTTATCTGCAGTGTAGTGTTTTGTTTTATGAGTGTATCACATTTCATTTTTTCATTTTCCCATTAATGCATATTTGGGTTGTTTTCAATTTTCTTTCACTATTAAAATAAGGCTACAATAAATAGTTGTGATTCTTTTTAAACACATGTGTAAGAATATAAATTGGAATTCCTGGGTTGAAGAAGGCACAAATTTAGTTTATGAGATATGATTTAGTTGCTTATCAATGTGTGTCCCAAATGTATATTCCCTCCAGCACTGCATGAGAGTTTTAATGTGAACATATTATTGTCAAACTTTTTTTAAGCTTTGTCAGTCAAATGGGTGTGAAATGTCCTCCCCAATTACTAGCATAACTGATTATCTTATCATGTGTTCATTTGCCATAGGACTTCTCTAATTCTCATTAGAAATCCATGTGTGACTTTTAGCTATTGGTCTAGATATTACTCTGACCATAGTTTTAATTACAGTGAATTATTTATATGCACGAAAATGGCAGCAAAGAATGTCACATTTCAAAGAGCCCTAATATTGAATGAAGCTCAAGGTGGTTCTTCTGCAACTCGACAATAGCCCTGAGGTTAATTCTGGGAAGAACTGCTTAAGGTCAGTGATTACTTTCCCATTGCATGTTTTCTACAATCACCATGACTTTTTTTCTTAATGGAGTATAAAACAATACTGTGGCACTTTATGGCCAAAGATTCCTGTCCTCTTTTAAAACATCAAATATAGTACAATTATATTATAAATATTTTGAGGAAGTAGAATGAACTTTGAATGAGGTGAAGAGTGAAAAATGACTGAATCACTCTGAAAAGGCTGGTTTTAAACAGTGAAAAATAAAAGTTTCTCATAAAATCTGGCATATTTTCTCAGCTCTCTTCTTAAAAGGTGATATTTATTCATGGTTCATTTTTCCTATTTACTTCATTTTTTAACTTGGAAAGCCTATTCTTTATGACTAATGTATTCTACTCCCATTTGTCAATAACAGACAAGCACACTAGCCATTCATTTAAGGTAAAGGATTTCATTGACTGTGATATCAGCCACTTGAAATAATTTATGCAGTTGCAAAGCTCTTGTATGAATAAGTTGAGCAGAGCTGTGTCATCCAATATGAATGAAGAATTTGACTGAGCTGGCTTTTGAAGAGAGAGTATTCAGTCTTACTCCAAGACCATTGTAGAGTGTTTGAATACCCAGTACGAACAAAACTTCTAAAGTGGGCTTATCCCTTGTGAATAAGCTACTGTATTGACCTAAATGAGTTATAATAATTAAGTTGACCAGTTTATTGAAGTGTCCAGGGAATAAAAAACAAAATTAATGATTCTTCTAAGGATATGATTGATTCTTCTTATTTTTATTGTCATTTACGATAATAGAGAAATTCAGTATCTTATAGTACATCAAAGTATATTAGCTTTGACTGATTCAGGGTATATATTATTTATTTATTAATCTTTTTTCCCAAGTTTTCATTTAAATTCCAGTTAGTTAACATACAGCATAATATTAGTTTCAGGTGTAGAATTTAGTGATTCATCACTTCCATACATTACTCAGTGATCATCACACGTGCCATCCTTAAGAGCCATCACCCATTTACCCCATACCCCCCGCCCCCACTCTCCTCCGCTCCAGTAACCCTCAGTTGGTTCTCTGTAGTTAGGAGTGTGTTTCCTGGTTTGCTCCTCTCTCTTTCTCTTCTTTTTCCCTCCTTTCATTTGTTTTGTTTCTTAAATTCCACATATGAGTGAAATCATATGGTATTTGTCTTCCTCTGACTGACTTATTTCACTTAGCATAATACTCCCTAGCTCCATCCACATCGTTGTAAATGGCAACATTGCATTTCTTTTTGTGGCTGAGTAATATTCCATTGTATATATCCATCTTTTTATTTTCTCCCTCCTCTACCTAGCACAGTCTTTTGGACTGGTTGTTTCTCAGTAACTAAATAAATTTACATAAATAAATGATGCTTCCTGAACACTTTAAACACAGAATTAAGTTATCTGCAGGCAAACTTTTAGAATTAATATCAGAGTTCAATAAGGTTGCTAGATACAGGACAAACTTATACAAATCAATAGCAATAATGAATATAACATAAAATATAATAGATAATAAGGGATTCATTTTCATTAGAATCATTAACTACAAGGTTATCTAAGATTCAATTTTACAAACCATGAAGGAATTTTTTAAAGAAACAAATCTGGAAGAATTTATGGTATTAGTAAGTTAAAGATAATAGATCAAGTGTCTTATAATATAGAATCAATTACATAAACAAGAAGATGAAGGAAATTTATATATAATGTAGACTTTTATTTTTTTTAAAGATCTTATTTATTTATTCGACAGAGATAGAGACAGCCAGCGAGAGAGGGAACACAAGCAGGGGGAGTGGGAGAGGAAGAAGCAGGCTCATAGTGGAAGAGCCTGATGTGGGGCTCGATCCCATAACGCCGGGATCACGCCCTGAGCCGAAGGCAGACACTTAACCGCTGTGCCACCCAGGCGCCCCTAATGTAGACTTTTAATGTATAGATGAAGCAACATTATTGTTGATGATTCAGAATTAAACTATATTTATATGTCAAAGGTGATCTGAGTGCTGTATTTAGCAGCTATGGTGATGCAGAAGCAGTTATTTATATCTGTAGTTATTCCCAATTCCATGCTTGTCTGAATATTAGGTCTGGCTGAGAATGACAGAAAATGTAAAATAACAGCAGCTTAAAAAATTACAGATACTTAGCTTTCTGTTTTTAAAATGAACTATGGAATTTAGCATTCCTGAAATGATATGGCAGCCCCATAATTATCAGGAACCCATGCTATTTCTATTTTGTTGCTCTCCCATTTTGAACATGTGGAACTTTCTCCTTCTTGAGCTCCATATATTATGTTGGTATTCCAATCAGCAGAAATGGGGAAGGATAAATAAGGTGTACCCATTTCTTTTAGGGATCCCTAAAGAAGCCACAACATGACATTTGTGGTTATTTACCATCGAGCAGTACATGTCTCATGACCATACTTTGCTGTAAGGAAAGCCAAGAAATGTAATGCTTACCTAGACAAGTTATATGCCTAACTAAAATTTAGCTTTGTGTTCCTGAAGAGGAAATGAAGAATAGATATTTGGTGACTTCTACTAGTCTCTACTACACCATTAATTAGTCTTCCTCTCTTATGGAGAAATTCTGTTGACTGATGGCTTTGGAAACCAAATGACGGTTGGGGAGGATACTGTTGTCAATGTGGCTGGCAGATCCATTTTGGGAGAAGTTTTATAATTTAATAATGAAAATATGAGTAAATACAATATATGACACAAATACTTTTATAGCCATATTTTGCATAAGAGAAGCTATTAATATCTTTTTTAAAAAAAAAACACAGCTGAACTTCTCATTTCCTTCTAAATACAACGTTCTCTATACATTCTCCAAAAATCAATACAGATTCACAAGGAGAGCAGACAAAATCACGGATAACCTATGCCTATAGTGTAAGTAGGAGACAGGGAGCACCACAACTACAATTTGCGTGTAGGTAGGGAAATATTTCCAAACCAGTGGGGTTAACTGCAGAGCTCATGCTGGCATTGGAAGTCAGGTAGAAACTGCAAGGAAGAGGGAAGGGGGGGTGGGGCTGGGGTGATAGAACACAAATAATATTAACTCCAGACAATAAGAGTTCCACCATAAAAGGGGAAACATTGAGGACAGGACAAGGATTTGATAGCTCAGTGGGCTAAAGGGAAGGAGATTTAAAGTTCATAAGACCATGAACTACAGTCTCATTAAGACACTATTGCTGCAGATGGGGAACAACCTTGAAATCCTGGTGATAAAGAAGGAAAAAAAGCAGAGAAAATTAAGAGTTTTACCAAAATAGAAAATAATTACAAAATAAGGAGACACACCTTCTGTACAGAACAAGGGAAAACACTATTGATTTTAGAAACAGCACTTCCTGAGACGAACAGAAAAAGCTCTCTTCAGCTAAGAAATTGTGTAAGCCACACAAACCACCACACGCACCTGTTATTGTTGGCCCAGAAAGATATAAGACATTTTATACTGAACAGAAGAAGGCAATCAAAGTCAATACAACAATAAAATAGAAATGAGAATTGTAGGATGTTAGATGATAAACAGTCTCCCCAAAACCCACCATGAAGGAAAGGAAAAGAGCAAGAAAACTCCCCAGTCTTAGTTAAGTATTGCTAAACATTTTCAGGTAGCAAAATACAATGTGAATTAGAGATAAAAAATTTAGAACGTAAATCAACAAGGAAAGAGAAAAAGAGAAAAGGAGAAAAAATGGGGGAGGAGAAAAGAGGAGAGCTAGTAAGCTAGAGAGAGAACACAAATGTGAAAATATGTTAAATACTGATGAAATTCCTTGCACTGAACTTTGAACTTTTTCTGTAAATTTGAAATTTTAAGTCAGGGTGCACACTTGGACACATAATCACTCAATTTCTACTTTGTGCCAAGCACTGTAGTCGGGGCTGGGGATAGAGAGGCTATGTGGCCTCCCTGAGTTTAGAAACCAGTGGAGAGATAAACGTACATGCGTTAATCAGTTAAGCGCACGAATAAAGGCATCTTCATTGATTATCGTAAAGGCTACACAGGAAAATGCCAGATGCTAAAAAAAAAAAAAAGAAAGAGTAGAAGGGGCGGTAGGGTGGGTATCTAATTTATATTGGTAAGTAGGCATAACTTTCCTGAAGAAGTGGTATCTTAGATGAGACTTGAGAGACTTGAAGAACAAATAACGAAAGGAAAAGAATTCCAGGCAGATATAATAGCGTTAATGTATACCTTGCATCAAGAAAATGTTTAAAAAGAGTTCAGAAGTATGGTCAGTTCCTAACCTTCATTCCTTCCACCTCTACATACACTTGTGTCTCCTGCTACCTGGACACTGACTCTAGGAAGAGTGTGTGGAGGATGTTGGGGCAGGTTGGGGGGTCAACTTCTTATTTTTTATACTTCTTTACTGTTAGGTTTTTAAAAGTAGGGAGCACATATATCTTTTGCAAGAAAAATTAAAAGTTAAAAATCATTTTGCGAAAGGAAGGGTGCTGTATGTCTTCTGTTTGCCCCACAGACTCTTCTTCACCCTCCTCCACGTGGCTCTTCATCTGAAAGACTGACATGCATGGATGTCCTTGGTGGGCTCCTGTGTCTTTTGGTTACTGGTGGGGCAAGGTTTGGCCAATTGGAGACCAGGCAAGAGGTCAGAGGTGGAAGAGCGTGAGGAGAGGGTATTTATTCTCCCAGGTCCCTCACTTACGGGTCTGCATGGTTGGCTGTGTTGCTCCACAGAACACCATATTTTACACCAGGTGTCCTCTCTATACTGCTCTGTTTCAGCTCTGACAAGGACCAGGTGCCCTCTCAGTATTGCTCTGTTCAGCTCTGACCCTTTCAGGCTGTAGGAGGCGGAAAAATAGCCCCTAAAGATCTCCATCTTCCCTAGAACCTGTGAATGTTATCTTACATGTCAAAGGAGACTTTGTAGACGTGATTAAGTCAAGGATCTTGAGATTATTCTGGATTGTCTGGGTGGGCCCTAAATATAATCATAAGGGTCTTTGTAAGAGGGAGACAAAAGGGTCAAAGACAGACAGGAAGCAGCGAGAGAAAAGGTGATGTGATGTGAGGACATAAGCCAAGGAATGAGAACAGCCTCTGGAAGCTGGAAAAGGCAATGACACCTATTCTCTCCTGGCACCTCCAGAAGGAAAGGCTTCTTGATGACACCTTGATTCAGCACAGTGAAACTGATCAGATTTCTGACCTCCAGAACTGTACAATAAGAGTACAATAAGCCACTAAGTTTGTGGTAATTTGTTACAGTGGCAATAAGATGCTAATCAATAGGCCTAGGAAGGCAACTGCTCTCTACCTCACTTTATTAGCCTAGGGTAGCACGCCATCCCCTGTTGGCTAAACCTTGTTCACACTTTATAAGTGGTCCTTATATTAAAATATCCTCATTTACCCAGTTTGAGTGTGCCATCTATTTCCTGTCAGAAACATCTATGAGTTTCCTCCCCCCCACTTTTCAAAGAAATTTTAATTCCAGTATTATTAACATACAGTGTTATATTACTTTCAGGTGTATCACATAATGATTCAGCAATTCCATTCATTACTCAGTGCTCATCAAGGTAAGTGTCCTCTTACTCCTCTTCACCTATTTCACCCCCCCCCCACCTCCCCTCTGGTGACTCTCAGTTTGTTCTTCACATGTGAAAGTCTGTTTTCTTGTTTGTCTCTTTTTTTTCTTTGTTCATTTGTTTTGTTTCTTAAATTCCACATATGAGTGAAATCATACGATATTTGTCTTTCTCCAACTCTCTAATTTCACTTAGCATTATACCCTCTAGATCCATCCATGTTGTTACAAATGGCAAGACTTCATTTGTCTTTATGGAGGTGTAATATTCTATTGCATATATATATTCATTAATTCCCCGCTTTTTGTAGTGGGTATTATAATACCTAACACATAAGATGGCTGTGAGGGAAAAAATCAATGAAGTAAGCACACTTTTTAAAGTGTAAAGTAATATATATAGATTTATTACATTGGATGTTTTTTTTTCCATATCATTGGGCTCTACTTGTTTGGCTCCTCACCCAGAATGGACAATCAAACTAGAGTGATTAGGTAAAGGTGTCATAAACTCGTATTAGGCCCAGGTTCAAATCACAAGAATAGGTTATGATGAACTCTCTGAACAAACCTGAAAAGGCAAGTTGATTCTGGTGATTTGGAAAAAAAATGGTGTCCAAGCACAGCGAATATCAGCTGGTGGTTAACTAATCTTTAAAGCTATAATTCTTTTAAGTGTTCAAAAAGCTCAGCATTCTGCCATGGAGGGTTGTTTGCTTATATCTCTGGGCTTTTCACATGCTGCCCTTTATCCAGAATGTCCTCGTTTTCTTCTCTGCTTCTAATTCCTACTTGTTGTCTCATCCCAGAGATGACATCCATCATCCACAAGCTGAGAGTTAGGTATTCACTCTCAATGTTCCCATACCCCCTGTGATTATCTCCATCTCTGGTAATCAAATATTGGAAGTGTCTGCTTACTTGTTTGTCTCTCACCACTAAACTCTAAGTTCTTTTAGGGAAAACCTATGTCTGGCATGGTGTCTGGTTCATAGAAGTCTCAACAAATATTCAGTGTATCCATCATGAGTGAAATCAGTGAACAATATGCAACACCTAGAGTTAAATCTATGTGATTACTGTATGAAGACAGCACTGTTCTTAGTATTAAGTTTTATCCATTCAGGAGTTGAAATTAAAAGCTTTTAATAGGGCTCAATACCCCTATTCAAGACTTTAGAACAAAAATAATGCAAGGGAAATGCCACAATGTAAAAATAGTTACCTTAAATGGAACAGCCAGACATCAGAATCAAACACAAATGCTCATATGAAATCTGTAGATCCCCGAGAGACTTCCCTTCTGCTATCTAAATTTAATGTGGATAATTTATCATTCCATAAATACATCCCAGCTTTGGTTCATTCATATGCTTTACAGCCTTTATGTGCATTTCAGCTATTGGCTTTAGTGAGTGTACAGATACCAGGTTAAATAACTTACATAGATTTTCCATTCAAATTGAGTGGGTCAAAAATCTGAAGTGCATATTTAACACACATAATTTCTTAGAAAAGAATGAAAGGATCCTAACATTAATAGCCATTCTATTGCATTTCAGTGCAGAACCATTAAGTTCTGCATTTCTCTTCCTGGTGTATATTTAATAGCACATCAGTTAAGGACAGGTTTAAGTGAGTAAACACAGCACTTTGGAACTTAAAAAATGTTCTGGCTAACTACTTTTTTGTAGTTAGCCAGAGTTTGGTACATTTCTGTTATGCCATTAGAAGGATATTATGCTTATTTTGAAAGATAATGCTTTACTCTTCTTTAACAGGGCTGCAGCTCTTGGACTGTAAATATATACATAACCAGTAAGGAAAGGGAATTTGTGGCTACAATGGCTGTAAGAGTGCTCAGAAGGCACGCCTACATAGGAGATTGATGACTCCTAAGTAAATGAATATCTTACTAGTCACAAACCTGGGCACTTTTTTCACTGAGATGTTTTTTTTTTAATCAGTATAAATTTATTTTATTTACTGGGCCCCTTCAATGTCATCCATTTACTGATTCATTTTTTATTCATTTATTCATTTAGCAAACATTTTTTGTGCATCTACTACAGGCCAGGCACTCTAGTTGAAGTGAGCAGGTAAATACCACATGGTCTCTGCCATTTTGAAGTTTATAGTTTATTGGGGGAGACTGACAAATATACTAAAAATTGTGCATTGTGATGAATAGTAAGATAATATTATTGTAGTTACACGGTATAGCAATATTATAACCAAAGGGAGTGTCAGGAGTTATGATTTACTCAGAAATAACAATGGATTACTGAAGAACTTGGGATATAGAATCAAATATGAGTCCAAACTTGTGAAATATGGGATTAGATTTAATAGTTCTGGAATTTTTCCTTCTTTAGTGAAAAGAAAATAACTGAAGCTCTTGGGTTATAAATTATCTGCGGACATTTCAGTTAAGGGGGAAATGGAAAGGTCTAAGAATAGTCTAATAATTACTACTGTCAAATTTCCTATGTGGTGGTCAACCTTGTCTGTGATCTAAAGTGATGTCTGAGCAACAAATGGGAAAGGCACGCAAATTTCAGCAACATTATCCCCAGCTAAGCACAGTCATATCCACAGGGACAGGAAGGGTCAATATCAAGTCAGTTCCTCAAGTTTCAGTAATATGTTACACAGATGGTACCAAGAGCTTAACAGAGTAGTTGGTCTAAGGTCCTTCGGCTCTGCCTGTTTTCTCAGAATGGACCTATGTACAGGGAAGAGTGAAAATGCTCAAGACTAGAAAGCATAACCAGCAGGGAAAAGAAAGGCAAACCTGAGCAATTTGAGGGAGCACAGATGACAGTGCTAGCTCTCATTTATTTACCATATTGACCCCTCCATGTGGTCCCAAGCCCTCCACCCCCTCACCCTTTCAGTTACTGACATCCATCTATACCTTAGAACAATCTATTTTTTTGTTTTGTTTTGTTTTAGCAGCTTTAATGAGATACAATTCATATACCATACAATTCATTCATTTAAAGTGAATAATGAGTTTTGGTATATGGTATTAAATTTTAATTTTTTAAAATTGTGATAAAATGTGCAACAAAATTTGCTATTTGGGGCATTTTTCAGTGTACAGATCAGTGACATTAATTGCATTTACAATGCTGTACAACCCTCACCACTATAGATTTCCAAAATTCTAAAATTATCCCAAAGAGAATCTTCATACTCATTAAGCATTACCACCCTATTCTCCTCACTCCACAGCTCCTGGTAACCTCTAATCTACTTTCTATCTCTATGAATTTGTCTAAACTATATATTTCATATAATTGGAATTATTCAATATTTGTCCTTTTGTTCCTGGGTTATTTTCCCTAACATTATGGTCTCAAGGCTCATTCATGTTGTAGCATGTATCAAAATTTTATTCCTTTTTATGGCCAAATAATATTTCATTATTCATATATACCATATGTTGTTTATCCATTCATTTGTTGATAAACATTGAGTTGTTTCCAACTGGCTATTGTGAATAATCCTGCTATGACCACTGGCATGCAAATAAGAACAATCCATTTTTATAGTCATTATTTGATTACTCTAAGTAAATCCATAGACTTAACAGTTTAAGAGTTATGTAACTCTTCCAAGGTCATGGAAGAAGTCATAGCCAGGAGAAGTTTCTAAAGACTGCATTTCTATTGCACTCTATTTTCTAAGATGGATTGACCCCTGTAGAGTAAATATAAGATTAGAGTAATATATAATCTGGGTACCTTTGGAGCTAAAATGAGTTTGGAGTTCCACGTGCTACAGAGGTGTGACATAGAATGGAAGCTGCATAAATGTAATTGAATAGCTGCCATATAAGTGAGGAGAAAGCACTTCTAAATTAGTATGTATAATAGGCTGCTGTGAATGTTTTAACAATTTATGTAAAAATAGTGCACATTTGAAATCACTAGACGAAAACATCACCAACACTTCAAATACCTGCAATATTCAGATTTTATAACAAAAGTTGACTGCTTGATAACTTCTACTATTCAGTTGTATACAGAGCCTAAAAAGCTATTAAGAGTATGAGAATTGTGGAAGCTACAACCAATTGTATGATACCTTTCTGAAAACTAATTTCAATAGAGAAGTCAATTCTGATTTATCTGCTTTTCTCACTGGCATAAGATGCAGAACATTGTGGCAAAAGTAAATAATAGGGGCCTGCTTTGGAAGAATAATTATCTTGGCATAGTTTTCAATTCCTAGAATCTAGCTGGAGTTCGTATACTGATAAGTAAACAAAAACAGAAGTTGGAATTCTAAAGAAATAGAAACAGAGAGAAGCTCAAGTTGAATGTAATGCAACATTAACATCAAGTTGATGGATTGACTAGGTAGATAAATAAGCTAAACTGCAATGAGATACCACCTCACACTGGTCAGAATGGCTAAAATTAAGTCAGGAAATGACAGATGTTGGTGAGGATGCGGAGAAAGGGGAACCCTCTTATACTGTTGGTGGGGATTTAAGCTGGTGCAGCCACTCTGGAAAACAGTATGGAGGTTTCTCAAAAAGTTGAAAATAGAGCTACCCTATGACCCACCAATTGCACTACTATTTACCCCACAGATACAAATGTAGTGATCTGAAGGGACACTTGCACCCCAATGTTTATAACAGCAACGCCCACAATAGCCAGACTATGGAAAGACCCCACATGTCCATCGACAGAAGAATGGATAAAGAATGGAACGTTACTCAGCCATCAAAAAAAATGAAATCTTGCCATTTGCAATGATGTGGATGGAACTAGAGGGTATTATGCTAAATGAAATAAGTCAATCAGAGAAAGACAATTATCATATGATCTCGCTCAAATGTGGAATTTAAGAAACAAAACAGGATCACAGGGGAAAAGAGGGAAAAAAAAAACAAGATGAAATCAGACAGGGAGACAAAAGATAAGAGACTCTTAATCATGAGAAACAAACTGAGGGTTGCTGGAGGGGAGGTGGGTGGGGAGATGGGGTAACTGGGTGATGGGCATTAAGGAGGGCATGTGAGGTAATAAGCACTGGGTATTTAAAAGACTGATGCATCACTGAACTCTACCTCTGAAACCAATAATACATTACATGTTACTGAATTGAATTTAAATAAAAAATTACAAAAAATAAGCTAACCTGGGGCACCTGGGTGGCACAGCGGTTAAGCGTCTGCCTTCGGCTCAGGGCGTGATCCCGGCGTTATGGGATCGAGCCCCACATCAGGCTCCTCTGCTGTGAGCCTGCTTCTTCCTCTCCCACTCCCCCTGCTTGTGTTCCCTCTCTCACTGGCTGTCTCTATCTCTGTCAAATAAATAAATAAAATCTTAAAAAAAAAAAAGCTAACCTTATATGGGGTTTGTGCAAGTTGTGCCATGATGCTACAAGTTTCAACATGTCCTGTCAGAGTCATTGGTACACACTTGTGAGTTCAAACCATCTATTTATAAAAATCTTGTTTCTTCCTTTCCTGTCAAGGAGTTAGGTGTAGGTTCATCTCAAAGTAGCAGATTGCTAGGAAGATGGAAAATCAACTCACAGAAGTCATTGTCATGGTGGCTTGCTGCCTTTCAAACTTTTTTTAAATATAAATTCAAGTTAGTTAATATATAGTGTATTATTAGTTTCAAGAGTAGACTTTACTGATTCATCAGTTGCATATAACACCCAATGCTCATTACATTAAGTGCTCTCTTAATGCCTATCACTCAATTACCCCAGCCCCCCAACCACAATACCTCCCCTTCAGCAACCCTCAGTTTGTTCCTTATGGTTAAGAAGAGTATCTTATGGTTTGCCACTTTCTTTGTTTTTATCTTATTTTCCTTTCCCCTCCCCTACGTTCATCCTTTTTGTTTCTTAAATTCCACATACGAGTGAAATCATATGGCATTTGTCTTTCTCTGACTTATTTCACTTAGCATAATAAACTCTAGTTCAGACTTCTGAATAAGATTATAAGTTCAGAAAACTTTTCCTGGTGTAATCTGAGAAATAATAATAATAATAACTCAATAAAATGAATTTTTTTCTCTAAATGTACTAAAATGTCAGCTATCTGTCCCTGTGTTTATGTTTTGTGTGTTTTTGGTTGTGAGTTAGACTGCGTGGGTCACAACATATTTGACTGTTCTTTGCTAGCTCTATGACTGGATAAATGACCTCCAACCTTCAGGTTCCTTAGTAAAATGAGAAAAATCATAAAATCTACATCTTCAGTGGTGTGAGTGTTAAGCGAAATAATAAAACTCAACGTTTTATACATAGTAAGTAGTAAACCAGTGTTAGCTATTACATTTATTTTTTGATTACGATATTTAATATGTTTGAAAATAAAGATTAAATAAATGCATTTTAGATATTTTATTGGTTATTTTGAGACGCAGCTGCAAAAGTTGAACAGGACTTAGGGACACCTTTGAAAGAGGTGTGAAGTCATTGTGTATTTAAGGAGATCAGATGCCATCCAGGTCCCATGGAGAGAAATCCATTTCTACCCTTGGCATTCTATACTAGAATTATTTATAGACTGTGACAGGGTTTAGAGCCTCCATGAATTTTAAAATAAAAAACGAACAAAAATTTAACACCAAACATTTTCATCTTAGCTTTTTCACCCCCACCAGGTTAACTATTCCTTTTTAAATTATGTTTTTACACCAGAGTGTCTGGATAAAAAACATGAACAAGCCCCATGCTGGCAAAGGGAAAGCCTATAGACTTAAGGTCAAGCCATGATTCTAAGACATTCAGTTTTGTTTTGTTTTGTTTTTTAATCTTGTGATCCTAATGCTTGAGAGTGAAGTGTTTTATTAAGAAAATCCCCATGGTTCTTTGTAGTTAAGCCTCTAAGTTTTAGCTAACTCTGGAAATATACTCTATGCTAGTCTTGTCAAGCATTCACAGATAGTTGAGTACAAATCTGGAGAATGATAAAGATACCTCTGAACGAATGAGTAAAATCATTTATCTCCCCGAAATACCATAACTTATATTTAGCAAAATTTCCCTAAAAAGCTCCTTTAGAGGGGTTTGATTTAGCACTACATAGAAGATATTTTCTTCTCTTCCATTATTCTTCCTTGATTCAATAATTGCAGGAACTCAAAGAGAAAAGAGGGGATGGGAGTAAAGAACAAAGCAAAATGCTAGCTTCTGTTCTAGATGGTAACTGGAATTAGAAAAACTTCAAGAGGCTGCAATACCAAAATTTATGAGTATGGCCTCCAGAACCATCCCTACAAGGCATTTTACAGAATTTCAGAACATAAATTCACATAAATCTTAAACTGAACTGCTTTTAAAATTTGAGGTGAAATCAAGATATGTTCAAGTATTTGCTTTGGTCAAAATTAAAGGAAATAAAGTCAAGGAAAAATTGAATATTTCAACATCAAAATTGTTCCATAACTCTTACAAGCCAACATATGTTATGAAAATGACATAAACTAAATCTAGACAGGTGACTTAATCATAGTTCTCTTGAGCTGGATATTTCCTACAAAACTGGGAAATAGACAACTTTTATCTTCTCTGCCACATTTTTTCTCCATTCCATTTTAATCTCAGTGCCTTTTTTAATTCTCATGTAAGAATCTGGTATCTATCAGTGTAAATTTGCATTAATTCGGGAGTACTTGGAGGTTAAGCCTTGGAACTAAAAGTAGAGTCTATTACTTTAGAGATTTCATACACCCGCAGCCTAAGGCTGAGTTTGTGTGCCTCATGTGTAACTCTGCGCAGTGAAATGATAAGTGGAGGAAAGGCAGGGAAGCTGTCCCTGAAACCCACCAGGTACTCATTTATTTCACTTACGTGTGAAGCCATTGATTTATCAACAGATCAAAGCCCAAAATGAACCATGAGAGTTGTGTTTGATTAGATGAACAACTTTTGATGGGTATGCTATGGACATCTCATGGGAGGAGAGTGAGAAGAATTAGCTCTCCAGATCCCCATTAATCAGAGTAAAACTACCCAAACAATAATTTCTGAATGTTTGACCCATGGTCTAATGTCCAAGCATCACCTGAATCAAGGTCCAAGATTTAGAAGCTCTAAAAACGTTACAACATTTGTTCTGTCACTGCTGTTTGTTTTCACAGTTTCGGCCTGTGCTTCTGATTTTGATCTTCAAATACAGACAGAGAAATCACGATGTGCAGCCAGTTGTAAGCAGAGACACCAGACCACATGTGTGTCGAGCATGTAACCACAAATCCCAGGCCCAGTGTGTTAGAACACTTAATATGTAAGCATCCAGTCAGATAATTTAATCAACTTATAAAGAAGACCACAGTGATTTACCACTTACATTCAGATACATCTGCCTTCTTTAAACCTCAAGGCCAGATTCAATTTTCTCTTTCTCAGCATCCACCAGAGCCAGTTTCAGAGGAGTGTGCAAAGTGCAGAAAAATTATTGAGCTGGTTTTAACCTAGCTGTTTTATTTTTTATTCTTCAGACTTGTCTAAGGTCCTCTGAGGTCCTTGCTTTCATTTTCTCAACCCCAGAAGGAGCAAATGGAAAAAGCTCAGAGCAGCATGGGAGTTGTTCCAAGAGCAGTGTTGTGAGCATACATTTGTCCTGCTCAGGAGTGAGGTTTCGCCTCCACCTACACTCTGAGGGGGCAGCTGTGATGTCTCGATGGGATGAGAGAAAAATCAATATGCATGACAATCTGGTTTTGTGCCCATGGGACCATGAGAGAAGATATGCTGTGTGCCATCAGTGTGTCACAAATGAGGGCTGCCACCAACAACCAAGCACCTCTGTGTTAAAACAATTACTGAGAGGAAGGAGTGACAGTTGTAAGAGCAGAAACAGGTTTTCCCACTTCTTTATGCCTCTTTTTTTTTTTTTTTTTTTTTTTTTTTTTTTTACTTGCTTCAAAAATCCCTACTCACCCCTCTGCTCCTACGCCATCATCATTTCTATGATATGTCTGGGTATTCGGCAAAGAAGTAGATTTTGGGGGTGCCTGGGTGGCTCAGCCGTTAAGCGTCTGCCTTTGGCTTGGGTCATGATCCCAGGGTTCTGGGATCCAGCCCCACATCGGGCTCCCTGCTCAGCTGGGGGTCTGCTTCTCCCTTTCCCACTCTCCTGCTTGTGTTCCCTCTCTTGCTCTCTCTCTGTCAAATACATAAATAAAATCATAAAATAAAAGTAGATTTTGGGGTGAGAAGCTCAGTAACTGAAATAGTAAAAGTGAGCCCCCCCCCTGCCCCCGGCTCAGATTTAGGTAGAGGCAGTTGGTGGCATTTGACCAGTGAACATGAAACGTCACAATGCTTTCATGTGTTGAACAACTCTTTACAAAGTGGAAACAACACAAATCACATCCTGTGGTGAGAGGGCAGGAGGCAGATGTTAGAGTCACGGAATGCCCAGGGGTGCGGAGGCAGAGGAAATAACTTCTCCTTTGTTAGAGGTGCTTGGGATTGCTTATTTTCTTAAATAACACAGTCTGCCAAGGAATGAGTATGGATGACATACCTAAAGGTCTATAGGACCAGCATTTTTCTTCAGGAAGACTTGCATAGAGGGTATCTACATGGGAGGCAGAGGAAGCAGAGGCCTCATTCTTCTCTCTTTCAAGCCCTGAATGCTCACTTCATAGACCAATGACCCTGTGTCCCTTTAGATAGTGACTGAGTGTAACAATTCTCTTCTCTGGCCTTGATATGGATGCTGATGAACACTGTGGGCTTCTCCTGTTCACATGGGCAGATAACCAACCAGGGAGCCAGTACCTGCTTCTCTTTTTCTAAAGGGATGGTCAGTTCAAAAGCTAGTGTTGATTTAGTGCTGAGAGTTCTTGGGAGATTTCTGAGATAGGATGTTTCCATTACTGGGAAAAAGTTATTCACACTGGTTAAAGAGGCTGCATCAACCACTCCTTGGAAATTAAGTGTTTGCCCCATACAAGGGAAATGAACTCTCTGAGACAGTCACATCAATTCTGTCCTTATTTTCCTTTCATTAGCTCTGGTGTCAGGATGCATTCCAATTGTCCCCTTTCTCCATAGGAACAAGTTGACTATCAAAAAAGTCTACATATTTGCAAAATTCAAAGTGGCCTATTCATATGGGATAGAAGGGACCTCAGAATTTATAATTCCTTACCTATAGAAGATACTCAACAAATACTTGCTAAATGAATGAAGACTGTGCCAAGATCTCTACCACTGAAACCAGGATGGTGAGGGTGCAAGGACAAGAGGCAGAGAATTTCTTGTGGAGTAAGGGTAGTACATGTTGCATTAGGATGGGAGGACCCATGTTGATTCCTTCAAGGCTATAGGGGTACTCTTCCACGCCAGTTAATCTAAAATAGGATGAAGCAGCAGATGATTATATTCTTCCAAAAGATTGGAACAGACAGGACATAAGGGACACTACAGGCATACCTTCTTTTATCATGCCTTGCTTTACTGCACTTCACAGGTAATGTGTTTTCTACAAATTAAAGATCTGTGGCAACCCTGCATCCAGCAAGGGTATTTGGGCCATTTTTCCAACAGCATTTGCTCAGTTAGTGTCTCTGTGTCACATTTTGGTAATTATAATATTTCAAACTTTTTCATAATTATTCTGTGTGAGATCAGTTATCTTTGATGTTATTATTGTAATTGTTTTGGGATGCCATGAAATGTGCCCAAATGATGGAAAACTTAATTGATAACTGTTGTGTGTGTTCTGACTGCTCCACAACTGGCCATTCCCCTATCTCTCCCTCTCCTTGGGCCTCCCTATTCCCTGAGTCACAACAATATTAAAGTTAGGCCAATTAATAACCCCATAATGAGCTCCAAGTGTTCAAGTGAACAGAAGAGTCCCATATCTCTCACTTTAAATCAAAAACTAGAAATGATTAAGCTTAGTGAGGAAGGCATGTCGAAAGCCAAGATAAGCTGAAAGCTAGACCTCTTGCACCAGTTAGCCAAGTTGTGAATGCAAAAGAAAAGTTTTTGAAAGAAATTAAAAGTGCTATTCCAGTGAACACATGAATGATAAGAAAGCAAAACAGCTTTATTGGTGATATGGAGACAGTGTGAATGATCTGGACAGATCAAACCAGACACAACACTCCCCTAAGCCGAGGCCTAATCCAGGACAAGACCTTAACTCTCTTCAATTCTGTGAAGGCTGAGAGAGGTGAGAAAGCTACAGAAGAAAAGTCTGAAGCCAGCAGAGGTTGAGTCATGATGTTTAAGGAAAGTAGCCATCTCCAGAACATAAAAGTGCAAAGTAAAGCAGCAAGTGCTGATGCAGAAGCTGCAGCAAGTTACCCAGAAGACCTAACTAAATTAATTAATGAAGATGGCTACACAAACTAACAAATTTTCAGTGTAGACAAAATAGCCTTTTTTGCAAGAAGATACATCTAAGATTTTCAGAGCAAGAGAAGAGAAGTCAATGACTGGCTTCAAATCTTCAAATGACAAGCTGATTCTCTTGTTATGGACTAATGCATCTGGTGACTTTCAGTTGAGGCCAATATTCATTTACCATTTCAAAAATCCTAGGTCCCTTGAGAATTATGCTAAATCCTGCCTGTACTCTATAAATGTAACAACAAAGTCTAGATGATAGCACATCTGTTTACAAGATGGTTTTACTGAATATTTTAAGCCCTCTGTTGAGACCTACTGCTAAGAAAGAAAATTCTTTTCAAAATATTACTGCTCATTGACAATGCACCTGGTCACCCAAGAGCTCTGATAGAGATGGACAATGAGATTAATGCTGTTTTCATGCCTACTAATACAACATTCATTCTGCAGTCCATGTATCAAAGAGTAATTTCAACTTTCAAGTCTTGCTATTTAAGACATACATTTTTAAGGTTATAACTGCCATAAATAGTGATTCCTCTGGTGGTAAAGTGGATTGAAAAATTTCTGAAAAAGACTCATCATTCTAGATGCCAGTTAAGAACATTCATGGGAAAAGATCAAAATATCAATATCAAATATCAATATTAACAGTAGTTTGGATGACTTTGAGGGGTTCAAGACTTCAGTGGAGAGAGTAACTGCAGATGCGGCAGAAATAACAAGAGAACTAAAATGAGAAGTGGAGCCTGAAGATGCAAGTAAATTGCTGAAATCTCATAATAAAACTTCGATGGATGAGGAATTGCTTCTTATGATGAGCAAAGAAAGTGGTTTGTTGAGATGGACGAAATGAAGACAAATAATTTAGAATATTACATAAATTTAGTTGACAAAGCAGTGGCAGGGCTTGAAAAGACTGACTCCAATTTTGAAAGTTCTGTGGGTAAAATATTACCAAATAACATTGAATGCTACAGAGAAATCATTTATGAAAGGAAAACACAATCCATATGGCAAACTTCACTGTTACCTTATTTTAAGAAATTGCCACAGTACCCTACCCTTCAGTAACCACAACCATGATCAGTTAGCCGTCATCAACATCAAGGCAAGACTTCAAGACCAGCAAAGAGATTATGACTTATTGAAAGCTCAGACGGTGGTTAGCAATTTTTTAAAGCAATATAGTATTTTAAAATTAATGTACATAATTTTTTTATACATAATGCTATGGCACACTTAATAGACTAAATTATAGTATAAACATGACTTTCATAGATTATAGGAAACCAAAAAATTCATTCAATTTGCTTTATTGTGATATTCACTTTATTGTGGTAGTCTGGAACCAAACCCACTATATCTCCAAGGTATCCCTGTATTCCAGTGTGGGAATCATAGCTTTTATATTCTGACATTTTACAATATGACTTGGAAAGCATTACGATAGAGTTACGAGCTCAGGGCCTATAATATAACAGTAGCACTATTGATTCTGCCTGGGGAAATGGACAATTTAGCACTATTTGGCTTCATCAGATTCAGTTGTGAATATTAAGGAAAATCAACAGTACTAATGAGCCCCATTAGGTCAACAAAAATGGGCCAGCAGATGGGGCTTATTTATTGTACCACATTGCCATTAATGAATGGGCGGCAGAGTGGGAAAGATCAGAGACTGGAAAATACAGTTAATAAAAAGGAGTAATCCAGGAAAAATAAAATCCAATGAGCAAATCCACTCAAAACACAAAATCAAGTATAAATTAAGCATACACGCAGGAAGTTTTGGACGTTGTAGCAAAACAAAACTATGTAGAATATAACATAATTTTTCGACATTTGGTAACACTAGATGCCTCAGGGAACTCGAACAGTTCTCAATGATGTCTGAGCACTTCCAGAGTAGCTGTTACTGCAGGTTAGTCGAAGAGTTCTGACCATTAGAAAAACCCAGAGGTCACGGAATTTGCTCTAATTTTATTTTTGCCACTTATTTGCTACCCAACGTAAGTTAGTTAAATCTCACTTTGTCTCAGTTTCTTGTCAGTAACCCAACAAGTACATGCTGAGAGAATCTACGTATGAAGGACACAAGGGCTACAAGTAAGAAGGAATCATAAACACTGCCCTCAAGAAGCTCACGTTCTAGAGAGTGTGAAGACCAGTAAACAAGAAATGTTCTACAGTGTGCTTAATGTAAAATGTATGTACAAGGTACAGAAGTATACTGAGAGCATATTTATTCTGGCTACAACATAATCTGATGGATGAAAAGTACCTACACTTTTACTCTAAAAAATCAACCTGCTGATGAAAAAAAAATTGTTTTTAATGCTAATACCCAGGTTTTAACTCAACTGGGCATATATTTTCTGAGAATTGAACAACATATCTGAACCTTGTTCTAGTCTCTACATAACTTTCTCCCCAAAACACTCTGTCCTCTAAACCATGACTCCAGGAGTCTTTGGGGGAGTGTCTGGGCCTGTTCTAGGAGAGAGTGGAGATCTTTTCTGCTATTCTTTTTGTGCCCATCTTGTCTCCTTACTTGCATATACATGGAGCCCGCAAGGCTCTACTTGGCCTGCCTCTGTAGTAGCATCCAAGATTCTGGGCTGGATCTACCTAGCACTGAATCTTCCTGTTGCTTCCACCATGGGTATGATAACTAGAATATAAATCCCATGAATACCCAGCCCAAGCACTTCTGACCACACTTCCCAACCTGTGACAATTCAATTACATTCCATGAGTTGCTCAGGCTGACAAATAAGAATTGTGCTCAATAATTAACTCTCAGGGAAATATTTGAGAGTTGATTGTCTTATTTCTTCAGATCCATATCCTTTGCTTTCCAAAGTTATGTTCTGGTATGTATGTGGGGCTCTCAAGGGGAAGCATTATTTGGTAAATAAGTAGCCATCAGTGCCATCAATTTTGTTCTAAAATCTTAAAATATTCACTGCTATTACATATGTTCTGAACTTTCTACACAACTAGGAATGTCTACCAAGGTCTGTTTTTACTTTCCTTATTCACTCTATACCACAAAAATAGTACTGCATTAGGGGCCAGAGAAGGGATGACCGTAGATTTGACATAAGACAAACAGGACTTGCTATTGAATCACTGGTAACATTAGGCAATTACTGGTGATTTTAGTCCTAATTTTTCAAAAATAAAATTTTTAAAAATCATGTTTCTTTCCC
>NW_024426996.1:44507750-44605643 GCF_017311325.1 Ursus maritimus
TATTATTGAAAGAAGTAAGTAAAATTATTCAGTAGAGTCTTCAATACAGTGTCTGGAACCTAGTAAATGCTTAATGTTAGCACTGTTGGTAAAAAATAAACATAAAATTACACTCCATTTGGAGGCTTGTGTCTTTATGGAAATAAAATTCAATGAGAATATTAGGGTCCAGAATTGTAATCCTTATCAAGGGCAGTATAGATAGTTTTAATTTTGAACATGAAGTGGTAGGAGTATTTAAAAGCTAGAAATCATAATTTGGGATACTAATTTATATAGGTAGGGCATGATTATTACCCACATCACCCACCTCTGCCCTCCTGATGTGAAGAGGCAGATTCACTATAAAACTAATGAATCTTCTACTTCAAGGCCTCTCATTTTCATTGGATCCTTTTCAAGACCCTAGAAGGAATCTTGAAGCTATATATTAAATTGCACAATTTTTGGGCCCCTAAATCCTAGGTATGCCTCTGTTCCTGTCCCCAGACACTTCCTCTTAGTTTTTGGCATGGTTATTTAAGGAACTTTATATCCTTTGGAGGCTAAGTGCACCACATCTTGGAAGAATCATGATTCAAGTTCTCACTGACAGCAAACCTTCTCTTTGGAGCGTATTCATTGAGTCCTACAGTGACTCTTGGAAGTGCCCTCATTGAGAAGGTCTTCAATCAACTATCTTATTAAACGTTTAAGAATATACTTCTATCTGGTAATTGTTGTACATTGATGTGCTGGTTGGAATAACACCCACCTGATGACTCATCATGGGAAAAATAGTATTTGCCATAAGAACATAGAACTCTATGTATTATTAAAATAAAGAAAGTAAAAAGAAAATTAGAAGTTTAATACAACATTTTTGGAATGAGAAGAAGAGATAAAATAACCCCAAATGGTAATTTTATGTATTTTCACTCATTTTAAATAACAGAAATGACAGATGGGAAAGGCAAAACAAGAAGACTGGCAGAAACAACTACTCATTCTAAATAGAGTTTAGCCAATGAACAAATGTAAGCTTGTTAAAAAGAGTATGTATATTATTGTGTGGTCCTGAGGCTGGCTAAAGAAACACATTCCAAATTTGGAATACATGGCTCAGGCTGTTTTCTGATTCCAGGCAAGCAGACCATCTGACAAAATGACGTCAATTTTATTCCGCACTGTTGAACTTATGTCCTGGTTTAATCAGCTTGACATGAGTTTTGCAAGAAATAAAAGCAGTGTATTAATGAGCTTGAGATGAGAGTGCTAGAGTCAAAGCACAAGCCATTTTATAGTTAACGAAACTGGTGAAAATTTAAAGAGCAGCAGAGTACAGTTAATGCTGTCATTTTCAAAATAATCATCTGTTGTATCTCATTCTTGAGTATTACGTCTGAAATAATGCATTTTGCATGGAATTTAGACGATAAAAGGAGCTGCTGACCTTTTTTTGGTATAAAAATGGCACTCAGATATCAATCACATTTTTGCATAATCTTGCCTTTTCGTCAAGTGAAGATTCTAATTCTCCAATGAAGAATGTGGACTGGGGCAATAATCTAATTTAAATCTAACACACACACACACACACACACACACACACACACACACACAGTTGGCCCTTGAACAACATGGAAGGTGGGGGCGCCAACCCCTGCATAGTTGAAAATCTGAGTATAACATTTGATTCCCAAAAAGTTTAACTGCTAATAGTAGCTTAACAGCTACTTTTGATCCAAAGCCTTCCTGATAACATAAACAGTTGATTAACCTATATTTTGTATGTGTACCATATACTGTATTCTTATAATAAAGTAAGCTAGAGAAAAGAAAATGTCATTAACAAAATTTTAAGGAAAAGAAATACATTTATAGTACTGGGCTGTATTTATATTAAAAAATCTACATGTAATTGGACCCATGCAGTTCAAAACTGTGATGTTCAAGGGCCAACTGAATATACATATACACTTTATCCCATTTCTGCAGCATCCCTCTTGCACAAAATCATTATATTGATAAAGTAAGGTTAGACTCAATGCTTTCAATGTAGTCTATTATTTCATTATGGAAAAAACTTTGATTGATTTTCAAACAGGAAGGAAAGACTTTATTCAAAACTTTTGCAGTGAGGGGACAGAGTAAATGTAACTCCATTGAAACAAAAGATGGGAAAGTTTTTAAGTCAATGGGTGAGTTAGTAGAAAGTACTAGTGAATCTTTTTGGTGAGACTGCTCAATGTGATCATGCCACCTGTGTTTGCTGATTAGCACTTAAGAAAGTTAGGCTCTTACCCAACCATAGAGACTGGGAGAAAGAGTCCTCATCTTTCCTAATTATTACATTTCAAATGAATGGCTTCCAGTCCTTGAGAAAGACAATCTTGGGGAGACAGATTTAGGTCACATCTTCAACAAAAAGCCATTTGTGTAGAATCTATTACCTGCTGCTTTACATATATGCTTTACTTTAATTGCCCCCCACCCCAAAAAACTCTAAAAGACACTTGATGTTAATGCAGTATACAAATGAGGAAATTCAATCTTCGAGAGATTAGGTAAATTGTCAATGCTCACAGATTTATGAAGCCTGGCTCTAAGTCCCAATTTCTTCATTTGTAAACTGGATAACACGACATATTTCACAGAGCTGTGGGAAGAATTAAAAGCTCGTGTTTTTTATACAGTGCTGGCTCCATGTGGACTGAAAACTTCCTCCATATGGGCTTAGGCATGTGGACTCTGAAGCCTGAGCACCTTGGTCTGAATTTCTAGTTTTACTACTTGTTAGCTATGTAAACTTGAAGTTATTTAGCTCTTTTATATCTGTTTTCTCATTGATTAAAATATGGGTAAAAACAGTACTCACGGCGTATGATTGTTATGATTAATTGAGTCAATACGTGTTTCTTAGAACTTCAGTATCTTAGAACAGTACCTTAATACAGTACCTTAGAACTTCATTCCATAACGATTAGCTATAATTAATATGTTCTCTTTTGACTACTGAATCCTTAATTAATGGATTATATATTCCTCAACCTTGATTTTTAAAAAATTTTACAATTAAGATAATATATTGCAGAATCTACTTTGTCTGTGGGACTACAGCAGATTAACTGGACAGTATAATCTTATTCCAAGGCTTCTACCATTTATGTAGACGGAGAAACATAACACATTCAATTATAAATGTGTACTTCAAAACTGCTATATATTTTTAAAAATGGTTTGTTATATTAAGATGGAATCTGTTCTGCTTTAGTTTTTAAACTGTTCAAACTTTAGCTTAATCCAGAAACTACTTTAAATCTTTTTGGAAATAGGTAGTATGATCAATTTATATAATCAATGATATAATTAGGAAAATACATATATAATGGTTAATAATTATAGACTGAAATATATTTTTGAAATATTCTTATTATCATTTTTATTCTATTCAAATTTGAGTGGAACTAAACTGCTTTTTTCTCTTTTGCACAAAAGAATATATCCGCTGTGCTCTGAAGTCAGGTGATTCAAAAGCCTTAAAGAATACTGCACTGGCTTTCAAAAGCTCATATAGAGGGATAATCATCAGTAGAGGTACTACACTCCTTACTGCAGAGACATTTGGTTTTCACACAACTTCCCATCAGGCTGGTAGTGAAGCAGGCATTAAAGACACAAGGACCCACTGTCTCTTTTTAAGAACCTCTCTCAAGCATATATCTTATCCTGATTCTGGTGTGGTAATGCTTGAGACTTAAAAAAAAAAAAAAATCCAAGGACAACAACAAAAAGAGAATGTGAATTATAGCTTGGTAATAGTTTGGTTTCATTGGATGACTAATTTAGATGCTTAAAGGTCTTTAAATGACTTATATGTTACAATTTGTGATTTTTTGGTTTGTGAATCATCTATGTGATGGAGATTTTCTTGCATCATTTGTTTGGATTTCTATTTAAATTACTGGAGCTCAGTTTTGTTATCAATTGGATAGTTTAACTCTTTGGTCACTTGCATTTTTAGATTTATTCATGTCGTTGACCCTTTCTTTTTCCTTCATGGAAATATTCAAATATATAAGACCCTAAAACTAAGCCTCCCACTCCCCAGTGATCTGGCTCTTTCCTAATAATTTTTTTTTCCTGTCGTGGTCAATCTTCTTAAAAGAGTAGACTAAATTAGTTTCCTTCAAAATATTCTTCCACTTCCACTACCTTACTGAAAACATTTTTATCTAAGGATATTAATAATTTGTTAATTATTAAATCTGCTGACGTTTTCTTAGTCTCATCCTGCTCAGCGTCCATTTACGCATTTCACAAATATAGGCAAACTCTTTACCATGAGCCATGCATTTCACTCATCACGGACAGTGGTGGAAATTGGTAAATAAGGAAGGAGTGAGTCCCTACATTTGTGGAGGTAATGGAGTATTTCAGGGGAGAAATAAAGGTGGAAGATGTATTTTAGACAAGATGGTCATTTCTGAGGGGGTGACATTGAAGCTGAAAACGGACAGATGAAAACCACCACATGATTTGGGGGAAAGACTATCCCAGAAAAGAGACAGCAAAAGAGGCCCTGAGATACCAAAGAGCTAGGCATTTTAGAGGAATTGCAAGAAGAAAACTCTTTGGGGACATTTGCCTTCCTTATCCTTGTTACATCTTAACATGGATTTAGCAATACAGCTTTCGGCAGGTTATCTGACTCTCTGACCATCCCTTTTTATTCTCCAACTTGTCTTCTATGGGGGCATTTTCTTTCCAGGTGAGGGAACAAACATAAAGTGGATCATAAATACTTTACTGGGAGTGTAATGCTTCAAAAAGACAAAATTTTAAGAATTTTGTTCTTAAAAATCTGAAAATTCAAGCAGTAAGTTGGACAATGCCAGGCCAAAGAAAAATGTCACGTATCCGTTAGACCTGAGTTCCGCACTTGGAGAGCTAAGTCAGGCATCTGTCACGGTCATTGGCACAGACTGAATTTTCTGTGCTTATTGTCCAGTGTAGTGGTTTAGAACCATAGTGCCTTAGTATTTACACTCAAGGTGTACTCCCTGGAATCTCAGTCCCCACCTTTGGCATGTAACGCTACTGAATCAAAATACACATTTTTCACAAGATCCCAAGGTGATTCAAATGCACAAAAACCAAACTCATAGAAAGAGAAAACAGATTGGTGGTTTCTCAAAGGTGAAGGTGGTGGTGGGTGAGGGAAACAGGTGAAGGTGGTCAAAAGGTAGAAAGTTCTAGTTATAAAATAAATAAGTACTGGGAATGTACGGTATGGTGACTATAATTAACAATACTGCATTGTGCAGTTGAAAGTTGCTCAGAGAGTTGATCTTAAAAAGTTTTCATCACAAGAAAAGAAATGGTTAACTATGTGAGGTGATGAGTGTTAACTAAAGTAATTATGGTAATCATTTCACAATATATACATGTATCAAATCATTATGTTGGATACCTTAAATGAATATAATGTTATATGTCAATTATATCTCAATAAAACTGCAGGAAAAAGTAAAGTTTGAGAACCAAGGGTTTGGGAGTCAGACTAGCTGGAGTTTAAATCCTGGTCCTACTCCTTATTACCTATGTGGCCTTGCCCAGCTTAACGTTTCAAAATTTTAGTTCTGTATCCTTTCTTTTTTGTTCTCAAAATAATATATTCACTCTGCTTTGAAGTCAAGGGATTTAGAAGTCTTTAAAAATGGTTGTGATGGCTTTCAAAAGTACATATGAGACATACATGCAGGTGTTGACAATGATCAGGTTTGTTGGAAAGATTAAGAAAAGATGTATACAGCTATTAGCACATACTGGATGTTGGTTTGCAGTATGTACACACAATAGGATAGTTAAACTTCTCTCGTTTGCCAAATCAATTAAAAATGATCCATCAGTTTAACTAATTTAAATAGAGCTGAATGGGTTAGCAGAGAATGGGTGGCCTGTACTTATGACCTCAGCTATTGAGCAAGCTGCCAGAAGATGTACCATAGGATACATACCATTATTTTCTTAACTATATTTTCCCAGTGATGACTCCAGCTGCCTTTTCAGAGAAATCTTGTCAGGTATATTTACACTATTCACTGAACCTAGTAAAGGTAGAAGATCAAGGGAATCAGATCAAATAGGAAATCAAAGTTGCTTCTAATTGAATTGTTTGGTCTGGCTTTATCCTGCTAAGGAGGGAGAGCAAACCAAGGTGGTCTGAAGTGCTTTTTCCAATTTTCCAATGCAGTTGATTTGGATCACAAATGCCAGCATAGCTGCTTCTTACCAAAGATGAACCACTGGACCCCTGTGAAGGCTTAATAAGGATGCATCTGTATTTGCATTTTAGTGTGTTGTACATTTATTGTGAAGCCTGGAAGCTTACTGCATTAAAAAAAAAGTTACAGTCTGATTCAATTCAAAAATTATGTACTGAGTATCTACAGTCCCAGGAACTCTACTAGGTCACAGGGAAAGAAAGATGAACAAGACCAGGTATTCTACCTTTAGGAACTCATAACTAGTGTAGTGCAGAGGCAGACTCTTGTGAGTATGAAGATAAAAATACCTAGCTCCTTGTTCCCTCCAAAATTAAGACTAGAATTACCATATAATCCAGTAATTCCACTACTATTTACCCAAAGAAAATAAAAACATGAATTCAAAAAGATGTATGTACCCCTATGTTTATCGCAGTATTACTTACAATAGCTAGGATATAGAAGCAACCCAAATATCTATTGATAGATGAATGGATAAAGTTGAATGGATATATACAATGGAATATTACTCAAACATAAAAAAGAATGAAATCTTGCCATTTGCAACAACATGGATGGACCTAGAGGATATAATGTTAAATGAAATAAGTCAGTCAAAGACAAATATCATATGATTTCACTAACGTGTGGAAATTAAGAAATAAAACAAATGAACAAACAGATAAAAAAGAGACCAAAAAAAGAACAAGGAACAAACTCGTGGTTGCTAGAGGGGAGCGGATGGGTGGAATGGGTGAAATAAATAAAGTGGATTAAGGATACACTTATCTTCATGAGCACTGAGAAATAGAAGTATTGAATCATTATATTTTACACTTGAAACTAATATAACAGTGTATGTTAATTATACCTGAGTAAAAAAATAAAACAAACAAACAAAATACCAAGCTCCTTTTAGAAATGTAAGCTGGCTACTAAAAATCCCACACAGCCTTACTTTTCTTATATTCCATCCTCCATGTTGCTCCTTGTTAAAAAATAATTCTGAAACAGTCATTAGCCTATTTTCTGAATGTGGGTTTGCTCATCACTACTATAATGCTCTGCATAAGGACTCCACTTATCCTTGCATGCTTGACTCCTACACTTAACCACACACTGTGTCCTCCATCCACTCCAAGACTTTCCAAGTATTTCCACTGCCGTTATAGCTGTTTCCTTCTCCTGACCTCTTCTCTTTTTGGTAGTCTTTTTAGCATCCCTCACAACTGAGTTCAATTATCACCTTCTTCAAAAATCTTTGCTCTTTTCATTTTCCTTGGAAGACTCAGGCTTTTGTTCCTTTGTGATCCTATTCCATTTTGTACATTTTCACTCAGGATACTTTGTACGTTGCACAACAGTTATTCCTTTCCCAGATTCTCTCTCTCTCTGTAAAATATACGTACCACTCAACTTTGTATCTCCAGCAACTGGAGCATAGTTAGAACACAGCTGGTGCTCCATAAAAGTTTGTTGAGTGGATAACAAGAGATTAACTACATAGGGTATTTGCCTGATGTAGACTGACATTTATTGTAACCCCCCCAAGCCCAAAACAGGTTGAATTTATATAAGCAAGGAAGTTACATCCAACTTCAGCACAAGAAGTTTGAATATTTTATTTGGGTACTATTAGTGATCTTCAAACGTGTTAATTGATGAGATGTTATTATTTAATGAAGTATACATTAGCTTGATAGTATGCTTCTTTTATACCTTTTCAAGATTCTTTTGGGCCAGTCTACAATGACATACAATGTCATAAAGGAGGGAACAAAGGGAATGCTTTTTTGATTTTCCTTCTAAAGCATATTGGATTTCTGACAAACCAGTGAACTCCAAGAGTAACAATATTTTTTTGATATATAAGAAATTTCAGAGAGGACTATTGATTGCAGTTGAACAAGCACAGCATCATTTAACTTGGCACCCAAAATATAATTTTCCCTTTTAAAGGTCAATTAGATTTGGGGTGAAAAATCAACCAGAAACACATCTGGTAAATAAAATGGGTTAGCCATCTAAAAAGATACCATCTTGCACTTTAAAATTCTAAATTAACTATAGAATAATGACATTAATCTCATTGAGTGGTTTGTGAAATAATTCTGAACTTTGAAGACAAATAAATGTCAGTTTTTTCTTTGTTGGTTTTTTTTTTTTTTAAAGATTTTATTTATTTATTTGACAGAGAGAGAGACAGTGAGAGAGGGAACACAAGCAGGGGGAGTGGGAGAAGGAGAAGCAGTTTTCCTGCTGAGGCAGGGAGCCTGATGCAGGGCTGGATCCCAGGACGCTGGGATCATGACCCAAGCCAAAGGCAGACACTTAACGACTGAGCCACCCAGGCGCCCCTATTTGTTTGTTTTTAATGGCTAATTTGACTCGGAAGACACTCATTTAGATTTGTATGTTGGGTCATATTTATTCATTAAGTTCTTTATCTAGTTCATGCTTTTATCCAGCAAATACTACATGAGTGCCTACTATGTGCCAAGGATTACAGCAGTAAATAAAACAAGGTTTGTGTACTCAGGGAACTGATAATCTGGTGTTTGGAGATAGGAATCAAATTACAAAGAAGTACATAATTTGAAAAATAGTTATAATTGCTAAGACAAAAAACAAATCAAGGCAAAAGGAGATAGAGTGATAGAAGACCTCTGTGATCAGATGGCATTGTGGGATCTGGGTGAAGGAGCCGGCTTTGTGGACTTCTGGAGGGGCAAACTTCTAGGTAGAGGGAATATAAGGACAAGGGCCACAGGCAGAAGTCACCTTGGCGTAGATGAGCAAGAAGGCCTTTGTGACCAGAGTAAAGTGATTTGGAGGGATAAGGTAGGAAATAGGTGCAAGAGGTACTCTGGGGTCAGATTATGTGGTGTCTCAGTTTGGATTCTTTTCTGAGTGAGGTGAGAAGTCTTTAGAAGGTTTTTAGTAGAGAAGTGACCTGATTTGACTTCTGTTTTAAGCATCACCGTGGCTGCAATGCATCTAATAGACTTGGAAGAGAGGCTAAAAACTTAAAGAAAGAATCTCAACTAGTGAAAGCCCATGGACTTTCATGCTAAATTATGCACATGTCTGTATGTGTGAATATGCATGAATGTTTATTTTCATGGTGGGCGAAGTTCATTTCTTATACCAAAGAAATATTTGTGATCCCAAAGAACTGCAGCTGTAAAGGAAGGAGGGTAAGCACATTTAGGTAGGAAGTGATGGTGGTCCCAACTAGAGAGGGAGGAACAATCTTGGAGATGAAATGTAGCTGGATTCAGGATTTATTCGGGATATAATTCATTTATAGTCACACTTGATGTATACATGCAGTGGGTCCTACGAAAAGACACACTTATTTCCCAATGTGTATTTAGCTTAATTTCTTAATAATTTTGTGGCTTGAAGTGAAAGTTGGGCTTGGGTTCCAAGTTTTGTCCCTAACAAGCTGCGTGACCTTAACGTCTCTTGACATAAACTTGCTTATCTACAAAGTAGATTATTATGAGGATCATATGTACCTTGTAGCTAAGCATGCTTTATAGATTAGAGAAGTTGTCTAGTACAGAAGCTAAATGCAATGCTAAGAGCACTGGAATCAGAGATCCAACTTCTTTATAATAGTGCTTCCAAAATTTATTACATGTACAACCTTTTGAAAGTTATTTAACTACCTTTGGGCCTTTATTTCTTCTTTTAAAATAAGGATATTGGAGTACCTGGGTGGCTCAGTCAGTTACGTGTCAGACTCTTGATTTCGGCCCAGGTTTGTGATCTCAAGGTTGTGAGATCGATCCCTGTGTTGGGCTCTGCACTGGGCATGGAGCCTAAGAGTCTCTCTCTCCTTCTCCCTCTGCCCCTCCTCCCCTTTCTCTCTCTAAAACACAATACAATATAATACAATGCAATAAAATAAGAATATTAGTTTACTTAAGAGGGATTTTGTGAGATTGCAGTAAAATAATCCATGCAAACTGTTTTTCATAGTGCCTGGCATATAGCGAGCACTCCATAAAGTCTAACATTTTATTCAATTGTTAGCTACCACGACTTCACAGTTTGGATAAAGTATCTCTAAAAGCTAACCAAAAATAAAGCCAAAATGGTCTCTCAAATAAGGGAAACTACTATAAATAATATGATGGAATTAAACTGTCCTGTTTAGTTGAAGGTATTACTGCTTAGTAGGATTTTTAACTTATTTTTCATGAGAGATAATTTCTGAGTTCCATGATTATTGTCTTTGCATAACTACCAATTTGGGATAGGTGGAGTCCCTTAAAGATTCAGAAAAGTAAATTGGTTAGAAGTATGTGTAATTTCATGAGACCTCCAAAATGCACGGACTGTATTCACCAGTCTCTTGTTACTAGACACTAGGTTCCTAAATTGTTAGGCATTTGTCCCCAAAAGTTTTCAGACAAGTTTCCTCCATGAAGTGTTGTTTACAACTGTTTTTCTAACTTCAGCCAAATTAAAAATTACAAACAGGGACCTTTTTGTGATTTGGGGTCCATGTTCTGATGCTTAGTATGTGTACCGGTGTGCTTAGCACAGTTACTGACTTTCTAGTGGACAACTGAAAGATCATTTAAACACAGTGATTATAAGATAGAGCTCGGGACTGACTCCCCAGGTTTGCTTTTGTGATATTTGTTTTGAAACACTCTTCCCACCAATTCGTTCCCTGGCTTTGTAAAACTGAAGGCATATTCAGGAGATGTTGATCAAAAATCCTATTGTTAGAATAGAATTTAATGTTTTTAAGACATTTTGAGGGATGTGTTCAGTGTCAGAGCAATATTATGGATTCATGCACTATTTGAAAAGACTATTTGATTAAGTGCTTTGGGGACTTTTGGGAAAAAGCTATATATAGGCCAGTCATGACCAGCTTTGAACATTGCTTGATGTTTTCACTTGGCTAAGTAGAGCACGGCCACGCATGGCACTCCTCCATGAGACATCTGAACAGGAGGAGAGCAACAATCTGTTGCTGTTAGCTTCAAGGGATTTTGCCCCAGCACGTGGAGCTGAGATTTGCAGGCTAATTTTTGATCCCCGTTTTCATTGCAAGGGATCAGTAACTACCATTTATTGAACTCTTACTATTTGCCAGATGCTTTACATACAGTGATACATATTGTGAAAATCTTGTGAGTTGATGTTGTTGGCATCTTCAGATGAGGAAGTGTTGGGAGACTGAATATTCCAAAGTTTCACAGGTAACAGAAAGGACTAGAACTTGAAAACAGTTTTGTATGATTCCATCACTCTACCTAATAATACTGAACACTATCTTTTACAACAAGGAGAGTGAGCAGTGGATGGTTCCATATATCTTCTGTCAGGAAGTTTTAATGTTGACCTTTAGATTTGAGGCTGAAATTTAATTCATTTTTTCATATGACTGATTTCATGTAAGCTATGACCTTTTACTCCATGGTGGGGAGGTGGTACAAACAATTCCCCAAAAGATGTAGTCTTAGTTTCCTCTAAGAACTGACTATGGAGGAAGGAAGGAAATAGAAGGAAGAAAGATTATCTTTTTCTGGAAGAAATGGATGAACTCTGCAGTGACCCAATGGCCTGTGAATAATCTCGTGAGAAAATGTGTCCAGTGGAAAAATTGAAGGGTTTTGTTAACTTTTATGTTCTAAAGACTGGTCATTTTTATAAAAGCACAGAAATAAGCATTGAGAAAATGACTCTTTGGCAAAAGAAAATGAAAAGCATATTGCAAGCATAAGCTGAACATTCTTTGAGATACTATGGAAATAAATTAAGTTAAAAATAAATCTAATGCCTATTTTAGAGAAGGAAAAACAGGTATGTTAGGCCTGCTGCCCTGTAACCCAAACCATGGCTCAGGAAGAAATAACAAGTGAAACACATAACCATAGCAATGTAATCATTTTGCGGTAAGAAGGTGAATCTCTAACTCCTGACCTATTCTCTAACTACTCTGCCTAAGATATGTAATACTCCAAAATCCTGCATGTCTGGGATTCTCTGATCTCTGATTCCCTCCTGTAGTGAGGACCATCAAGGCCACCAAACCTTAGGAGATGTATCATTGTGAAAAATGAGGGATGCACCTGGGAGCCATGGTCACTTATGCCATCTTGTTTTCTTTAAGGTTTGCTGATTAAGGAGCCAACCAAGGCAAATTAACCTCACCTGAGTACAGTTTACCATTTTTACCTGGACCTTGACCTTCGATTGGTTTCTGTAGTGTGATCTAGCTCATGGGAATACAACCAAAATTGTTAAAAGAAAATAATTAAATTGGGGAAAGGATTGAGGAGAGCAGGGCTTGACACTGCTTTAGTGTAGTGCTAAAAGCTGCTCTCCCACTGCTGTGCATGTTACAGTGAAGTAAGGGTCACTTTTTGGGAGAAATCCAATCATTTCCCTATCCATCCAGCCACTCATTCATCTACCTAGTCACTCACTCATTCAAAAACAATATTACATGTTTGCATTATCCCAATTTTTAAGGAGATAGACAAATGTATAAAATAGAGTTTTTACCCTTAACAATCTGATAATCTGATCCGAGATACAATACATAACTCACAAGACAGATGAAAGGTCATTGAGTGTGGTAGTTATAAAATGACTAATGACTGAGGGGATAGCTATTTTGGTAACATGGTGGGGTTATACAGAGAATGGATTGTAAAGAGTGGTTTTCTCCAATGTTGTCCTGGTATCCACAAATGGAAACAATTATTAGAGTAACCAGGAGTGGCCACAAGCCACAAGATTGGAAGGTTTTAAAGTGTGGTGCAGAACCACATTATACTATATAATGTAGCCATTATAGTAGCCAACCATGGCATCCTGACAGAACAAGAGTCAAATATGGGTGAATTGGGAAGAACCGGAGTAACTTTAAGGGCAGAACCTTTGGTGGAGGATGAGATGAAGCGATTAAGGTAAAAAAGCATAGAGATCAAGTGCAGACAGTCTGGCTTGCTTTCTTTTCTTTTCTTTTTTTTTTTTTGATAAGAATGAAGCTGGAGGTCAATCAACTGAGAAGCGAAGTGGTCCACAGTATTATCTATTTGGATAGAGAATGCATTGGATTGGAGATGGAATAGGATGAAAAACAAAAACAAAACTGAGTTATGTGAGCTGTATAAGAAAGTAGCTATAAACTCATAGGAATGCAAAACAACATAATTGGTGGTTGAAAGAGGGGGTTATAGACAGATACAGAAAGAGGGGAGTGTCTTAATTGTTTGGAAGCAGCAACAGGGAAAAAGGAAGGTATCTGTAAGGCACTTCATTCCCAAGGTTTGGTAGAATGAGGAAAGGTGGGATTTCCATGGAAGAAATGAGTGAATAGGTCATGCTTTTAGAGGAGTAGCAGATCACAGATTCAGACAACAGAGAGAAAGGTGCTGGTTATCTTGCATTATTCATGTAATTACCAAATATGAATCAAGAATGGAGAACTGAGCTTAAAAAGAAGTGTGGTAAATCAATTATATACAATGAGGCAGAAGAGCTGATAGTATGCCACTTTTATCTGTTGGTACCATTCTCTTTAATATTAGCAGTTTTCTCACCACCTCAGATACACTCCTGAAATGCTTGAGGATCAAAGAGACGTCATAAAAGCTTATGATTAACATTAATTCACCCCTTTAATACCAACACCATGTGTTTGGTACCTTAAATGAACCACTCCACTGAACTACAATCACAGATGTAACCTGAGTTTGATGAATAAGCTAATACATCTACTAGCAACAGCAGGGTTGGTCCACATGAGAGGAAAATCAATACACAGGAGGCCCCTAATTTTCAAAGCAAAAGGAAGTGCCTGAATAAATGAATAAATAAATAATAGGCATAAGAGTATCTTCAGACATGGCAAAGAATCTGAGATTCTTTGGAATTTATATATCTGGACTGCTTTTTGGGTTGAGGTTTAATTTCTAAGCAGTATGTAAAAATCTCTGACCTGTAATCCTAGAGTCTGCACTGCTACTGTACTAGCAAGGAAGTCCTTTCATAAACATAAAATTACATATTATTTTATAAAATTAAAGCTACATATTTATTTTGCTTTAATCATCATTATTTAATAACCCCTTTTAAATCTGGTCAAGAAATGTGAATGAAGGGGCGCCTGGGTGGCACAGCGGTTAAGCGTCTGCCTTCGGCTCAGGGCGTGATCCCGGCGTTATGGGATCGAGCCCCACATCAGGCTCTTCTGCTATGAGCCTGCTTCTTCCTCTCCCACTCCCCCTGCTTGTGTTCACTCTCTCGCTGGCTGTCTCTATCTCTGTCGAATAAATAAATAAAATCTTTAAAAAAAAAAAAAAAAAGAAAAAAAGAAATGTGAATGAAAAGAAACAACTTAAATTTTTGTGTCAACTTTTGTATTATGTACAGAGTACAACACTTAAAGTTAAGCAAGGATCAGAGAATTATAACAAAATCCCACATTACACTTAGTAGCTATACCATGAAATAAGATTTTATCTTCTATGTCAAATAATATTCCCCATGCACATAAGAAGCAAAATGTCTTCTTTTCTAAATATCAACGGAACTCTATAACATGGTTATTATCAGTTGGTAAGCATGAGATTCTACAGGATATTTGGTTATCAATTAAAAACGTTAGAAAATGTTTGATTCTTTATGTGAAAAATCTGAATATCATGCTTTATTTTCTATAGGTGAAACCATGACTCTCTACTTATGTTTTCCTGCATCATACCACCCCGGAGTTTAAAAAGTATTGCATTAATAGGAATCAGTAGCATACCTGATTAGGATTCCCCCTCCAAAAAGGAAAAAAAAAAAGAAGAAAAACAGTAAATGAACAAAAAATGTATTCCAGAAATCTCCCTCGCAATTTTCTGTGATATCCTAGAAATTTCTCACATGTTCCCATGGTCAACACTTTTTAGCCACTAACATAAGATCATGCACTTTTGGGGGCAAAGTTATCAGTGCCTCTAGTCATAGGGTCTGAGCAAGTATGGGGGCTCAAACTACTACTGAGAAAGAAGCTGGGACACTGGCCATGCTATCAGAGTCTGAGCCCTGAAGTAAGCAGTCCAAAGCAACATATGGGTATGGTCACTTTCCTCTATAAGTTTGGGGCTGAAGCTTTCAGAAGCCAGACTTACTGTGAGGTCATTAAAACACAGGATGCTTGCAGGAGTAATCTCCCTGGAAGATGAGATAATCAGCAAAATTTACCCAATATACAAAGAAGATAAATACTCTGAAATCTTACACTTGGGCAAATAGTAATTATAATCATAATAATAACAACCATAATAGCAGCTATTCATGAACACTAATTAGGTATCAAGCATTGTACTAAATGCTTTACATATATATCTCGTTATTGTTCTAAAAACCCTGTGAGATAGATACTGTTATTTTCCCCCTCTTATGGCTGAGGAAACTGCAAGACAGGGATAGCAAGTAACTACTCAAGAACAGGAAGGTAGGAAGTTATGGAGCCAGGATTGAAACTTAGGCATCCAAGTCCAGTGTTCATATTCTTAGCCACTATGTTCTACTGCAGTGTGAAAGAATTTCAGTTTACATATAATTACTATCCCTAAGAGATAACAGGGTAAAACACATATGTAAAATAATAAAATTATTTATGTTTTGTTAAAAAAATCCATTAGAATAAACATGGAAATTAAAAATATGCTTATTGAAATTAAAGTCCCAAATGATTCCTTGGCTGTGCAGAAGCTTTTTATCTTCATGAAGTCCCACAAGTTCATTTTTTCTTTTGTTTCTCTTGCCTTTGAAGATGTGTCATGAAAAAGGTTGCTGTGGCCTATGTCGTAGAGGTTGCTGCCTATGCTCTCCTCTATGATTTGGATGGATTCCTGTCTCACATTGAGGTCTTTCATCCATTTGGGGTTTATCTTTGTGTATGGTGTGAGAGAGTGGTCAAGGAAACAGTCAAAAAAACTAAGAGGCAGCCCATGGAATGGGAGAAGATATTTGCAAATGACACCACAGATAAAAGATTAGTATCCAAGATCTACAAAGAACTTCTCAAACTCAATACACGGGAAACAAATAATCAAATCAAAAACTGGGCAAAAGCGATGAACAGACACTTTCCAATGAAGACATACAAATGGCTAACACACATGAAAAAATGTTCAAAATCATTAACCATCAGGGAAATTCAAATCAAAACCACATTGAGATACCACCTTACACCAGTTAAAATGGCAAAAATTGACTCGGCAGGAAACATCAAATGTTGGAGAGGATGTGGAGAAATGGGATCCTTCTTACATTGTTGGTGGGAATGCAAGTTGGTATAGCCACTGCAGAAAACAGTGTGGAGTTCCCTTAAAAAGTTAAAAATTGAGCTACCCTACAATCCAGCAATTGCACTGCTGGGTATTTACCCCAAAGATACAGACATAGTGAAGAGAAGGGCCACATGCACCCCAATGTTCATAGCAGCATTGTCCACAATAGCTAAATTGTGGAAGGAGCCGAGATGCCCTTCAACAGATGACTGGATTAAGAAGATGTGGTCCATATATACAATGGAATATTACTCAGCCATCAAAAAGAACAATTTCACAACATTTGCAGCAACATGGACGGCACTGGAGGAGATAATGCTAAGTGAAATAAGTCAAGCAGAGAAAGAATTATCATATGGTTTCACTCATTTATGGAACATAAGAAGTAGGAAGATAGGTAGGAGAAGAAAGGGAAGAAGGAAGGGGGTAAACAGAAGGGGGAATGAACCATGAGAGACTATGGACTCTGGGAAACAAACTGAGGGCTTTAGAGGGGAGGGGGGTGGGGGACTGGGATAGGCCGGTGATGGGTATTAAGGAGGGCACGTAATGCATGGTGCACTGGGTGTTATACGCAAGTAATGAATCATGGAACATTACATCAAAAACTAGGGATGTACTGTATGGTGACTAATATAACATAATAAAAAATTATTATAAAGAAAAAAATAATAAAAAATAAAGTCCCAAATGATGAGCCAAGTGGTATATTGGACACAAATGAAGCCTGAATTATTGAATAAAAAAATGAAGGTGAGGAAATGCCCCAGAACTCAGTATAAAATATTAAAAATTTTAGGGGCGCCTGGGTGGCACAGCGGTTAAGCGTCTGCCTTCGGCTCAGGGCATGGTCCCTGCGTTCTGGGATCGAGCCCCACATCAGGCTCTTCCACTATGAGCCTGCTTCTTCCTCTCCCACTCCCCCTGCTTGTGCTCCCTCTCTCATTGGCTTTCTCTATCTCTGTCGAATAAATAAATAAAATCTTAAAAAAAATATTAAAAATTTTTAAAAAATTAAGTAACATGAATAGGATCTAGAAGCTCTAACATAAGCCTAATAGGAAATTTAGGAGGAGAGAATATGGAGGATGGTGGCAGATTAATATCTGGAAATATAACTGAGAACTTACCAGAATTAATAAAATATATGAGTCTTCAATTTGAGCAAAATATCCCAGAATGGTGAGTAAACTTAAAAAAGAAAAAAAAAACCAAAAAACCCAACCCCCCCACACCAAAGGACATAATAGTCAAATCAAGTATAGAATTAATGACAGAGAGAATTCTAAAGTATAATTGAAAGAAAGAGGGTTTTTAAATTAGTAATGTAATTCAAAAGACAGTGGAAATGAACATCCAAATTGCTGAGTAAAAATATCCTTAAAAGTTGGATTTTATACCCAAAATCTAACACTAGAATCCAGATGAAGTAAATACATTTTCTAATGTATGAACCAGACTCTTGCTGCTTACATTCCATCAAGAAGGAAAATAAAATGAAAAGGAAGTTGGGGAGTGAAAGAAAGAAGAATGAATAACAACTAAAATTATTAATTCCTGCAGGTAAATGCCAGTGAGTATTGATTCTTAAAATATCAAAGCAATAACAGTAAGTTTGTGTGCTCAAAAAAAAGCTATAATTAAAATTCTTGACAAAAATTGGAAGAAGTGCTGAGGACAGTTAAAGCAGAGGATCTTGTCATATTTGTGAAGGGACTAGAGATGCAGATTAACTTTAGACTTTTCTCGAAAAAGATAAATTATGTTCAAATATCATTTGCATAACTTTAAAATATAAATGTGTGTATATCCAGAAGCTAAAAGAATATTGTTTCTTAATATTTTAAAATTCTTCATAAAATTAAAAAGAAAGCTAAAGTAAAAAATAATGATAACAACAACAACAAAAACCAATCCTTAGGTCTGAAACCAGGCCAAATTTAGCATTTCAAATACAGACCATATAAAATTTGGAGGCATTCATTATCATTTCACCCTGACTTGCTCAGACTCTTATTCAGGCTAATGACAGTATAAACTTTCTGAAAAAAAAAAAAGCAAAATCCTAGTTTAGAGACTATGTCAGTTAATTAATTTACCTTTAGATAAAAGGTAAATTATGTTTTACTTTTTTTTTTTTTTTTAGTTTCAGGTGTAGAATTTAGTGATCACTCACTCACATAAAACACCCAGTGCTCAAGTGCCCTCCTTAATACCCACCACCCATTTAACCCATCTCCCACCCACGTCCCCTCCAGGAACCCTCAGTTCGTTCTCTATAGTTAAGAACCTGTTTTATGGTTTGCCCCCCCCTTTTTTTCTGTTTTGTTTCTCAAGTTCCACATATCAGTGAAATCATATATTTGTCTTTCTCTGATTGGCTTCCTTCACTTAACGTAGTCTTTGACTTTTAGATATCCAGAAATGTCTACTATCAGTTGATGTAGAAATAGCCAGTATCAAGGAAAAGTTTAATATTTCCCTTAAGTGACTGACTAAATTTTTGTTTTGTTTTGTTTGCTCAGATGATTTACTTTTTGTAAGTTTTGTTTTTTCATTGTCGTCCTCCCTGCTGAGATTGGAAAAGAAATAAAATTCTAAGCACGTAGTGAACCTGTGCTATGAACACTGTTGGCAAGTCATTCTGGATCAACTGATCAAACAAATGAAGTTGGCTTAATTCTAGGAGGTTATTTGGGGGTCTTGCATGGAGAGATCACAAGTTTAATTGGAACTTCTTTAATCTTAGTAGATGTATCCTTGACATTAAATATATATTTTTCTTTCTGGATTGCTGAAAACCATCATGTCTATTTTTACCCAAGGATTATATGCAAATTAAAGAGAGTCCAGTAATAAAAAATTACAGTGATATTGTAGATCAGGCTAGCTGCCATGCTAATTAATATCTCAATCATGCACATTTAAAAGAGTATATTAGAATACTTTATTTTCATGTGGTTTCCTAAAATCAAAAGACTTTTGATTGTCAGAATATTGAGAGTTTGACAGATAACACATAAACTGCCTTTCTGGACACTCTCTCTAAGTTTTAGATTATATAATTCAGGATTATGAACTGAAGGAATAAGTTGAAGAAACAGTGCCACACGAATATATGAATAGGAGCATTTTGAGTGATTGGTTGCAGACAAATTCTACAAGCTGCCTGGCGTCCCTCAAGGAAAAGAGCTTTGCCAAGAGTAGTAAATAATATGTAAAGTCCTAATGACCCCTAATGAAAATACTAGTCAATAGTTTAATAATCTAATAAGTTAGAAACAGAGAGCTGATACAGACACAAGGTAATTATTTGTTTATAGTCTTTCAGACAGATACTAGCTGATCACCAGGTAATACTTCTACAAACAATGGGGAGAACTTCCAATACAAAGACAGATACTATTCTGGTAAAGTTCATGGGTTTCATAGTAAAGTGACCATGGGTAAGTTTTCTAACCTCTCTAAACTCTAGTTTCCTCATTTGTTATAAGAGAAAGTATAATACTGCCTCCCAGAACCGTTGGAAGTATTAAATAAAATTACAGTTGTGCTTGGCAGTTAATATCACTTGATAAATAGTAGCTGTTATTATTGTAATAGTTATTAGCTTCCATCCAAAGCTATACAGGACTTAGTAAGATACTTAGAAAGAAACCAAAAGTTCAAGTGAACAGAAATCCCAAAAGAGTAAATACATTTAACAGCAAATTTACAAATGCTAAGTTGTTTCAAAGAGAATTTTAGAAAGCAGCCAAGTAACTGTCTAGGGGTTTGCCTTCTCTACACAGGAATGGTATGAGAAGCATTAGGAGGCAAATGATTATCTTTTATAGAGTACTTGATACTATTTTTGCCTTGTGATGTGAGTACCTTATATATTTATCATTATTTTAACATTAATGTTATTTTATCAAAAATATTTTTCTCCAACCAAACATATAATGTCTTAATGTGTTGCCTCAATTTTAATGTAACTCTCAACTACATCCAAAGAATAAACAATTCCAGCGAAGTAAGTCAACGGGAAAAAAAAAAAAAACAGTATGCACAGTACAAATTCACTTTGGAGCAGATTTTGCTGGAATATGTCTCTTCTACTAGGTGAGTGGCACCTGTGATTACATGAGTACTTGAACATTTTCTGTATCAGGGAGTCTCCTTCTTTGCATAACGAACTTGTAGAATGAAAAAGAGATTGTGGCTTATGCCTGAGCTACCGGGCTATTACTGTGTGCATCTGTGCAAAGAGCACACTTTTAAGATGTACGTTGGCCATTCTTTATTGCCACCTGACCTCTCAAGAAAAAATAAAATCCTGCATGGGGATGAGTAGAGTGCTTAGAGCATCAGAGATGTTAGTGCCACTATTAGGGTTTCTATTCATTTTCTGCATTGACAAGAGGTGATTTAGTCGCCAGGAACATGTCTCCTATGCTGCCAGGTGATGGATAGAGCAGACACTAGAAACAAGAGGTTTCACTCTTTCCCAAATGGCAGCAGCTTTCTTTTCTTTTTGTTTAATGATCTTAAAAATTTTTCTTATAACAGAGCTTAGAACAGTACCTTGCGTATAGTGGTTTCTCAACAGTATCTGTAGTGAAGTATTAAATGGATGCTTGAGCTAATTGATAAGCTAATAGTTAAGCCATATCTTTCATTTCTACTGAAGAATCTTAGGATGAAAACAATAAGCCAGCTAATAAAAATGGCAATACTTATTTTTTGAAACTTTACTAATGTGCTAGGCTCTATACTGTTTAACATGCATTTTCACCTTTAATTATCAGAAAAACCCTAAAGTAGCTACTATTTTTTAAAGATCTATTTATCTATTTGAGAGAGAGAGCAGGGAAAGGGGCAGAGGGAGAGGGAGACAAGCGGTGGGGAGCCTATGCAAGGATGAATCCCAGGACCCCGAGATCATGACCTAAGCCGAAATCAAGACACAGATGCTTAACTGACTGAGCCACCCAGGTGCCCCACATAGCTACTATTTTTACTTTCCACATTTCAAAGAAGAAAACTGAGATTTATAACTTGAGAATATTGCCCAAGGACATCTAGCTGATCACCTAGCTTGTGGCAAGGTCAGGTTAAACCTTGTGTCTTATTTCTAAAGTGTGTGTTCTAACTGGTGCCTAATGCCCTCCCAGCTTGGGAGAGCAGGCACAATGCAGTAGCAAGGGCACAGTCACCTCAGAGGCCAGATATTTAGAATTACCTCTGACATTGGCCTGGTATACTAGTTGACCTGGCTTGGTATTTTATTTTATTTTATATTTATTATTTTTAAAAAAGGTTTTATTTATCCATTTGACAGAGAGACAGCCAGCGAGAGAGGGAACACAAGCAGCAGGCAGAGGGAGAGGAAGAAGCAGGCTCCCAGTGCTGCAGGGAGCCTGTTGTGGGGCTCAATCCCAGGACTCTGGGATCACACCCTGAGCCGAAGGCAGTCACCTAACAACTGAGCCACCCAGGTGCCCCACTGACTTGGTATTTTAGTTCCAGAAACGGTCACATTGCCACTTTTGTTACCCTGTGATTTCTGTAATTTTGCTCCTAAAGCCCTGCTAAAACAAAAAGGAGTTTCCACTCTGTTTCAACAAGATTTGGAGTAGAGGGAAAATACAGGATATACAACAGGGAGGGAACGTGCCTTTGCTGTGTTCCAGATGCTCATTAGTGGCTCCGGCTTATAGCAGAGCACTAATATCCTCTTAAATCCCAAACTTTAACTTAAATTCATGATCTTATCTTAATGGACTAATCCCAAAGTCCTAGTGGATGCATTATGATTCAGAGTGTAAGCTGAAGGGAAAGGAAAGATAACCAGGGAATAGAGTTGGTGCACAGTTTAGTGAACATTTAGGTGGCTCTTCTCAAATTTGCTTTTGCAGCTGCTGAAGGTCATGGGCAAAAGATTTCTCCAGCACCATTTCAGACCCTCAGGTATTGCAGAGATGGCCCTGGTAGCACCACACCTGTCTAACTGGGTATTAGTTTTCTGTTTTCTTTAGGATATACCATATAGGCCCATTATTTTGCTGTTCTTTCCTTTTGACTCTCCTCAGACATTGGAAACAAGTAAAACATCAATTTTGGACAAAGTAAATGACTTAAGAATACAGCCCACAATTCTCATAGGCACGAAGTAGTAACATTTTAAATTTCTTCACAATAAAGATGGAGATAAAAACAGAACATGAAAGTCACACCTATAACACAGAAAATCATTATATTTTCTCTACAGTAAACCATAAATGCTAAACACAACTGTACTCCCTAATTTCATTAAGATCCTTAACAGAAACCAAATCTCTTGGCATCTCATTGGGCATGTGAATTTCTAGACGAAAGACATAATGGAGGCTGATCTTCAGACACTCTTCATCTTTTCCTAAAAATGGCACTCCTCAGTGCCTTTTTTATACGGAGTGAATAAAAAAGGACTCTATATTTTCAGCACATATAGTTTCCTTGGTACAGAATTATCCTGTGACACAAAAGATGAAAGTACATAACATTTGGAAATAATGAGCAATAACAGAGATGTCTGTACCAAGATAATGGCTTCATTCTTTTCTGGCCCCACTAATCCAATGACTCAAAAATCTAAGAGCATAGAGAAGAATGAAATTCCTCTTCTCTGTCCAGTTTGAACGAACCTACAGAGATTCTAAAAGGTTAGGAACAGATATTATCAAAAGTAATCCAAATGATTCTATAAGGGTCATGAAAGAGCCTTCCATTTAATCCTGAATGCAACGGCACCTCCCCAAGAAGTGGAACAACGCTTTAAAGAGATAGGCTCTTAACCCACAGAGCAGTCCCTAAGAATAGGAATAGCTACCATTTATTGAGTGCTTACTATCTGACAGGTACTTTGCTATGCATTTTAGACGCATTTCTCATTTAATTACCTCAACAACCATATCCCACTGGCACTATGATGACGCTATTAAAGAAACTGTTGCATAGACAGGTTAATTGACATGTCCAAGGTCATATAGCTGACATACTGGAGAATTATATGATTGCATCCAAGGACTGTCTGTCTCCAACATCCATGCTTTTAATCTCTGTGATTAATGTTTCTGTTAGTTCTGTAACAATGTGGAGTTACGATGCACCTAATAATCCACTTAATCAACCTCACACTCAGGGCTGGAATCCTATTTGCTGCACCTTTGACATGTATTTGTACCCATCCAAGCTCTGTCTAAACATTGCTAGTAATAGAAAGGCCAGTGTGAGAAAAGGGTAAGAGAAAGCAAAAACAAGCAAGAAATGCTTTTCCTTTCATTTCACACACATTAGTTCTTATAAAAACCTTAAAGAAAGACAGATATCACTACAGATATTTAATAGATAAGGAAACTGAGGTTCAGCAAGATTGAGTAAGTGAGACATGCAACTAATAAATGGTGGGGATTGTTCTTCTGATTCTAAAGCTTAAGTTCTTTCCTTTCCATCAGCCTACCTACCTCTCAAGAGATACTAGTACGAAGGCATTATAATTTCATTTTTGAATGTAGGACAAATGTTTATAGTACACTTTTTCACATTAGGCTCACAAAATCAGACAACTGGAATGGACATATTCCTTGAAAACTTCACATGTTGATCTTCTGTTAAAAGCAACATGGAGTAAGGAGAACCTGGGTGGCTCAGTCAGCTAAGCTTCTGCCTTGGGCTCAAGTCATGATCTCAGGGTCCTGGGACTGAGCCCTGGTTGGGCTCCCTGCTCAGTTGGGAGTCTGCTTCTCCCTCTGCACATTGCCCTACCCCCCACCCACTCCAGCTCATGCTCTCTCTCTTGAAACTCAAGCAACTACATTAGCATCTCATCTGTGGCTCTAAAGATAAAAAGATCTAAGAGTGTTAATCTTCAGAGATTCTTTAGAGATTTACTATCTGCATAGGGACAGAGTTCCCTGTCCTTTGCCATACCAGCTGTGTTTCTCTGGACTGTCAATATTGTTCTCAAGACATGTAATCCAGGACTCAGAAAAATAGTCCAGTCAAGACCTGACATTGTGCTAAACTCTGTATTTCTACTAGAATACTGGTTAAGCATTTAGGCCAGGAAATCAGATTGCTTGATTTCAAATTCCGGCTCAGTCACTTTCCAGCTATATGATCTTAAATAAATTTGTAAATTTGTTGATGCCTCAGTTTCCTCATTTTAAATGGGAGAAAATGAGAATACCCATCGTAAGTCATTGTGATGATTAAATGCTACCACCACATTGACCTACTATTTGAGTTTGTACCTGTAACTCTGCTTTCTCTCCTACTACAATAAATGAACTGCTCATGCTCTTATTTAAGGCTAAACCTCCACTTTGGCAGGAGATCCCATCCCTTCTTAACTATTCAAGGACATTGCACCCGTATCTCTTCATTCTCTCCTGAATTATGTAAATTCTCTTATCAACTGTATCTTTGTCAACCGCATACTGATGTGCCCACTGTTTACAATTTCACTCCTCCTTCCCTCCCTGAATCTATTCCAGTTAGACTGTTTCCTCCACCATTGCACCCAGTTGGATCATGTCAAAGTCATCAATAATCCTCATGTAATTCTGCTGGTCAGCAATACTTGACACAATTGATTATTTGGACCTCCCTGAAGCACTCTTTTCACTTGGCTTCAAGGAAACCACACTCTCTTGTCTTCCCTCTATTTTCACTGGCTGGTTCTTTTCAGTTTCCTTTGCTATTTTCCCCCTTTTCCTAACTCTAAATATTGGAGGACATCTTCTTTCTTCCGATGTGGAGTCTCTTCTCTGTTCAGTCTATGTTCATTCCCTTGGTGATATCATCCAGTTACATGGCTCTAAAGACCATCTGTATACTAATGATTCTGAATTCAGATCTCCCTCTTGGATCTCAAGCTTTTGCATCAGACTGCCAATCAACCTCTCCATTTGTGTATCTGCAGGCATTTCAAATATAATATCCCCCAAACAGAGCTCAGGTTCTCCCCAAAAGTATTTTGTCTACAGTTTCCCCAACTCTGTTCTTCCAGTTCCTCAGTTCAAAAACCTTAGAGTCATCACTGACTACCTTATTTCTTTTACAACGTAGATCCAAACTATGACCAAATCTATCAGTGCACTGATTTTACTAAATGTCCTTTGAATAACTAACTGCCCTCCTATAATTTGTTAACTATCTTGTTTCCAATAATTCTTAAAACATGTTTGCTTTAACAATTCCAGCTGGAATATGACTCTCCTTACTTGATAGGATGGAACTCAGATAGTAGTTGGATGGTTTTTCTACCTGACTCTGGTCTACTAAGATATTAGACCATCTGAACTAAGCAATAGGTACAATAAATACAAATATGTTTGGGCTCTTAAAAGTGATCCCATTGAAGAGATATAAAATTATTTGATTTATGTGCTTCCTCAGCTGAAAGCATTTTTCTACTCTCATTTGGACTATGCATTTATAGTTTTTTAGTGAACTACAGAGGAAAAATTGTGTGGGTGTGTTGCAACCAGTTTTTGACCCACAATATTATTCATAAGTCTATTTCCTACTCTTATTTATTTCTTTTTTCCCAAGTTTTTATTTAAATTCCATTAACACACAACATAATTTTAGTTTCAGTTGTAGAATTTAGTGATTCATCACACTTACATACAACACCCGATGCTCATCACAAGTGTCCTTCTTAATACCCATCATCCATTAAACCCATCCCCTCACCCATCTCCCTCCACCAACTCTCAGTATGTTCTCTATAGTTAAGAGTCTCTTATGGTTTGCTTCCCTCTCTTTTTTTCCCCCTTCCTCTAAGTTCATCTGTTTTGTTTCTTAAATTCCACATATGAGTGAAATTATATGGTATTTGTCTTTCTCTGACTTATTTCACTTAGCATAATACACTCTAGCTTCATTCATATCACTGTAAATGGCCAGATTTCATTCTTTTTGATGCCTGAGTAATATTCCACTATATCTATATACCATATCTTCTCTATCCATTCATCAGTCGATGGATGCTTGGGCTCTTTCCATAATTTGACTATTGTTGATAATGCTGCTATAAACGCCAGGGTGCATGTAACCCTTTGAGTTAGTATTTTTGTATCCTTTGGGTAAATACATAGTAGTAGTAGCTTAGCGAAGGTGTGAGAAAGGGGAATCCTTTACACTGTTGGTGGGAATGCAAACTGGTACAGCCACTCTAGAAAACAGTATGGAGGTTCCTCAAAAAGTTAAAAATAGAGGCGGGCCTGGGTGGCTCAGTCAGTTCAGCACCCCTGATTTTGGCTCAGATCATGCTCTCAGGGTTGTGAGATTGAGTCCGGGGCATGGACCCTGCTTAGGATTCTCTCTCCCTCTGCTCCCCCCTTTAAAAAAAAGTTAAATATATAACTACCTTATGATCCAGCAATTGCACTCTTATTTCTTTCTTTTTTTTTTTAAGATTTTATTTATTTATTTGACAGAGATAGAGACAGCCAGCGAGAGAGGGAACACAAGCAGGGGGAGTGGGAGAGGAAGAAGCAGGCTCATAGCGGAGGAGCCTGATGTGGGGCTTGATCCCTGAACGCCGGGATCACGCCCTGAGCCGAAGGCAGACTCTTTAACTGCTGTGCCACCCAGGCGCCCCACTCTTATTTATTTCTAATAATCACCTTCAAGGTAAAAATTTGCCAACACCTTGAATATTTAAACATGTGGCCAAGGGTTTGAATGAAATTCCTAAAGAGAAGTTGTAAAGATACATTGGAGAATAAGCATATAGGCTCTGAGGGAGCTATTTTGAAGAGAAACCACTCGTGCATGTATTTATAGGTTGGTAAAAATAGAAGAGATATGATCCATAACACTGTATATTTTCCTCATATCTTAAAATGTTTTACCCTCTTAGAAGGAAGCCTCCTACCCATGAGCTACAGCAGAATGGTGAGCATTAGAATTAACCATTTTCATTCAAGGGTTCCCTTTCATGTAAGTTTTATTCTCATAAAATGAGTTAGCCTTCTCCTTAAAATTTAGCAAATCTGACTGCACAAAAGCCAGAGTCAGGGAGATATAGTTAAGAGCAAGACTGAGGCTTAAAAGTAATAAGCAAAATGGTAAGTGCACCATTTGTTTAATAGGTGATGTCTGTGGTATGCATGGTGGGAGAAGAAGTATGAAAAATAGACTCTAGTCTCAAAAGATGCTACAGTGTTTGGGGAGATGAGACTAACATAGTAAACAATATTTGACTGGGGAAGACATTTCATAATTAAGTGCTACCTTTGAAAGTGGTTCCAAGTTCTATATAACTATGGAGAGGGAGACCTATGAGGTTTAAGGTAGCTGTAGAAGATTTTGGGAAAGATGTGATCTCTAAATTGGGTCTTGGAAACTGAGCAATGAACTGGTAAAAGAAAGGAAAAGACTTTTCATTGATTAGTTAAAAAGAAGGGGAACCACTGACAGAGGCTAGGAAATAAGAATCAGTCTAGTAATTAAGGAAAGTAAAAAGAAACCCACACTTGCAGTGTAAGGTTTCATGGTTGGACAAAATCTTAAATGAGGCTGTGTAACAAGGGTAGATCTAATTGTGAAGTGTCATGAATGTCTGGAGAAAAGTTTTGACTTGATGTGGTAGGTAATTGGGAATCAATAGGTTCCTCAGCAAGAGAATGGTGTGATGAAATGGTGCTTTATTAAAACAAATCTGCTGGTGGGCTGCAGGATAGAATAGAAAGAGAAGAGAAGTAAGAGCACTGGTAAAAATAAAGAAATAAAGAAAATAAAGAAAGCCTCAAAATAAAGCAAGCCTGACTTTCGTCTTTATGAGCATTCTCCTGGCTTAAGGCATTCCTGAGCAAATATAACAAATATAATATTAAAAATAACTTTTATAATTTTGAATTTTATGATTTTTTTATCTGCAAGTGATTGCAGATGTAATGTTGCATCTGCAGGCATTTAATCAATAATTCAAATTTTGATCTCACAGTTTTCTATTTTGAAGCCATTAAGCTTTGCTTTTCATGTTTCAAATATTTTCACAGAACGCTGAAATGCTGGCAGGCCCTAGAACCTAAGACTGTCATGCTTGAGAATAAAATATTCTTGAAAAGTTGAAGTTCCTTTTTCCTGCTATTGTCCATTCTTTAATTGAGAATCAGGTAGAAAAATTCATTACATATATATGGGCATGCCACCTTAAGAGGCACTCATGAATCTTTAGGATTTCTCTTTAGTTATCAAAGCATAATGACCCAGATTTTCAAAGCAATCAGTTGTTTGGATTCTAGAGCAATATATTTTTTCATCTTCAGTAATCCTTTGATGTTTAGGAAGAACAAAGAATTCTGCTTTAAGCAACTTTCTTCCAAAAACAGGGGTAAGAATGTGAGGATTTAATAAAAAATAAAAACTGTATTTACATTATTTATTGTCATTGTTATTGAAGTGTCTACCACTGCTTTGCAATTAGAAGGAAATGGATCAGGAAGCTCTATGGGCTGCAGCTCTTTGTGCTCTCATTATAGGTGCCTTTGCCCCATAGCTCTATCCCTGTCTTTATTAAAAAGAAGCAAACGAGGTTTAGGAGAGGTAAACCTAAAGTTATCCTAAAAGATATAGAAAAGCGAGCATCAATTCATTGGACAAAGAGCTACTTCTTTAACATAACTTTTATGTCCTGGAAAGAACAAAACATGCTTTATTGGATTAACAGTACTCACTATTTCCAAAGAGAAGGGAAAAGTGGCTATGTAGGAAAACATTTTTTCCCCAAAATGTGTTTTGTGGTTTGACACTCTGAAGGATGAGGCATTAATTCTAGTAAATAATGCATTCATTGTTCTATTACTTCTTTTAGATGTAATTGAGCAATATTAGGTTTACTGCAAATAGGTGCTATCAACACCAGTGAGATCACTTATGTTGGTATAAAAAATAAGTTAATATTTTTCTAGGAGAGCTAGCCTTAAACAAAATGTTTTCTATTATAGTTTAATGGCATATGGCTACTTCCAGAAATTCTCCATGACATTTCCGAACTGGTCTAGAATAGACCACTGCTTTTATAACGGTATGGAATGCTGCATAATCCATAAGCATCATGTTACATTGGTCGCTCCACAACTGGAAAGTTATAATATCATAATACTTAAATATAAGAAATGACATATCAGGCTTAGTATTACTCGTAATAGACAAACCAAGGTGGAATTTTAGGTTTGAGAAACATACTCTGGTTTCCCTTTGGTATTCAAAATGAGAAGCTGAATTGCAGTATAGCCAGCCGGTGGTTTCTGGGGTGGCCACCTCTTTTCTTTTTTTTTTTTTTTTTAAAGATTTTATTTATCTATTTGACAGAGAGAGAGACAGCCAGCGAGAGAGGGAACACAGGCAGGGGGAGTGGGAGAGGAAGAAGCAGGCTCCCAGTGGAGGAGCCTGCTGTGGGGCTCGATCCCAGGACCCTGGGATCAGGCCCTGAGCCAAAGGCAGATGCTTAACGACTGAGCCACCCAGGTGCCCCGATGGGTGGCCATTTCTTAATCTGAGACACAGACACTGAAAGAGAGGCTAGCTTTCACTTGGTGCCTGAAAAGATTAGTAAAGAAAATTTAGGCCTTTATTTCGATGATGATCATTATTATGTCTACAGCATGTGTTTGTTATCTACGTGTACATATACCACAAGTTTTAAACAAGGTAAGTCAGTGCTCATCAGGCCTTTACTATGTATCAGAGAATGTTGTAAGTCCTTTACAACAAGTTTAAGTTTAAGTATTTACTTACAACAAGTAAGTTTAAGTATTTACTTACAACAAGTAAGTTTAAGTATTAACTTACTTAAACTTAGTCAGACCCCACAAGATAAGTAATATTCTTATCGTAATTCTATCAATAAGGAAAGATGATCATAGGTAGAATGTGGTTAAGCATTTTTATATTGTAATAAAATTCCTAGCTTAGATGCATTTTAATGTCTATTTTTTAAAGTAATGTTTTCCGCATACGGAGGTAATAAAAGTTTCCTTTAAAAAAATATATATGCACACATATATAAGCAAAAAACAAGTCAATAATTTTGGATGATATGCAGTTGTGGCAAAAATCACGGAAGTGGTACTAAAATACTGAAGCTGGAAATGATGGTTTAATGGGATCACCTGAGGGTCCTGGAGAAGATTACTTTTAAAATTTCACCAATGGTTGTCACAACCTAATACATCTTCTTGGAATGGGTGTTTGTCATATTATAACTAGTATCTAAAAAATATGACACAGGTTTAAGATATTTGGTTTTCCTTTCCTTTTTTGTTTCCTTCCTTCCTTTCTCCCTCCCTCCCTCCCCCTATTCCTCCCTCTCTCCATGCCTCTCTGCCTTCTTGCCTTTCCTCCTGCCTGCCTTGCATCTCTCCATCTTTCCTTCTTTCTCCTTCTTACATATTTTTCTCTTTCTTTTCTTCTTTCCTGAGAGTTCAGATTTGGTATTATTCCATGAGAGACTCAATCAAGGTTAAGAATAAGAATTCAGGAGATGTAGTTCTTTTTTTTTTTTTAATCTCAGCAGATAGTTTTATTAATACGAAAATTCAGGTAGCCAAGTATAACCAAGTCACTCATTTAAGAAGATAGTGAATTTGGAGGACTTAAGTTGCCAGACACCAATATTTATGTTATCAAGAGAGAGCTGCATTTTAATACTAAACAACTAAGCCGACAAAGTGTATATTATGAACACTTGGTTAATGAGACCATTGATAAAATACAGCATTGGGAAAAGAAAGTTTTTTTCTATCAATATGGATGGTTCAACTGGCTATCAATATGAAAAGAAAATCTTCCTTGTATCCTGGTACTTGCTTTATAGTATTTAGAAATAGTAAATTCAGATGTGCTTTTTTAAAGATAATTTATGTTCACCGTTTTTACTTAATCTTCATTAATTTAATTAAGGAAGTTTAATCATAACAACATATCCACAGATCACATGACCACAGAATAGTTATAGTAATTGCATAATTATTTAAAGTGGTCTTTTAGTACTTGAGTTAGTCACAATACCATATTTATCTAAAAGGAGACTCTGACAAATATTTAATCATAAAAAGTTTTTCGTATTTAGATAGATTAATAAAGAACAATAAAAAGAAAAAGAAGAACTTTGAAAAGCAAAAATAGCAGCTCTTTCACTGGAGAACATTTCAAATAGCTGTATGCCACTGATGAAATTCTAAAATACAAGTCAGCTACAGTGTGAGGGGAATAGCAATACTATGCTCTTTGGTGGGAATTGTGAAGAGTCTCCAGGCATTCTTCCTCATAGAGTGAGCTACCTATTCTTTATGCATGGCCTGCTTTTTCTCTCTTCCATTTGAAGTAAGAAGTTTCTTTCTCTTAACAGGATGCATTTGTCAATATCAGCCAGCCTTCCTCTGCAAACACTGCATCAGCCCACATATTTATTCTCTACAATCAACTCAACAATATCTTTGCCCAGTATATCTTATAGGAAGCCCTGTGTGATCTGCCCAGGACTCCTGAATGTAATCATAACTGCTTCTATACACCGTCCGTAGGAGAGAGAAGTAATTTTTTCATGATGTACAATCAATGTAGAGAACTAATATGAAACATTTAGGACCCCAGACTGCTTTAAAAATCAATAGTGTTTTTTTTTTTCTGGATCAGTATTATCAAAATAATTGCCTTTACTTTTTACTTTGCTTTATCATGACGACCAAGGCAAGATGAGATGATCCCCCAAGGAATAGTGGGAAACTCTGTTTTTCTTTTATATTCAATAAATGTAGTCATTGATTTTATTCTCATGCACAACCTATGGTCAGGCACTGTCAAGAACATCAAAAAATCGATTCAGAGTCAAGCTAGGTAAGCAAGTACGGTAGGGGGGAGTTCTCAAAATCCCTCTCAGGCCACAGGTTTCTGGTTAACATTAGATTCATTTCTGGAACCTGAAATTTAGAAGCTTCTCTTTGGAATTTGGAGTCATTTGCATGTGTTAAAAAACCCGACAAAGTTATGTACATTTTATAAAGCTCACGCACTTGGCAGAGCTATTCCCATTTATGCTGTGTACTCTCTCCAATTATTTTCATTTCTATAATGGTGAGCAATGAAAGCATCAGACATAGGTGACTGTCTTCCCAGCAATAATCTGCAGGGAAAGACAAGTTTAAACAGCACAGAGAAAAGCTTCTCTGTGCAGGGGCTAAGAATGTAGGCTGAAATGAGGAAAGTTGGATTAAAATCTGCTTTTAACATTATGATGGCTTTGCAAAATTGCTTCCCAAGATAAAGAGTAGTGGGTATACTGTGCTACCTTCCAGCCAACGTGGTGACTATGTGTGCTTGTCTGTTACACTAGAAAAAAATCTTAAAGCAGATTAAAATGCTACGGGGGAAGAAAATGGGAGAATCGGGACCACAGTGGAAGTAAGACTTCTTTTGTTTCATTGTTTGACTTTAGAACTATGTAAATGTTTTATATAATTATGAAATAGAATCAAATCAAAATTTAAAAATCCAAACCAAAATGTACTTCTTTAAGTGGCGGCTTAACCATATAGTTAGGCACTGAAATTTAAAATGTAACTTTAAGGGGCGCCTGGGTGGCACAGCGGTTAAGTGTCTGCCTTCGGCTCAGGGCGTGATCCCCGCGTTCTGGGATCGAGCCCCACATCAGGCTCCTCCGCTATGAGCCTGCTTCTTCCTCTCCCACTCCCGCTGCTTGTGTTCCCTCTCTCGCTGGCTGTCTCTATCTCTGTCAAATAAATAAATAAATAAATAAAATAAAATCTAACTTTAAAAACAGTAATTCTAGGGTGTCTGGGTGGCTCAGTTGGTTAAGTGTCTGCCTTCGGCTCAGGTCATGATCTCAGGGTCCTGGGATCAAGTCCCACATTGGGCTCTCCCCTCAGCAGGGAGCCTGCTTCTCCCTCTCCCCCTGCCTGCCTGCTCCCGGCTCCATCACTCTCTCTCTGTCAAATAAGTAAATAAAATCTTTAAAAACAACAACAACAACAAAAACGCCAGTAATTCTACTCTATGTCCTGAACAGGATATGCCCTAAAGGCAAAATCATGTGAGGAAATCTTAACCTGTTTTTGGTAATCCCATCATTAGTAACAATAATGTTGGTAATTTTATTTAAAAACATATATATACATATATGTATGCATATATATATATATATATATATATATATAACAGGATAAACTAATCACATTAATACATTAGGAATCAATATTTTTAAAGAAGATGAAAGAAACAAACATAAAATCAAAGAAGTTGAATAAAAGCCCCGTAATTTTAAATTTGAATCAGAAATATCAATACGAACTTGTGATGTCTTTCCTCTACTTCTGGGACAGACAATGTGTAAATTGATGTATCAGAAGATAAGGGAGGTGTCAGTGACTACCAAGGTCATGTTGAAACAACTCAGGAGCCAACTTAAAGGGGTTGCCAGTGGCCAAAGACAAGACAACGTCAGGATCCAAAGTAATAGCAGCTGCAGTGGACTAGAACAGGGCATACCTGTTTCAACCTGTGACTTCACAAGAACACACACACACAAGAAAACCAACAAAACACCAAACCTCAGTGGTCACATTTGGGAGACTCTAGGGAAACAACTAGCTATTTTGAAAACTGCTAAATAAAGGGAAACAAGCATTTATGCCTCCTTCACTACAATAACTTTATTTCAGGATTACCAAATAGTTGATGAGGGAAAGCTCTTGCCTGGAGAATAATCTAGTTCATAAATAAAGAGGGAATGATAGAATATCACCATTTTGCAATTTCTTTTTTTTTAATATTTTTTTATTATATTATGTTAGTCACCATACAGTACATCCCTAGTTTTTTATGTAAAGTTCCATGATTCATTACTTGCGTATAACACGCAGTGCACCATGCAATACGTGCCCTCCTTAATACCCATCACCAGCCTGTCCCATTACCTCAGAGCGTGACCTTATTTGGAGGTAGAGTCTTTATGGAGGTAATCAATTTAAAGTGAGGTCATTAGGGGAGGCCTGATCCAATATGACCAGTGTCCTTTTAAAAAGAGGACACAGAGATACACACAGAAAGAAGGTGATATGAAGAGACACAGGGAGAAGCCAGTCATGCTAAGGAGAGAGGCCTAGAACTGATCCTTCCCTCATAGCCCTCAAGAGGAAACAACTTTGCTGACTCCAGAACTGGAAGACTATAAATTTCTGTTGGCACCCATTTTGTGGTACTTTGTTACTTTGTTCAGCAAACTAATACAATTACATAAAAATTAACAGGATATTATAATGGATAGATCAAGTCATCAAAGGCTAAATCTGCTCATTAATCTTCACATCACAAACAGAGACAGGCAGGCATTTTGTGTCTCCTGTTATAAGTGGACAATATGACTTATGAAGCAGTCTTGTGAGAGCCCAACAAAATAGCTAATCTGATCAAGCCTCAAATAGAGGGCAAAGAGAAACACATTTACAAGGGGATGTAATCACAAAAAATAACATGTTTTTAAAAAATAATTTACAAGGAGGGAAATAAAGGGACAGTGAACATTTAGAGTAAAAAGAGATTTTAGATATTTTATTAGTCAAATGAAAAGTGTGTACCCATTTGACCTGTTTGACCTTGACAATAAATGATGAGGCCAGAAAAGTTACTATTAGATTCTCTTAGTGTTGGTAAATAACATAATAATAGTACATAATTCATAGTGTTATGGTAAAGATCAAATATCACAATAGTGGTAGTACACTTAGCATAGTCTTTATATAGTTGAGTATTGGTTAGCACATTTATGTACTTGGATATTAGTATAGCCCTCATGCATAGTATAGATTCAATTATTTATATAATTTGGTATTGGCTAAATTCCTTGATATAATTGCCATCAATATTAAATGCTGTGATATTTATTATTTATTCTGTATGTGCTTATGATATGTGCACACAAGCCCACGTAACACTCAACATACTTAGAAGGTCCAATCTGAGCCAGTATTTGGCCAAGTGAATTTTCACTATTCATTCCACTCCCCATTCTCACATAGCTCCTCAAAACCACCTGGCCCCAAGCTTACCACCTTTGGTAGAAGGGCAAAAGGAAGGGCAGTTTTAAGAAGGTTAAGTATTCCACTAAATATGTCCCCAGAATTCAGTTGTTCCATGCCTGCCATTTTCAGGAAAGATAAACACCGTCTTTCAGCATCCACAGGGTCAGGCCTTGGAGAGAATCAGTGTTTGCAGCCAGCTGGATCATGTTTGGACAAGAGGCAGAACACATCTGGTCATTAATAGTGATAATTGCTCTTTGGTTAAGAGCCATCATTTAGATATAGGAAATGTTGCAGCTGACAACGATTGTGAGTCAGGTGACTGCATCCTACAAATTTTCATTTCAATTTTTCAAACATTTATCTGGTTTGAGAGAGGGGATCAAAGGTTAAGGAAATACAGTTCACATTTTCAGCAAATATACAATCTTGTTTATATCACAGGAAAATAACCCTAAGACACAGAAAGATATAACATCAAAAGAGTGTTACAAATCTCATGGGCCTACATGAGATTAAAGCAAAGTAAGGTATCAAATCAGAGAGAGTTTTTATCTGGTTAAAAAGATTGTGAAAGCCCTCATGGAGAAAGTAGAATTTCAGAAAGGTTTTTAAGAAAAAGGAGTAAGATGGGAGACAGTGGTAGACTGAGGAAAGAGGAATGAGGGTTTGGGGACAGAGAAGCGAGAGCATTTCAGCAGGACTCTAAGGTTGCCAGATAAAGTACAGGACGCCCAGTTAAATATGAATTTCAGATAAATAGCAAATAGTTTTTTAGTATTAATATGATCTATTTGGGTCATATATTTGGGTCATACTTGAGTTTGAAATGCCCTGAATGTGTTTAGAGAAACAGGTAAGTTGTTTTATGAAAGTTTAGGCTTTGTAGAGGAAGGAAATGGGTGATGATGTGGGAAAGTTGTTTTGGTTGACATACAGAAGGTTTCAGATTACAGACAGAAGAATGAAAATGTGATATTTTATGGGGACTGTGGAGACATTTTTTTTTCCTGTAGGACTGATATGATCTGACATGCACTGTAGGAAGAATCAGACGGCAGTGATGAGAACAAGAATAATTGAGATAGGAAATGGCCAGGAAGTGACAGATAAGTGAGGATGTTAATTTAGATGATGGAAATGGTTTGGAAATGGACATAGCTGAGATAGAGCAGAGCAGAAGCAATAGATTGGCTCTCAGAACAAAAGAGATGTGGAGTCAAAACTGCTTACAAGTTTATTCCTATTGACTTGGAGGATGATGATTCTTGTTAGCAGATATATAAGGAGGAGAACCTGGTTTTAGAAAAAAACAGATAATATGAAATAGGGGTCATGTCAGGAGGATCTGGCTGGGTGGGCATCCAGATACAGATGCTCAGAAAGCAATTACAAATATTTTTCTGAACTCAGTAATTTGGGATTTTAGATATTGAAGCTGTCACATCAGTGAGTTGGTCAAACCTCAAGAAATCCCTCTAATTCACCATTAGAGGCAAGAGAGGAACCAGTGAGGGAAGAGCAAAAAACTAGAAGAACAGCAATAAAGAAAAAGCTGCGCCAAGTCTTGGAAATCCTGAAGTCAAGGTCAGTCAGCACTCTTAAATCATTCAGAGAACTCAAGAGTACAGATTGAGAACCAGCAACAATGCTGGTAATTTTGGAACGAGTTGTTTCAGGAAAGTAGCATGGGTAGAGCCACGGTTTTGGAGACTGAGGAGTAAATGGTGAGGTAACAGAGGAAACCAAAGATGTGAGATGTGAGAGGGCTGGTGTTAGAGGAGAAAACCAACAGGAAGGAGCCAGTGGCGAGGGAAAACTGAATATTTGCTAAAAGAAGGGAGCAAAGTCTGAAAAGTGTGTGCAGCAATAAAATTAAATACCTATGTGGAGAGATGGGCCTTTGAAAGAGAAGGAAATCATCCTCAGAGTTGAAGGGAGGACAGGCAGAAGTTTAGGGATTTGATGCACGACGCTGAGGAATTTGGTTGCTTAGTCTCCACTTTTGAGTAAGAAAAGAAATGCCATTAAATGCCTTGAAAGGAGCAGGGTAGAGCAGTCGTGGGACACGGACATAAGTTCTGGTCTCCTGCCACATCTTACAGCACATGACAGACATCTTTTATTTAGATCTCGAGCAACATGGAAGAGGAGGTAATAGTGACCATGGCGCTGGTCCTTGGTGTAATGCATTTTGTCACAGCAGAAGTAACCTGAGTGCAAAAAGCATAAGGACTGGAGTCTCTTCTATTTGCTGAGTGCCTGTTGCACAGCAGTCTGGCTCCTCCAAAAGCACTAGACTCCTATCAGACACCATTCTGTTAGTTTAAAGTGTTAACACAACTGTGTGGCATTCCTTGTGTGTCAAGTCTGATTTGACATAGTACACAAAAATAGAAAACCACTAATTCTATTCCCGTGGCTTCATATACATTTTTTTAGCATCTTATAATGAGTTTGAATACAGAAACATTTTTATTTAGTATAATGATATGTGGTCTTGTGATTATGGAATACCTGGTTAAAGGGGCTTTCAGGTACAGCCAGAAAATCCCACTGATCCCATCAATGCTAAAAACAACCCATTAGTGTATGGTCTCATTTCATAATGACTATTAGCTGGACTTATGGAAAAGGATAAGGCAAGAATTTCATTCTCCTCATTATCCATGTCTAAAATAAGTACAGCTATAAATATGCCAATACATATGTTATATGATAAGGATTTTCTAGTACATGTGCTTAGGAAGTAATATATGGCAGTTATTCTTGAAAAGGCAATTACAAAGAAAAAATGCAGACTGTCATTTCTAAGTCTAGGAAATGTTATATCAGAAGAATTAAAATAAACATGCCTGAATACATGGGATCATAGAAGCAATGGAAGCTATATTTGGAAGGGAATTTAGGGATAATTTTATGCAATCTCTTCCCTTTAAGACTGAGGGATCTGAAGCCCAGAGGAGGAAATAGCTTACTGAAGAGCACAATTTAGTTCAGCCACAAGTCTTCTGACCCACAGTCACTGCTGAGTTCTCCTCTTCCACAATGACAAATTTCTAACAGGCTTCCAAAGAATTATTTCCAGGGCCAGAATAGTGAATATATGGCATACACTGGGCACTCAATGAATGTTTCTTCTTATTTTTTTTTTAGAGAGAGAGGGAGAGAGTGAGCGACTGCATTATGTGAGCAGGGGTAAGGGCACAGAGGGAGGGAGAGGGAGGGGAAAGAATCTCAAACAGACTCCCCACTTAGCACGGAGCCTGATGTGGGGCTTGATCTCAAGACCCTGAGATCATGATCTGAGCTTAAACCAAGGCTTGGATGCTTAACTGACTGAGCTGCCACCCAGGAGCCCCTGGATGTTTTTGTTTTTGTTTTTAATTGGACAACTGTATCTCTGTTCTGGTCACTGACGCCCCTGGAAATTAGAAAATCACCCTCTATGGGCAGTTTTTCCAGCACCTAATAAAGCTATATAAGGCACAATGACTTTAGAAAAATATAATTTAGAATTTACCATGTAGTAATATAATCATTATGTCATAAGAATTTCCCAATAATGTATCAGGGGTTATTAATACATTATTGCAGCTGATAGAACTAAGACTCAGTAAATTTGTATAACTTGTTCAAGATCAAACAATCAGAAATGTTGGAGTTTGAGCCTATTTTTGGTCCTTTGACTCCAGATGTCATACTTTCTTTGCTAAATCTTATGGTTTCTCCAGCATGTTCATAACCTCTAGGAAAAGAAAAACAAACCAAACCCATGAGGTAAGAGGTAGGGAAGAAGACAAGGGAAGAGAAATACCAGAAATGGTGTGAAGCTCTTATGGAGAATGCCAGTGCCAAAAAGAGATCAGAGTCCCCATAATAAAGGAAGGATTTGTGTTTTTCTTTGGGAGATCTGTTTGTGGGCTCCAAGCCTGGGGTGGCTCCAAAGAGGAGAAAGCAATGCTGTACAAATCGGAAGGAAGTGTTGATTTCTAAGTGTGTTTGAAAGGCAGTGGTGTAGGAAAACCACATGTATGGGAATCAGGATACCTGGATTTTAGTCCCAATTCTGCCATTACTTTGTTGTGCCCTTAGAAGAGGTCCTTCCTGTTTTGTGCCTCACTTTTATCAGTTTACAGTGAGGTGTGTTCAACTTCGTGGTTCTCAAATATTTTTCTTCCTTTCCCTCAATTCCCATTGATAGAGGCTACCAATAATTGGGAAATACCTGAAGTGAGACTCTGTAAACTGAGAATGCAACTCACTTTCTTGCCTATAGAAAACCTGGTTCTTCTTTCTTTTAAACAAAAACAATTTTATACATTCTTTACTAATCACGATTAGTGATTATACATGTAATTGATTAGCTTACTAAGTTGGGTTATGGAATTATTCTTCCAGAATACATTAGAAGAGTAATTTGTCCCTTTACACCTTGGTTATATCTGATAGAAGTTTCATAGGTGACCAAAAATTACAACTGATTTCCAGTGTTTGCACCACCATTAATGATCACCACTGATCTTGGATTAGTAGATTTTGTCAGTAGTAACTATCAGTATACTCAAGGACATTGTTGGTTTATTCTACCATTTTTCTGAGAGGCTTTTAGATCAGAGATTTTAAACTAGAATTGAAAGCTTTTGGGGTACTGAAAAAGTGGAGAAATTACAAATATTATTTTGCAACTAACATATTACTATGCAAATAAAGTCCAAATCTATCCATTAAACAATCAAGCACTGGGTTAAGTTCAGAAGTTTTAGTGCAGAATTTAGTGCAGAAAAAAAGTGCAGTATTTTTCACTTGCATGTTGTTTTTGGGTATTCATAAATATACAGAAATTAATTGTAGCATTTTATCCCTTATCTAGAGTTTTAGCTTGGTGTGGATGGTGTGTGAAGAATTTTACAGGGCTTATGAAGACTCTAAAATAATAGGAAAATTGGGGGCATGTATGAGTTTGTGAATATGGCTCTCATCAGCTTCTCAAAGGGATCATGAAAGGTGAAAACAAAGGTTGAAGAACCACCACTCTACATATCCTACAATGATGTACCACAATTCAGGTATTTCTTTGGTAAAATGGGAAGCTGATTTGAATGATAGCTCTAAAATTTTTAATAAACCCTTAACCAAATGAGGGTTAATAATAGACCACTCCAAGTATATGATACCTCTTTTATACTTGATTCTTTTTTTTTTTAAGATTTTATTTATTTATTTGACAGACAGAGACAGCCAGCGAGAGAGCGAACACAAGCAGGGGGAGTGGGAGAGGAAGTAGCAGGCTTCCAGCAGAGGAGCCTGATGTGGGGCTCAATCCCAGAACGCTGGGATCACACCCTGAGCCGAAGGCAGATGCCTAACGACTGCGCCACCCAGGCACCCCTATACTTGATTCTTAAAAAGCCAAATAAACAAAATAAAACCCACTAAGGTGCAAAACATTTTGATATAAATTAAAGGTAACCTAAATAAATGAAGGTATATCATATTCATGGATTAGAATATTAGATAATTTTAAGATAGTCATTCTCCCCAAATTGATCTGTAGAGTCAATGCAATCTCAATTATAATTCCAGCAGACTTTCTGGGTAGAAATCAACAAGTTGATTCTAAAAGTTATAGGAAGAAGCACAAGGCCTAGAATATCCATAGCAATCTTAAACAATAAGTACAAAGTTGGAGGATTTACACTATTTCATGATTTACCATACAGCTATTGTAATTAAAATAATGTGATACCATTTGTAGATAGACAAATAGACCAATGGAACAGAGTAGAGCCTAGAACTAGACCCTCACTTATCCAGTCAAAGGCACCAACACAATCTGGTGGGAGAAGAAGAATCCTTTCAGTAAATTATATAACTGGATACTCATATGCAAAAAAATTGAACCTCAATCCTTACCTTACATGAAATACAAAAATTAATTCAATATGGGTCATATACCTAAATACAAACACTAAAAGAGGGATTTAAGGGAATGAAAACACTATGAATCTTCTCAAAGTCACCATAAAATATTTTCCTACTTCTTCAAGATATTGTTTCCCAATTCTCTTTCATAATTAAGTAGCTATACCTAATATTTAGAACACATTTCAGTTCAGTCTGCGTGGATCTGAGATAATCAATCAGCTAAAAAAAGATTAAACTTCTACAATAAGTTATATATAAAATCTGGCAAACATACATTTTCTTATTACTCTGTTTATTATTGGAAGTTCAGGGCAAATAATTCACTTACCTTTGATGAAAAAAGTTGCCAATATTTAGCTCCAATGATTCCAGAAGAGATTTTCCGGTCTTATTAATATAATTTTATTACAGAGATGAAAGTGTCTATATATTCTCCTACTTGCTTCTCTTCCCGCTGCCCATTCCCAAAAGTAGAAAATAAAACATAACGACAAGAACTACAACAGTAACAGTGAACCATGCAACACAAAGTGACTTACCGGAGTCCGTAGAGAACTGTTCCGTCAGGATGCAGTCGGATCATTCGATTTTTCACTGTAACCCCATGCACAAATGATTTCTTGTCATTCAGAAAGTAGGTGTCTGGCACCCACAGTTGGTCAGCTACCCTGTTGTCTAACGTGAGGTTTAGCGGGATTCCAGAATAAGAAAGCCTTTTGTCTTTCCAAGACTGCTGGAAATACATGGTAAGTGTATAATCCTGTGAGACAAAAGAAACAAAAAACCAAAAAATTTTATCATCATCATCAACATCATCATCATCATCATCATCAAAGGCCTTTTGTCATGAAAGTATGTGGTACTGTATATTCCCAGAGATCCACTGCCCTGCTGTCCCTGAAGAAGTTACACATGAACACACAGAAATTTGCACCTCCAAGTATTGGGCAACCAACAGGTTAGAAGTACCAGAGCAATACTTGAAGGCATGCAAAAGCATTCACTCCAATGTAGGGTAAATCCATTTAATTGAATTTTAAGGTTTGAAGTTAAGGTAATGATCATGGGGTAGGCCATAAAGGAAAGTTGTGCTGAGAGATCCATGTTCACAAAGTTCTACCTTTGAATACTATATTCATGGTACTATTTTGGAGGGGCATATGTGCTCAATAATAACTAAAAATTGATGCACTTAAAAGGAGAGGGTGTTTTCCAAATTGCAAATGCCTTTTGATTGAATACTGCTGTTTGCCTTATAAAGGTCATCAATTACCAATATCTGGATCTTTCTAGCAAATTACAACTGTCTCCTGGTACTAAAAAGTAGTTTATAAAGCACTTTTGGATGGAGATATTTTTTTGGCCTGAGAACTGAAATCAGTGGCAGAACCGCTCAACTATTTCTCTTTTTTATCTCATTCCCGCTTTGTTTTAGGAACTGGTTTGAGTTCAGAGCTGGGTTTGTACTTGAGTTTGTTTCTTCACCTCTTGTAAAGGTAACACTAAGGACATCCCTTTGCACTTTTTTTTTTTTCCTGGCCCAAATTTCCCCTGGCAGTGAGAGACAGGAAGCTTTGGGCTCATAAATAGATCAAGTTACTAGAGAGTAACCATGATGATTATCTTAGAGTTTTAGTTGTCTGTTTTTAAAGAGCTCTATTAATACAAAGTATAATTGTCCATTAAAAAACAGTAGCAATAAAAATCATAAAGTTTTTAAGATGTTGAGTCCCAATGTAATAAAAACAGAAAGTTCACTTTTTCTTTTAAAGAATATTTATCTGTCAGTAGTGACTGTGAATGCTTTAGCAACGGTTACGAAAACACTGCATAACTCCTGCACAATGTCTGTGTACTGCCATTGTTGTATATACCACTAATCATATCATGCCTTACATCTTGGCAAACCGTACTTTATTTAGAAATCTTTATGGATCTATAAGCATTTCTGAAAAATCCCAGAATATAAGACAATATTCATTCTGGATAATGAGTTCCAGTGTCCTTTAACCATTACATTCAAGAACACTTACACTGTTTACTCAGAAGGCATCCTGCAAGAATTCAAAGCCATCCTTTCTTGTTCATTAGCTCTTCACTATTAATCACACACACCTTAAAGTTCTAAAAGCTCCTTCCACTTTACCTTCATTTAACAAAAAAGAAAATCCACAGGGTTACATACAATTCCCTTCTCAAGTGCTACTATTCTCATTTGCATTGTCCCCAATTTCTTAACACCTTTTTGGAAGAAAAATGAATTGGGCAGATTCTGGGCCTTAGATTTCAAAATACCTTGATTCTAAGATCTACCACATGAAGAGCTACATAACCATGAGTAACTTAACCCTCTGTGTCTCGGATGCCCCATTTTTAAAATAAAAACAATAGCATTTACTTGCTTATTGTGAACGTTACTTGGGAAAATTATGGCAAAGCCTCTTCAGAAGCTGAAACATGCTAAACAAATATGTTACCTTCAAAATTGTTGCTATTTAAAGATTAATATCATACTCCCAAATTACTTTGAGTGTGCATATTCATTTTCATAAGCATTTCTATTTTTAAAGAGATGTTTATAAAAAAAAACCTTGTAGGAAGAAGGACCCCACTGACATGAAAATAAGCAATTGTCTGTGATCAATTGCAAGTCTTGGTGTCCAGTTCTTATTTGTAACTCAGCCAATGTAGGAAAATTAATAACTAGCCAAAGAAGTTAATGTAAACTTCGCCATGGTGATGAACACAGTCTGCAATGGAATACATTGTTTTGGTATTCACACCCAGTAGTCATTAGCTTCCAGATCTTCACAAGTGGGACAAAGATTTCATCACATGGGGCTAAATCCTTATTCCACATTTTCCTCAACAGAGTTTTAACGTGTGGTGGGGAAAAACTTATTCTTGTAAAATAAAAGGGTTATAATGTCAAGACAATACTCATAATAAATACTATAATGAAAATATGAGCTTGTGGTAAGTAAACAATGGAGAGTCAAAAGGAGAAAATAACGTAAACATGAGTAATCTCTGTATAGATTTAATTAAGTGTGTGTGCATGGGTGCATGTGTGTGCATGGGTGTAGACCTTTTGCCTTCCTTTTCTGGAAACTGTTTTGTTTCCTATAGAGAGAGAACTGTACATGCAGTGAGATCTTTGCTCTACACCACTCCCACCCTGTTTTCACTAAATATTGACTAAAAAAATCACATCATTATTCTAAATTAAAGCAGTAATTTACCCTATTTGCAAGAAGAAGTAATTCAGTGAAAAAGTATTTCTGCTTGTATGTTACATTTGGAAGTGGGTGATATGGCCAAGTACCCTTCAGAACTTTTCTTATGTATTTCTAGCATTGTTATCCTAATCTATGACCCGATTCCATGACAAATGGAAATATGGACATATGAGATTGAGAATCTTAATGAAAACTTTTTGAAGATTATGATAATCATGTTTCTAATGATGAACATTATAGAAAGACTTAAAATACAGCTGTATCTCCTTTTGTACTATGTGTATTATAGTGCATGCATAACAATAATCTCTTTCTCCTGGAGAATGCCCTGTGCTCTGTGGTTTTCATAGCTTTTCATACCTATTATCACATTTTGTTCTCACAACCTTGTGAGATAGGCAAATTCTCTCTGAGAGAATTTACTATTCACATGTCTCAGAAACTACTTACTGCATTCCAAATAAATTATTCTAGCTGCATCTTAATAGAAATACTAACAGTGACATCCGACTGTAATAAAGTCTATGACTCATTTTGGTATATTACATTTTTAGATGGAAAAGAAAGGCTTAAAATTGCTGCATTTTGTTGTCTCATACAACAGATTTTCTATTAGTTCTTCATTAGTCCAAAGTGTAAGCACTCAAGGAAGGATGGAAAATTTTTCAGAAAGAAATTAAAAATGGCAATATTTTGAACAAGAACATTAAAACCATTTTTATTCCAGGTGTACTTAAAATTGTTCAATCAGCTTTCTCAAGTATGCAAGTTACTCTGTGAGAGGAAGAGCGACATATTTAGAAACTATGGGCCATAGGGGATTCTCTGACACTGACGCAAATTAATGGGATTAACGGGGGTGAGTCTGCTAATGAAATTGGTCAGGCTAATTCAGGCATGAGAGAGTTTGATTCATTGAGGAAAAGCAAGACAGAGGATACCAAATCAGTAGTGTTTGATTACGTTCCAAAAGGACATATTTTTTAAATCTAAAAATGTTAGGGGAATAAGAAAATATTTATAATAAATAAAAAAAATTCTTGTGGAGAATAAATGTTAAATCAGTGGCTTTAAACTCAGGACAATTTTGCCCCCAGAGGACATTTAGCAATGTCTAGAGACAGTTTTGGTTGTCACAACTGGGAGTAATGGTGTGTGCTACCGGCATTTCTGAGTAGAGGCCAGGGATGCCTCCCAACATAACGCACTACACAGCACAGCCCCCACAACAAAGAATCACCTGGCTCAAAATGTGAATAGTGCCAAAGCTAAGAAACCTACCTTCGATGAAAATATCTTTTCCTTTCAGCATCAATAAAATACTTCAAAATCTTTATCATTATTTATCATGAAAAATATGTATATTAACATGTCTATCTAAACTTTTAATGTATTCCTCAAATCTTTTGTGCTAGAGAATTCTGGCATTAGATGGTTTATAATTTGCCACTTTATCATAAGAAATCATGTGATAAAAATCCATTATCTAGCACTGGAATAGGGAAAAAGAATTATGTGTTTTATTGAGGTATGCATCTTACCAGAACGAGCTGAGACTTTATAGTGGGTTGGAAAAAGTGAGTCTTTTATGAGCTGCCTCTAAGATCAGCACACATCTCAGGCTAACTTGTTAGGAAAGAGACAAAATACTGTTTTAACATCCAGTAATATTGCATCCACTCAGAAAGATCATATGAAGGATCCCTTCTTTTCAAACTATTCTTAAGAAAGGGAATGTGTGTGTGTGTGTGTGTGTGTGTGTGTGTGTGTGTGTGTGTGTTAAAGAACCGGTGCTCCTACACACATTTTTATTTTATCTTTCATAAATTTGAATAAACATTATAAAGCATTCCAACCACAAGGCCTTGTTCCCTGTAAAATATTCATGCCAGTTTAGTTTTCCCCAAGAGCTGATTGTAGTAGAGCTGTGCATCATTGCCTGCCAGATCTAGGGTCCCTTCTGTGAGGAAACTGCCCTGCTGACAGCCCCTGCTGACTGAACAAGGCCACATTCTATATCTCATGATCCTGCCCTCCTCCCACCTTGGGAACAGAGAGTAGATATCTGATTTAAAAGCAGCTGATCCACAGGCAGGAAATAAACCTGTGCCTGGCTCAAAAAGATGATATGAACCAATTGGAGTCTTCTCCCAGAAATTAGGTCTTGCATAAAGAATCTGAGAGAGGAGCTGTAGAACTAAATGAGAAGTCATTACCTAGAACTAGGGTGCATTGCTATTATGCGGTTGTGAGAGAGGAGAGAGTGCGAATAAAAAGAGGAAGCCAGCCTGCACAGAAAGAAAGAAAATGGAGAAAGATGCAAAAACTAGCCAGAAGATGAAGAGTCAGACATCGTTAGAGAATGAATGACCAAGTTCAGGAAGGCTTTTACTTCCTATTTCTAGTTCTACTGAGGTGTGGTCATGTGGACATGTTTGATACTTTCACTTCCTAAGAGCCCTCTTCATGTCATTACAATAAATTCCTCTTTCTTTGTGCTGAGTTATTTTCATTTTTATGTTCTCTGACTAGAAAAAGCCATAATAATGATGCTGATCAATATCCATATCAGAATCCCATTAAGAACAAATTGCACGTATTAAGGAAACCCAACAAAACCTCAATCATCTGGCCCAACTTCTTGTTTGGAAAAAGGGAGCTATTACGAGAAACCTGAGACCCAGAGATGTTAAATGGCTGAAAAGCAAAAGGGAGACACGTTTGGCTTTGTTTATTAACTAGAAGAGCAAAGAGAGAGAAGGGAAATGTATTTTACTTCTATCAAGACAATTTCCTATCCAACCCAATGACAATTATGAACAAAAGTAACCCGGAGATGAGTGTATATACTGGCAATAAGTAGTATGGCTTATAAGGAGAGGGAAAAAAACACAAAAAACAAAAAACCACACATCTCATGCAAAGTTTAGTGGAAAATGGACTGATAAATAAACCAATTTAAGTTGTAATTGAAATGAACCACACAACATCTGTTTCTAATGCAACCTCCTGTTTAAATGAATGTTTTTGTATCAGTGTCACCGTTAAGTACATTCTGCAATGGAAATTCATCATTGTATCTCCAGATTTGCTGTTAATTCCTAATCTTTTATCTTATCATCTATTCTTATGTTAACTATTAATATATGTTTGTTGTGCTTACTCCTTGGCCATGTTTTGTTACAATATCTTTAAAATACACACATTCTTAATCTTAGGAAACAAACTGAGGGTTGCTGGAGGGGAGAGGGGTTGGGGGAATGGGGTAACTGGGTGATCAACATTGGGGAGGGTATGTGTTGTAACGAGTACTGGGTGTTATATAAGACTGATGAATCACAGATAATAATACAAATAATACATTAATAAAACAAATAATACATTATATGTTAATTAATTGAATGTAAATTAAATAAACAAATGAATGAATAAATAAAATACATGCATTCTCGTTGTTTCCAAAGCCAATTCATTATTTTTTTTTCGCTCACTGTAGCCTCATGCTATGCCTCAAAGAACATAGTCTTCTTTACCTTTGTCTCATCCTAAATAGCCCCATTTGGTTTATTCATCTGTGTAGTCAGACTTTTTGCATTCTGTTCTGAACAATTCTGGAATTGATCAACGTCATGGGAGAACAGAAACAGTGAGAGTTATGGGCCTATACCAAAACAGAGGCACCTCAGAAGATTACATGGGCACACTGTGATACATGAACACATATGTGACATGGGTACACCTGGGGAAAGCACTTAGGTTCTGATGCAATGAACTGCATGACACCACCACTGTTTGAGACAGACTGTACAATATAAGAATTGCAGGATTTCGGGTGCCTGGGTGGCACAGCGGTTAAGTGTCTGCCTTCGGCTCAGGGTGTGATCCCGGCGTTATGGGATCGAGCCCCACATCAGGCTCCTCCGCTATGAGCCTGCTTCTTCCTCTCCCACTCCCCCTGCTTGTGTTCCCTCTCTCGCTGGCTGCCTCTATCTCTGTCGAATAAATAAATAAAATCTTAAAAAAAAAAAAAGAATTGCAGGATTTGTAATCTCATACCTACTGTAGAAGCTATAAAGATTTATTGTCTTTAAAAATATAAAAGCATTTTTCTATACAAAAATATCCAATTTCTTAAAATGGATATGATAAAATTAATGTTGCATACAGTGACAGTTTAAATGTCTTATGTTCTAAAATCTACATAATCAGAAGCTCAAATAATTAGAGTTGTTTCCCTGGTAAGATATATTGAAATGTTGGACCTGAAGTGAGGACAATTTTCTAGAAACTTCTGGGTCAAAAAGATCTTAGGTTATTAGAATGACTGATCCATCGCGTCAACATTTCATGGCTGTTTACTATATTTAAAGAATTGTATTATGCCAGTTGCTGAGGAGAAAAAGTGAAATAATACATTCTTCCTGCCTGCCTCAAGGAACTCACAGGTCAGTGGGGGCGACTCAGCACTGCCTAGTCCCAAGTCACTCTGCTTACTCTGTAGTCTTCCCAGTTCTCCCATTACCTGTGTAACCAGCTCTCTGCACCAAATTCCCTCCACTTCAAATACTCAGAGAACTCGGAATAGTTCCACTTTGTTTTCATTGGCAGCTGCCTACTCAAGGAGACAAGCTTACTGAGTAGGAGGATATCAGTTTAACAAGCTCTGGCATTAACCTAGGGAATAGAGAGCTAAGTCAGAGTTGACTTAACACAGCACTGAAGGGGAGGTGGAGAAGAGGAAAAACATGTGAAGCAGTGATGTTAGAAGAGAGCATCAGGGATGACCCCTGGGTTTCTGACATAAGTGAGTAGATAACAATAAGAATTGAAGATTTGGGGCTGAGGATGACTAATGTATTTTGGGCTGGTTTGTGTTGTGGGTGTCGGTGGCATTTGCACATAGAGGTGCCAAGTAAGTAGTTATGGGCCAGAATATGGGAAGACAGGGCTTAGAGGGAAACAAAGCCATGTGAGTCACGAGTGATAGATGAAGTCGTGGGAATGAATTGGCTCGCCATGGAGACAGTGTAAGGTGAGAAGATAGAACCCCTGGGAAATTTAATTCTGCAATTAGTCACTCACTCCTTTGAGCTCCCACAACTCTGCTCCTACTTTAATTGTAGTACTTGCAATTATTTCCCAGTCCCACAGATTTTGAGCTCCCCAAGGACATAGGATTTTTTATTTTATTTTATTTTTAATTTTTAGGTCCTAGCATAGTGTGCGGCGGATAGCATGTGCTCCAGTATGTTAGCTGAATGTAAATTAAGTAGAGCTGTGTGTTTGTAGCACTGGATATAAGCACTAAGTATGTTATGGCAAATTCATCTCATTACATTCCAGTTTTCTGAAAAACTTATCATCCTTAGATAATATATATGGGGGACTTTCAGTTAATTAAAATAATTACTAATCCAGATTTTTTTCTCTAACTAATCAAGATTAATGGGTTTATAATCCCCACTAACATAGGTAACTGATAAATTTCTGGGAAATGAGAAGAGCATATGGAGTTTAAAACAAATTTGCTCTTTAGGAATGAATTAACAGTGACTCTCTACAAAATACTAATAGACATTTGAAATACATCAAATGAAATTTCATTGATAGTTTCACTAATAACTTGTTAATTTTGGAAGTATAAGGTTGTGCCAAAGCTTTAAAAATGGAGTGTGATATTCAGTGCAACTTTTGATCTCATTTATAAATGAGTCAATATTCAAAGTTATTGGTAAAATGTAAGTTTGGTGATTAATTCATCAAGAGAGTAATTTATAAACATTACTGATGTTTAAAACCACATAACTAATTACATATGTATGACACACTAAGTTTTTTTAAAGTTCCTTAGTTCCAGAGATTCCTAGAAAATTAGTGTTTCATTTCCTCTAATATTTAAGTAAGAGCAGAAATAAAATCAGATGCATGGAGGATCTAGTGGAACATTCAGAATGTGGTAGTTTTGGCTGACCATCCTGAGTTAAGTATGAATATATGACCAGAATGGTAACCATTAGGTGATATGCATGGCGATTCTAGAAAATTAAGCTATGGACTGATCTAAGTTGGGAAAAAATATGAGATTCAGAAAACCAAGATTCTATCAAAACACATACTACTTAGAAGAAATGGAAAAAATTTTGCGATCATTTTCTAGCCCAGGAAGGCAGTCTTCTCTTGTGAATTGTGATCTTGTAATGTGAACAGAGCTTAAAAGGGAGCAGTCAACAGTAAGATTCTATTATGTTTTGTTGGAGGAGAATGAGATCTTAGAAACTCTTAACTTAAAATTAATAGGGCGGAAAGGAGGAATTGTTATGGGATACAGCGATATCTCTCCCAAGAGCCAAATATTTCTAATATCTCTTAGAGCTGTCACTTACCCTTCCACGAAGAAATCCCTTGGAAATTCCCAGGAGCTTTATTTTCAGACTTTTTAACAGGAAGATGGATTTCCATCAAATTATCCATCAAATTATCATCCTAAAGAGACGACGGGTAATGGTCTCTGGGGAGTCCCTGGGGAACTCTCAAAAGAGAATGGATAGCCAAATTAGAGTGTCCAAATGTCAACTTAATCATGTTTGCTCTCTTACTCCAACCTCTCTTTCCTGTACCATCTTGCTTTGTTTAGTTTTAATTTTACATTCAGACAATCACTATCAACAATTTGGTGGCTACTTTTTCTATTTGCTTTAAAAAAATAAGATCATTCTATATTCTTTTTGTCATGAAAATTAGTACCTTTTCTCCACAGCTATTTATTTATTAATTTGTCATCTATTTGTTCATTGTTTATCAAGATCTCTTCCTCCATCCTACTTTGTTTCACTAACCAACTGGTAACTTGGTGGGCAGCCTTATATGTTTGCTTATACTCATACAATTATCTAGGAATGTTATACATATAGATGGGACTTTTATCATTTAAAAAATAGCATTATATTATTCACTTCTATGAACTCTCTTTTCTTTTTTATTTAAGATTTAATTTATTTTTTTTGAGAGAGAGAGGTAGTGAGAGAGTGCATGAGCAGGGAGGAGAGAGAGAAACTGGCTTGCAGGGAGCCTGACTCTGGGCTTGATCTCAGGACCCCAAGATCATGACCTGAGCGGAAGGCAGATGCTTAATCGACTGAGCCACCCAGGTACCCTGGATCCCTCTTTTCTTAATGACAGCACAGAAATTCCTCCAAATCGAGGGGTAGAGATATAACTCATTTCATTTAGTGGATATACAGTGTACTATAATATAGAAATTAATCATTATTTTATTAATGGTTATTGAGGTTATTTCAGGTTTTTTTTTTTACAACAAAAAATAATACTGCAATAAATCTCTCTTTTTGATGGATAGATGTATCACAAGTACTGGTGTTTCAGACCCTTTTGCCTTGTCTGATGCTATGCTCTGGAGCTTAAAATGACAACTTGCTAAAGTAAATAAAAATAAAACTATAGGCTAATGATATACTATATGTTGGCTAACTGAACATAATAAAAAATAAAGTAAAACTACAGACTGCTCCTTTAGTACTATAATTTTTTAAATATTGAACTAAATTCAAATTTATAAAAAGCATTAACTAAGTAAGGCCTTAAAGTCAAGTTTATAGAACCAAAAAGCTACATCAATCTCCATACTGGCCATCTCCAGTGGCTCAAACTCATGGAGCATCTGTTCAAACTCCTGTTGGTCTTTGACCGGATCTGGCTAAAAAGTGACTTGGCAGACACTGCTGCAGAGAAGGACCCTGGCAATGTTATACCATTTAATGAGAAAAACAAAACAAAACAAAACCTCTAAGCTCTAGGAATTTCTTTGGCAGTATAGGAAAAGTGGTTTGTGAATTCTGAGGCTAATAATTCTGATAAACTTGATAGTCCTCTGATATAATTTCCCAGTTGTCAGTCATACCAAACATGCATATCTAAATAGACTTGCATTAAGGATATAGACTGCACCCAACTTGGAATGAAACCTCCATGCTAACAAATTGATCCATCAACTAAGTCTTTGGCAAAAATACAACTAGGACCATTGGAATCGAGTTAAGGATTTATTTCTCACTAGTCCTATGATCTTAGAGCAAATTTGAAATTCAATCTCCTTAGCTATAGGATGGGCAGAAAAACTATCAACAAGTCGGCTGGAATAATGAATTAAAATACTGTATGTAATAGTCCTAAAAAAACTATAAAAACTATAGTTGAATAAATAAGGAAAACCAAGTAGCTTAAAGCATGTCACAGGACAAAGCAATGCCTAATATATATTTTCATTCTCTTTAGCTAAGTTATCAATTTCCCCCCTCTAAATACTTAATGAATTGCCTATTACTGAATGTTTAACCACTACTTTAGTAGGTGCTTTCTATATATTGTTTAAACCACACATCTTTATGAAACTGGAATTAATATTCCCTTTTTATAAATGAGGCTCTCAGTTTAAGAGATGCGCAAAGTGATTCTGCTCAGAAACATGAGAGTTGTGATTTGAACTCACATCTGTCTGACTTTAAGCTCCTAGTTCTTTCCACTCTATAACAAGCAATGGCTAAGTAGGTATCATAAGCACAAAAGGTTTTTCTCCTAGGACCTGGCTTTTATCTCTTGCCCAAAGCTGACTTCTGATTTGCTTTTTTATGGATGCCGATTAATCATTAACAGTCAGTTCTAATGTAGACTTTTCAGTCCTCTCTGATGTTTTATCCATGACCTTGCCTTCATCAGCTGTTCCTGATAATGAACACCACCTCCATGCTCTTATCTGTGTGCCATTGACAGATCCACGGAATGCTCAATACAATCAATTGTTCATCACTGCCCTGGATGATTCTTCAGATGTTAGCTCAGAGAAAGACAATATTTTTGTTCTATAATAATCCTCAAGGAGTATAGGAAGTAGAACAATTTTCTTTTGGTAGGATGGTTTTCACATTCAAAAGCCTGCCAAATTTTACTACTTCCAAGTAAAAGCCTTCTTAATCATTAGCTATGGTAGCAACTACATTTTCCTTGCTGGCAATTATTTCTAACTAACAGTAAGATGAAAAGCAAACATGGCAAGTGCCTAGAGGTTAAGGATCTCTTAATTTAGATTGTGTATGCATGGTAATACTCTAGGAGAAGAGAGGGAACATACATTTGTTGAGCGTAGGGGCTACTATGCTCTATTTCTATGCCTCTATCACCAAGATGATAGAATGCCCCAAACAGAATCATGCCCACCCACACTTAAATCTGGTCTTGCATCTCCACCCCCATTCTCAGTGGGGGATGATTCTCAACAATCATTCACCCTGTTGATCAAATCAGAAACTAGAAATCTTTCTTGAATCTTTTCTCAATCTCATCCCATACTAAGTAAGTCAATAAAACCTGGCATTTCTATTTCATAAAAATATCTCTTTATTCCGTTTGGCTGCTATGATCTACTTTGCCCTTTTTCATTTCTTACCTGATTAACTGCAAGAGGCTCCTAACTAGTCCTCTGCTTTTCATCTTGTTCTTCCTTAATGAATTTGATAATGGCAGGTAAAGTGGTATTTCAATTTTTTAAAATTGCAATTATGATTATATTGCTCCCAAGGTTAAAGTTTGATGGCCCCTCAATGTTATGAAGACAAAAGTACAAATTGCCTAAGGGCAAACAATGCGCTTCCTTGGTTCCTATCTCTTTAGTTGCACTTCTTGATTCCTTTCCCACTCTATCATCCAGCCGTGCTGGTCTTCTCTCAGTTCCTCAAACACACGGTACTTTCTCTTGCTGTGAAGTCCTCTTGACCAAAACACTCATTCTTCTTTCTCTTGCCCCTGGCCTCCGCTACTGATACAGGCCTCAGACTGGAAGACAAACTGCATCTTTTTATCTCAGTCAGAATCCAGAAAGTCTGGGTTTCATCTCTCCTATCGCTCCCCCTGCCCAGGACCTTCTCTTCATAGCCTGCATTTCTCTGCAAGGAAAACTGCCTGGGTGCTCTTCTATTTCCTCCACTGGACTGTGAGCTCCATGAGGACATATCTATCTTGCTATTCCCTGTGCTGAGGATAGGGTCTGCAGTCTAGGGGGTGTCCAACAACTTTTTGTTGAATGAACCAATAAATGGTTTAGAGGAGGGGTAAATCCAGAGGCAGATAGCCCTGTTAAAATTGTAGCAGAGGTGAAATATTGTAGGCCTCTGCATGGGGGGCCTGGGAGTAGGAGTAGCATAAAGAGAGGAGTAGAGACAAAACACTGAAAGACAGAGAATGGACTTACATTGGCTGCTGTGAATATGAGAAATTAAGAAAATAAGGCAAGTACTAGAGGAGTACCATAATTTAGGGAAAAGTTGATGTATTTGTGCTGGATATCAACTCAAAGAGCTTGAAGTGGAGCTTTAAGTATTGTGGCTGATAACAAGGCAGCAGATAGATATCAGGGGCACAGATTAATGAGTCCTCATCAACTCTATGGTTATAGGATTAAATGAGATTATCAAACTGAATTTACAGATAGAGGCAAGACATGGGCGTAGGACAGAAGCTTGGTATATATCAGTCTTTCTTTTCCACTGGCTGATAGCCAAGATGCTCTTTCAGTGTGTGAATGCAGGGCAATTGATCCATCATCACTCAAAGGAAGAGATGTGGTATTAGAGACTATGAATAGTCTAAATATCAAATCTATTGATAAACCCCCAAACCCATGTTAATTCCAATATTTAGCTGAGAAAACTGTTTTCTTATGTAAAGCAGAAGATGCCAAGGACAAATAAGACTCACTTTTTAAACTATATTATTTTGTTTATTTTTAGTGTGCCTTATCCACCCCCTAAGGGAGGTGTATGTTTTAAAGTTAGCCATCAGCAGCAAAGGCGGCCCAGAAAAAGAAATCGCCTTGAATAATTTACCACCAGGCCAATCAAATTTCTAATTATATTGTGGAGTCACACTCCAACACATTCCTTTTAAGGATATTTAACAGGTATTAATTTAGTCATATTCTAAGCTCTACATTGTCATAGAATTTTTCTAGATATATTATCTTTAAAAAATTCACATGGGAACTTGGTTTGCTAATGAGAATGAACCTAAGGATCTGGAGAAATAGGTTTTAGAACTATGGATAATCTTTGGCAAATCAAATTTCCAGACAGTAATCAACTTCATCTAGTAAAATTGGCTAGATCAATGATTCTCACATTCAGTGTATGTAATTAATATCAGGACTAGTTGGACTACTGAATGTGATTCTAAGGAGCACAATCCTGAAATTTACAATTTTGGATGCATGTTTCCAAGGACATTATTATGCTATTAACTCTCAGATCATAATTTGAGAAATGGTGACCTGGGTATTCCCAGAGTTCTTCAAAATCCTCAATGAATCACACCTATGCTTTCATTAGTCCTATAAAATCTGTTCCTGCCTCCATTTATAATATTATTCCCTATTTTATCCATTTCCTTTTGTGTTCTCTTTCTGAAGCAAAAAGAATGTTAAGCCTAGAAACTTCTCTTAGTGTTGCTCTACAAGAAACACATTTTCTTGAATAACAAAAGAGGAAAAGGGAGAGAGAGAGAGAAAGAGTAAAAGAGAGAGGGTCCTATTATCTTTACTTTCATGTACTGTGTATTTTCCTATCCTTCTAACTCATTACTTCTAGATTAACATATTTGTTTTTAAAGCATGTACCGAAAATTGAAAACCTAGCTCAGATGTGAGTGGAAATAAAGGATCAGCAAGTAGTATGGCCACTAAAGTAATATCTGCAAACATAATGCAGATTTTATTTTTGAAGAACAGCTTGAGTTCTTTCCAAGTCTTCATACCTCATCTGTAGACATTTCCCCATCCTGAATATGGAAGAGACTGAAGGACAAGGGAGGTCTTGTATAAAAATGTCACAGAGAGCCTTAGGAAGAAAAAAAAAAACTATGCTGATGTATTTTTTCATCTGCATGGAGCAATGTGTATTTTGGTACGGTGTTAAAAATCCTCAAGCGATTTCTCTCATGTCACAAGTTTAAGGAGTTATCTATGAATGAGTCAGCCTGAGAGTTGCCATGGTAACAATTCTCATCCCTCTGGAGTCCATCCTCTTCTAATGTTGCCGCAGAAATACCTTAGTTTCAGGAGGATCTGAAGTTCCTACTACATTTAAATATTCATTATGTTATATATGCATTCCCTGATTTTGCAAGATTACCTGACTAGAAATCATTTTTAGAGCTCTATAAATAGACCTGCTACGTCATGCTCCTTTCTTCCACAAGATGAAAGACAAGTCCATAAAAATCCTTCCTGTGCTCATAGCACAATCAATCTCTTTCTCTCCCCCCTTTCCTGGGTATAAATGTGTGCACATATGTGTGTAATCGGTGTCCTTCATATTTGAAATATTTGAAGAGGACACTCTGGACAGCAATCATAAGTCCCAATTTTCAAGAGAGTGGTTGAAAATATTTGCAGGCTTGCCACACTGCAACCGTGCATGAATGTAAATGATGCTTTCGTTTAGAGCGTAGTCACTCTGGGCAACATTGGTGTGGTTTTCTGATTTATATTCCAGGAACAATCTATTTGACAGAATAAAATTGCTTATAGTTGCTATACCTTCAAACAGAGAAGTCCAGACTTTTTTTTTTTGACAAGTAAGGTTCTCAATAATCTCTCTCAATATACTTTTCCAACATCCTTTCCTTCCTGACTACCTGCCTACTCAGGCATATCCTGCTGCAGACACAAAGAGCTAGTCATTATTTCCTTAACATTCTTGTATTTTCCCATACTTCGGTCTTTGGTTACCCTTTTTTCACTTCTTGAAATAAAAATCATACTTACCTACACGGTCAAAGATTTTCCCAATCCCCACACCACGTCAAATTAATCGTCCCCCTACTCTGCCCTTTGTTACTTTCTTAATGTCTCTATTACGCATTTACACATTCTACTTACTATGGTCATGAAGTAGCTATTCATCTTCCTGTCTCCTCACTGTGTGCTTTTGAGGTTGTGGCCCATGCCTTATTCATCTTTGTGTGCTCTCGATATTTAGCATATAGACAACAATAAATTTTCATTAGACTTAAATATGTTGACATGAACTGAATAAAATCTTTTTACCATGGCTCAGGAAAACAGTCAACTGAAGATCTTTGGATCCTGGTTGTTGATGGTACAATACAGTGCTCATATTACACCTAGGCTGGTCTTCCTTGTAATATGGTGCTTATGAGTAACCCACTTCTGAATTAAGCATGGTGTGCTGTTGGCTATGATGGTTTCTCTAAAATCCATTGCTGAGCTGCACTTTTAGAAACTGTAGTCATGTGGTATCATGGTCAGAGCATAGGTTTTAAAGTAAAAGAGATCTGAATTTAACCTCATTCTTGTTATTTACTAGCTCTGTTACCAAGTCATTTTACCTTTCTAAGGTCCAGTTTCCTCATCATTATACAGGAATTTGTTGAGATAATATAATAAGAAGTCTTAGTAAAGTACTTTGTATAGAATTGTGTATTCAATAAATGGTAGTTACTACTAATGCAAGTATAACTCAGAGAGACTTCAAGAGGTTGCTGTATTTCAATTGTTCTCATGATACCATTGGGCATCTCCTTTGTGATTGTTATACATGAAATAGTCTGCTGAGAGTGCACCAAGTCTACAGCTATTATTTCTTTTACATACCTGGCCATACTTTGGTCAAATAACCTTCCCAGGCTAGCCACAACACTCTGATGCAAAGAAAGTACTTATATAGACTAGACAGTGGGTTACAAATTGACCTGAATATTCATTCTGCACCTTATGTATGCTCTATACTCGATAGAGATTCTCTTGAATTTGAAGGTAATACACACACACAAGGACACAGTTAACAGCATGGAGTAGAAACAAAGACACACTGAAAGGAAGCAGTGTGTAGCAAAAAGAGGAGTTTAGCATGAGTTGCTGGGGAAAACAGGGGAACTGGAAGTGTTTAAAGATAAAGCAAAGGACCCCCTGAATGTTATTGCTGAGAGTCTCTAGAGCTAATCCTCGATGTTGAGGCAGGTCCTATTTCCTAGGGAAGGCCAGCTGTGTGGGTGCTAAGACTATTGTCAGTTCTTACAGACTCCTCCATGTATCATCAACTCAAATAAGAGGAACCTATCTATTCTCTTTATATCCTGAAATGCCTACTTTAGGATGTCAACATTTTTGATTTGGAAATGTCTACTGTTTGAAACTTATCCCAAGTCAATCACTTATTCACATACTAGCAATTTTTTGAGTAGTTACTCTGTGCCAAGCACTCCACGCTAGGCACTGGAAAGTTACTTTCTCCCTCCTCTATGCTAGTCCTATGCCTTAGTACTAAACTCACTGTACCACATTGCATTTAACTAGCTACGTGTATATATCCCTTCCTGGACTCTGTCTTTCAGGAAGGCAGTGTTTATGCTGGGTTTTTTTCCCCCATGTCATGTACAACATCCAGAACGTAATAGGTATTCATTAATAATCTTGGACATTTGCAACCATCAATACATTGATCAAATAGTAGTAAGGGTGATTTCTTGGTGACACTGAATACAATTTTTTGAAGAGCAGTATATAATGCTGAAATCAATCTTATTTTATTTTTTATTTTTTAAAGATCTTATTTATTTGACAGAGAGAGACAGTGAGAGAGGGAACACAAGCATGGGGAGTGGGAGAGGAAGAAGCAGGCTTCCCAGCGGAGCAGGGAGCCCGATGCAGGGCTCGATCCCAAGACCCTGGGATCATGACCCCAGCAGAAGGCAGATGCTCAATCGACTGAGCCACCCAGGTGCCCCCGAAATCTCTACATTATGCTTCTTTATTGATGAAGTCTTTAACCTCACTAATATGCATATTTAATTTTGCTCTAAGAAAAGTCTGTTTTGTGAGGTTTTTGGCATTGTCAAAATAACAACATGAGGGACACCTGGGTGGCTCGGTGAGTCAAGCATCTGCCTTAAGCTCAGGTTATGATTCCAGGATCCTGGAATTGAGTCCCTCATCCAGCTCCCTGCCTACTTCTCCCTAGGCCTGCTGCTCCCCCTGCTTGTGTGCTCATGTTCTCTCTCTGACAAATAAATAAAATTTTTTAAAAAACACAACTTGCAAAATATAACAACTTGAGGCAAGCATTTCTGTTATTTCAGAGAAACTTTTTTTTTAAATACAATGTCACAGAAGGCACAATAATGTACTTTATGATCCGCTTAGCTTTTCCCACTCAGAAATACCAAGGAACAATGGCCAATCCCCTTCATTTGTAACTCCCTCCAGATATCCAAAATGAATACTGATTTTAAACTCTTAAGGACAGAAGCCTAGTTTAATTTCTAAAGGGCTTTTACTATATTTATTTGTAAGACTATGTTATTTGATGAATTTGATTATAAAGATTGAAGGTTTGATTGAAAAGTTTGCTGAGAATATTTCAACAAGAGAAATAGCTGCTAAAATACTGTAATAGTTGCAACTGGTATTCAGAAGGAAGCCTTGAACTAGTTAAGTACCTTCACTCAAGGTGCTACAAAGTCAGGAGGAATGGAATTAACATTTCTTGAGCATCTGAAGTGGACCAGATACTTTGCTATTCATTTTCTATACATTTTCTCACATAGTACTCTTAGCAATTCGTAAGAGCAGATATGATATAAAGAGGGAGGTTGAGAGAGATCTAAAGGCTAGTTGTAAATGTCTGAACTGGGTTTTGAATCCAGGTATGGCCAATTCCAAATCTGCATACTTTCTACTATGCCATGCATGCCTCCCATAGTGGGCTGAATGGTGGCTTCCCAAAGATACGTCCACGTTGTAACTCCCAGGACCTGTGAAAGTAACCTTATTTGTAAAAAGGGACATTGGAATGGAATTAAGTTAAGGATCTTGAGGTAAGATCATTTGAAATTATTCAGGTGGGCCCTAAAGCCAATGATGTGTGTTCTTTTAAGACATCACAGAGGAGAGATACAAGGAAGAAGAGGAGAAGGTGATGTAAAACTTAAAACCAAGATTGGAGTTATGCAGCACAAGTCAAAGAATGCCTAGAGCCATCAGAAGCTAGAAGAGACACAGAAAGATTTTTCCCCTAGAGATTTCAAGGGAGCACAGCCCTGGTGACACCCTGATTTCAAACTTTTGGCTTCCACAACTGAGAGGGAAAAAAATTCTGTTGTTTTAAGCCACCTGGTTTGTGGTAATTTATTACTGCAGGTGTAGGAAACAAACACACCTTCTAAAGTTGTTCTTTTGAATTTGGTATATTTTTTGGATATTCACTTACATAGTCACTCAGTCAGCCTTTTAAGTAATATTTTAATACTTAGAATTTTAGGTCTTATGTGGAATATAGAATTTATCATGTCCCTGTCTTCAGTGTGGTCAGGGAGAAGAGATAAATACACATAGAACAATTAATGAAGAATATTTATTCATATACTCAGAGATATTTATTCCATTCACATGATGCAACAAAGATAGTTTTAGGTGCCAAGGATGCAACAAAGAACAGGACAGAAAACTTCTCCATTTTCAGTGAGATTCTAGGGAGAAACAACAGCTACTTCAAGGCCTTAAGACAGGAACAAGCTTGATTGGTTATGAAAAATAAGCTTGTGAGAGTTAAGGAAAAAAAGTAGTGGGAAATAAAAAACAAAAAGGAGACCTAGCATGTATTAAGCATTTTGATAGAGGTGACCTGATATTATTCTTATTATTTTCTTATTATTATTCATTTTCTTATTCTTATTCTTCACCCAACTAGCATCTAAGCAGTATATTTAGAATTTGCTGACCAAAAGATAATGTTAGTTTTTTTAAATATGCAAGAACCAACACCCAGATACAGGGTCCATCGGACCCAGCAGTGAAGTACGTGAGTACTTATGGGGTCTGATAGACAAGCACCTCCATCCATGTGCCATGTAGTATCCCCATTATCTCTAGAATTCTAGGGGATACTACACTAAGAAATGAACATGTCAGTCTTGTCTCCAATGTTTTACCTAAAATTATTTACCTAAAGTGTTTATATATGTGTGTTCCTCTTGATGAGATAGAGCAATCAGTAGAAACACTTTGCATTTTAGAACAGGATACTCTAAAGGGTAAGGAACATAATAAAGGCAAAGAAAAAGAGAGCCATCATGGAAGATAAGTTTTATACAATTCGCAATGTCCCTTCACTGCTGGAAAGGCACTGCTCACTCAACTGACAAGTTTAAGAGAGAGAAAATGTGGAATCCTTATTTTTGGTAACACCCTCCTAGCCTCCTCTTCTGACATACCAGCCACTGGGGGGGGGCATTTTAGTTTGCTGCTCTTTTTCCATAATATAGAAAAGTCACACCAGGGTACTGCTGCTGAAAGTATTGGGACAAACTTTCTGAAGGCAGTTCACAGCATATTTTTAGTTCATAATGAAAAATATATTCTGGCTCCCAACAGAAAGGTCAAAGAAATCATGCTTTCCATGAAGACGAGGTAAATATGAAGCAAAGATGATTTTAATAGAAGAAAATTGAAGAGGAACATATGTATCTATCCTATAATATATGAACAAATGATAATAAAGGAAGACTGAAAATCACTGAGCCAAGTGGTTATTTACCTTTCATGTCCCAGGTACCATCTTGGTTTTCAGTTTACTTGGGTATCATCCTTGACTTTTTCTTCTCCTCCCTTACCCATGCCCTTGCCCATTTAATCAATTTATTAATTTTCTTCATTTATAACTTCTAACTAGACTTCAGATTTATCCCCCTCTCTCCCACTTACTGCCATGATATTAGTTCAGGCCACAGTCCCCTTTCTTCTGAACAAATGTACAATTCTAACTGGTTTCATTGCCTTCAATTCACCTACCCCTCCAAGTCCATTTTCATATTATCATCAGAGTAATTATGTTCTAAAATGAGAATCTGATTATGTCCTTACTTTTCTCAAATGGCTCCCATTGCTCTCAGAATTAAATTAAAACTTCCTGACATGTTTTCTCAGAGCATTTACAATCTTTTTCTATGCCCAGTGTCATCTCTCATTTTCCTCTCCATCTTGAGCTCTGCTCTCTAGTCATAAAATCATATTTGTCATTTATTGAATGGACCATGCTCTTCTTATATGTCCTCTCTTGCACTTTCATACACTAGCATTCAGAATATCCCTTTTAGCATTTCTACTTGTCTTTCTTTTGCCCCAACCCTGACTACACTTGCCTGTGTCTCCTCTCCATCTTCTATTATCTAGTCCTAGTTTGATATACCATCTTCAATGTCCCTTCATCTGGGGATAATTTCTTTACCTCATAAGCCTAGAGACACTCTTATAAAACCCTGTGCTTAGGGGCACCTGGATGGCTCAGTCGTTAAGCGTCTGCCTTCGGCTCAGGGCATGATCCCAGCGTTCTGGGATCGAGCCCCACATTAGGCTCCCTCACTGGGAGCCTGCTTCTTCCTCTCCCACTCCCCATGCTTGTGTTCCCTCTCTCACTGGCTGTCTCCCTCTCTGTCAAATAAATAAAAATAAAATCTTAAAAAAAAAAAAAGAACCCTGTGCTTACCTTCTTACTGAAATGACCTGTTTCTTTAATGTCATCCCTTTATAGCATAGGCTCCCCTAAGGATGAAAGTATATTTTATGTATCTGTTTTTTCTAGCATCTAACTGTGCTTAACTTGTACTTATTGTCCTCAAGAATTATCTTCTGAAATAAATGATATATGAGTCACAAAACAGTTATCTGAAGGGGGGTATGGCTATAGAGTCTGCCTCTGTGTTATCTAAGTAATTAGCTCAGGACTATCTTTGAAGGTTAGTCACTTACTAACACATGGTCTTGGGATGATGTTTGGTGGGATCAGTGTTTATACTTATTTGAATTCACCTTGCAGTTAATAAGGGGCATACATCTCTAGAGAAAAAAGAAACAAGTATCCAGCATATTAGGCTATTTAGTCTTAGCTTAAAAGCCATTAATAAGGATATCAAATGTTTCTTAGAAATGACTACCAACTTCAGAAAAATTATATATACATATATAATTTTGTATATTTTATATGTGTATATATAATTTTGTATATTATATGTGTACATATACACAAGATTGTATAGGTCTGGAAATAAGCTGAAGATACTAGTAGAGTAATATCAGTTTGTTTACAACTATAGTTCATTCAAATTGATTGGCACCCATGCTGTGTTCATTTTTAAGTGTTTTCTATCTTCCAGTCTTGGTCATCTTAGGGCCATTGGTAGTAAAATCTGATTTTTCAACTATCTTTCTTATAAACACTCTGAGGAATTGAAGATGAAACAACACTGAAGGAATATTTAAGCTCTTGGCAAAGAAGGCTGTGATTTTGGAGTTGTTAAATAGTTTGAATATCACATGTGCCTCTATAACCATTATAGAAAATATCTTTTTTTTTTTTTTTTTTTGGATAAGCTAGCTTAAGTTGATCCTATTTTTTTAGAATCAAAGATCTCTTAAAGGGGAACCCGCTTATACTGTTGGTGGGAAGGAAAACTGGTGTAGCCACTTTGGAAAACAATATGGAGTTTTCTCAAAAAGTTAAAAACAGAACTACCCTATGACCCAGCAACTGGACTACTAGATATTTACCCAAAGGATACAAAAATACTGATTTGAAGGGGCACATGCACCCCAATGTTCATAACAGCTCAAATTTCCATCGACTGACAAATGGATAAAGACTATACACACACACACACACACATAAACACACACACACACACACACACACACACACACACAATGGATTATTACTCAGCCACAAAAAAAGAATGAAATCTTGCCATTTGCAATGACATGGAGCTAGAGAGTATCATGCTAAGTGAAATAAGTCAGAAAAAGACCATCTGATTTGACTCATATGTGAAATTTAAAATAAAATAAATGAACATGGGGGGAAACAGGCAAACTGAGAAACAAACTCTTAACTATAGACAATAAACTGAGGGTTACTGGAGGGGAAGTGGGCAGAGCGATGGGTTAAATGGGTGATGGGGATTAAGGAGGGCACTTGGGATAGCACTGGGTGTTTTATGTAAGTGATGAATCACTAAGTCCTACACCTGAAACTAATATTACACTGTATGTTAATTAACTGAGAATTTAAATAAAAACTTGGAAAGAAAAAAAAAGAACCAAAGATCTCTTAATCATGAAGGACAGATCAAAGAAATAATGGGCAAAAGTATACATGACCCAAGGTAGAGGAAGGAGGCAGGGTTCTTTTGATGGGAGTTTTAAAAAAGGAAATAATAGGAAATGAGGAATGTCAAAGGTAAATAACTCATTGTTTCTGTGATCTGATTACCCATTTTGTTTTGCATGTCATAGCCAATGTACTATTTTTACTTCATACCTGACAAATGCAGTCATTGCTAAGACAATTCTGTCCTTCTCCTCAAGGTACAAAAAAAAAAAAAAAGTTTAAGAGCCATTTTGGGATTTTCTAGATTTCCCTGGCACCTGCTGTGAAGTCATTCCCATCCATTTCTCTAGCTATAAAATTTATATTTGTACCAAGTAAAGCCACAAGAGAATTACATATTTTGATCTGAAATTTTTGGCTCAAATAAAGCTAGTCTTTCTCAATTACATTTCCTTATTATGCTCTCAGACCTAAGAGAAAAAGTAAGAAATTCAGACAAATCTTTTTATATGATAAAATTATAATATATTTGTATATATAATATATATTTGATATATAGATTACAGATCACAAAAGTTGCACTTCTTCCTAAGACTTATTTTGCTTTTTTAATGTATCCTAGGAACCCTTTAAGAGGATGCTTTTTCTTATTTGATTTAGCTGCAAGGAAAATAGAACTGCAGTCTTCTTCAACTCTCTACTGTCATGGAACCTATGTTTCTGTGTGATAGTCTTTTTTTTTTTTTTTTAAGATTTTATATATTTGACAGACAGCCAGCCAGCCAGCACGAGAGAGAACACAAGCAAGGGGAGTGGGAGAGGAAGAAGCAGGCTCCTAGCGGAGGAGCCTGATGCGGGGCTCGATCCCAGAACGCTGGGATCACGCCCTGAGCTGAAGGCAGACGCTTAACGACTGTGCCACCCAGGCGCCCCTGTGTGATAGTATTATCTCTGTTGTTCTACTTTTAGTTTTTCATAGCCCAGCTTCACTACTTACTTACTACTTTACTCTTTTTAATTGTATGTATTTTTGTTGATTTTTTCCACATCTTTTGTGGAATGCACTAGAGCCACCTTATTCCAAGTGCAGTCTGTCGACTTAAAACATCAGCGTTACGTGGGAGTTGATTGGAAATCCAGAATCTCAGGCCCCACCTCAGATCTACTGAATGTGCATTTTAACAAGACTCAGGTGATTCATATTCACATTAAGTTAGAGAAAATTGCAGTAGAGTATTAAGAATAAGCTAACACAAATTTACCTAAGTTAGTGGTTAAAATTATGTACTGGTTTCAATTCTGGCAATGTTAAATTAAGAACTCTAGCCAATTGGAGTGTTGGTTAAAAATGAAAATTCCTAGATCTTTCACCCTCAAACATGGATCCAACGGGGCCAGAGTGAGATGTTGGAGTCTATATTTTGTCAAGTTCTCCTGGTGATTAGGATGCAGATAACAGGCATAAGCCCTAGAAATCTTGGTTTCTCAGGGATATGATTTTTTATTTTATTTTTTGAAAATATTTTTATTTTTTTATGTGACAGAGACAGAGAGCACAAGCACGGGGAACAGCAGGAAGAGGGAGAGGGAGAAGCAGGCTCCCCACTGAGCATGGAGCCCGATGCGGGGCCCCATCCCAGGACCCCAGGATCATGACCTGAGCCAAAAGCAGATGCTTAACCAACTGAGCCACCAAGGCACCCCTCAAGGATATGATTTCAAAATATGTCAACCACTATTAACCTTCCTCAGTTGTTCTAAGATGGATAAATAATGTAAATTTATAAGTTGGTGGTGAGTTAAAAATAAAATGACTGAGCTGATACGGACGCTACAAGCAATAGAGCATACTGTCTGGAGGCCTTCATTATATGTCTAAAGAATATTAGGAAAGGCGTTATTTACTTACTGTTGGAAACTGTTTTAGAAGCATTGTTTTCTTGAAGCCTGTCCTTTCCCAGTGATACACTTCTAGGCCTGCACAAAGGATTCCAAGTTGTGGGGAGAATGATAGAAAGATCCACAATCCTGATCGATTAAAAAAAGTTCAACTGTCCTTGTAGAGAAATCAGGTGCACAAGGGAATGCAGGAATAGAAATAGTTGGAACATGTAAGGTGAAGTAGAAGAAGGTCGGTCTTTGAATTATTATAGTTATACTTTTACCCCAAATGTTTGGAAGCCATTAACTTAAGTCATTCATGGTGAATTAGTCAGGCCACTAATTTCAATGGCAGACATCCAATTCAAACTCATTTAAATTGAAATAAGGGAAGAATTCACCCTTTCTCATAACTGAAAGGGCCAGAAGGAGTATCTTTCTATTTAGAGCTCAGCAAGATTCAAGTATTACATGACTTCAGACCTCTTCCTTCCTCCATCTCTCAACTTTGTTCTACCTGCTTTTCTTCCTTCTCATATGACATAGCTTTATATGCCTGAAAGATGACTTCTGGCAGCGCAAAGACTATGAAGTCCTTATAGCTTGTGACTGCCAAAGGAGAGAGTATTTTTTTTGGACAACTCTGATAATAGTCCCCTAGAAGATTCTCACTGGTCTGGCTTTGGTTATATGCTTCTGTCTCAATCACTCTGATTAGGTTGAGAAAGAACTTTGGTCAGAACTTGGAACATGCTCAACCTTGTCAGTCTTTTCAGAACCACATGTACTAAAAAGGATTACTGAAGGAAAGGGACAGGTGATTCTCCCAGAGCAAGGAATTCTGGACAAAAATATGCATATTAACTGCAGTAGTCAGGTTGAGTTGGCTCAGTATCTTATGATACTAATAAATAAAGGCCACCCACAAGACACTGATTCCAAATGATTGGAGGTTAACAGACACACTCCTCTTCTCTTTAATGTTTTTTAAAAGATTGATTTATTATTTTAGAGAGAGTGAGAGAGAGTGCATGGGGGGAAGGGCAGAGGGAGAGGAAAAGAAAGAATCTCAGTCAGACTCCCCGCTGAGCAGGAAGCCCAACAGGGTGCTCAATCTTAGGACCCTGAGATCATGACCTGAGCCGAGACCAAAATTCAGATGCTCAACCGACTGAGCCACCCAGGTGGCCCTCTTCTCTTTCACTTTTGAAACATCTTCTAAATCACTCCGGTGGTCTGAATCAGAAGTAAATTTATTACTTCCTTTAAATGCCCAAAAGAGACGGTCTTAAAAACTGAAGACCATTTTAGTTTGTTTAATGGAGAATCAGTGGTAAGTTGTAATTTGCCATTCATGCAGCCTTCAATGCATACTGACCAAACATCACTATATTCTAGGAATCTTTCAATATTTTTTCTGGACAGCTTACCTCAATACAGTGGAACCAATCAATTTAATCACAATTGCTTTAGTAAATATGGGTATTCCTAGCCCTCTAGTTTTCTGGGTCACATTAGTTTTTGCATTCACTTGTTTATATATACGTATATTGGATTGAAACAAATTAAATTAACTTGAAAAGTTCCCTAAAGTTTAATTTGTTTTACTGGTTAGATATTACTGCATTTTAGTAGAATTTGCAAGAAAAATGGTCAAATAAGCAAAATGCCTTAAATTCTTGTTATTAAGTAAGAATTGTTGACAAGCATTTGGCAGATGTCAGTCTATATATATATTAGCCTATGTTTTGGAGTTGGGATATAAATGTTGTGGTTGCTAGAAGCAATTTTTCTTTAATTTGCAAACAACAATAAATGTTTCACACTAGAGAAGCTTCTTCTTTAGGGTTACTTCCTGCTAATGGGACCTACTTTATGTTTGATTGTACCCACTAACGGTAACCATCTCAACAGGGCATGGACATCTATATTAGATGGACAGACCGACGAACAATGATAAATATAGAATTTTTTTCATTTGACAAAAACTGCTATTTGCAAAAATTTTCTTAAGATATCTTATCACCTGTCTGTTCTGTTCTCAGTCCTTTAAATGGTCCAATCAGCCCACATACCATCACACTAGAAACCCAGCAGAGGCCTGACATGGGCAATCACGACAATCTCTGGTGCTTATCAATCTACCTCCAGACCCCTCTTTCCTGCTATTCTTCTTCCCTACCTCTCTTATCCACCTGAAACCTCCCCTTCCTTCATCATTCTGAAGGCCATTTGGGAATGGCTTCTCAAGTTTTGACTCTCCAAGTAAATTCTAGGGCAGGAGTAGGTTATAAATCAACCTTCGGGGCAAGTTAGGCTCCTATATCCCCTTTCCTCCATCCTTCTATCAGCAAAGTTAGTCCTAATCTACCTGTCTTTCTTTGTATGATAATTTTAGATTACTTTTTTGCAGTTGCTTGATTTTTGGAAAAAAGTTGATTGGAAATTTTGCCTTCTACACTGTAGGCTTTGCTATCACGATGTCATTCTAAGTTTATATTACATTAGGCATTTTTTGTTAGTTTCCAATGTATAATAAAATTAAAGGCCAATATAAAATAACTCTGATATTTTAGTTTGGAGATATAAAGCATGCATATCTGGGTCTACAGATATCCATTTGGCTACCATGTGGGTACTTGGAAGCTGTGATATTATTAAAAGTATAGCAGAATCAATGCATTAAGCAATAAGATTTTATGATGGGGCCCTATCAGAGTGATCATATATATTCTTATTTCCCTAGAATCTGCAAACCTGTCTATTTCAGTGAAACTATCATGGTCTCCCCTGATCCTCTAGATGAATTCATCAATAATTTTGACTTATTCTTTGTTTTTATTGGTTTTCTGTATTTTTTATATCTCTGTAGCACAGTTGCCCTCTGTTCATAAGCATCCCTAGAATTGTCTTCATCCATTCTTTTTTTGTTTTTCTTGCTTCTTTCATTCAACAAAGTCTACTGAATACTAGTATTACTTTTCAAGATGTGCAAGTCAGCCAAGGTAATTATAATGTGACAGAAGGTATGACAGAGGAAAGCCCATAATGATATATAAGCACATAGGAAAGATACCTGTTTCTCGGGAAAGAAATTCTTACAGGTGGCATTTGATTTAATTTTTTTAAGGATGAGTAGGAATTATCCAGGTGAGGGAGAAGAGGCTCTTCCAGGCAAAATATCTAGCATTCTTCAGAAGGTCCATCATGTGTAATAACATAGGGAACTTGGGAATTTTTAGTAGTAAATATGTCTGTATTATAACTTATATTTAAATCTAAAGACATGAGGAAGCCAGTAAAACAAATTTTTTTATCAGGAGAATACTTGAACATTTTATAAAGTTCACTTTGATAGCGTAGAAGTTCAGAAAATAAATTGAGAGAGGGAGGTCAAGGAACTAGAAACAGAGACTCCACCATCTGACTGATTCAGGCTTACACCAAAGAACAGGCAGTGGAGATGGAGAAAAGAGATAGACTGAAGAGACATCAGAAGGCAGAATCATTAGGACTTTGGTGACAGAATATTTGTGAATGGTCCTTTCACTTATTTTCTCCCTCCCACTGAAATATTTCCAGTGCTTTCTCTTCTTTTTCTACACTTTGACTAAGCTGTGCCAAAACTGAGATTGCTGGTGCTGTGTCCTATCTCTGATTCCCCTGGGAGGCATCTGGACTTCCACAGATTCATCTGCTTGAAAGATGACATTGTTAATAGCACTGATCTCTCTGTCCCTTTAAACCAATTGCTGGTAGGCTATCTTCCATGAATGTGCTGCCAATTTTTGAAGCTTACCATAATAGAATGGAGCTCAATATCTTCCACCTAAAACTAACACCTCACCATTATCATTAAAAAATATTCAATAGTTGTGCTCTAGATTTCCTAGAATGGCAATATTTTGTTCTTTTTTACTATTTTCTCCTATTTACATCTATTAAGTATTCTAGTCTTTTGTTTTATTATATAAGTTTCAGGTATACAACATTATAATTTGACATCTGTATACACTACAAAGTGATCGCCCCCAAAAGTATAGTTACCATCCATCACCCTACAATTGACTCCTGTTAGCCCTTTTGCCCACTCCAACCCCCTTCCCCTCTGGTAACCTCTGGTATTCTATTCTCTGTATATATGAGTTTGCTTTCAGTTTGTTTTGTTCATTCATTTGTTTTTGTTTTGTTTTTAGATTCCACATATGAAGGAAATCATGAGGTATTTGTCTTTTGCCTTCTGATTTATTTCACTTAGCATAATACCCTCCAGGTCCATCCATGTTGTTGCATATGGCAATATATCATAGCTTTTAATGGCTGAGTACTAGTGTTCCTTCCACTGTGTGTATGTGTGGTGTGTGTGTGGGGGGGTATGCCACATCTTCTTTATCCATTCATCCATCAGTAGACATTTGGGTCATTTCCATATCTTGGATATTGTAAATAATTTTGCAGTGAACATAGGGGTGCATGTATCATTTCAAATTTGTGTTTTCATATTCTGCAGATAAATACCCAGTAGTAGAAAAGCTGGATCATGTGGTATTTCTATTCTTAATTTTCTGAGGAATCTCTTTACTGCTTTCCACAGTGGCTGCACCAATTTACATTCCCACCGATAGCACATGAGGGTTCCCTTTTCTCCACATCCTCGCCAACACTTATTTCTTGTCTTTTTGATAAGTATTTTAGTCTTACTTGTCTTTTATTGCATTTCCAGCCAAAGCTTTTTCGTTGTTATTGTTGCTAATATCCCTTTCTGCCCTTTTCCACCTAGTGTGCCATACATTTAGAAAACAGAAATCTTTCCTTTTTATCACTACTTCAAGACTAAACTCAAATTTTTGAGGAATGTCAAGTCATACTTATCTATAAGTATGGCAGAAAAATTTTTTGTTTTTGGCAATAGTTTTAAGTTGGTAGGATATTTACCTATTGAAAGAATCTAATACAATCGTTTATGTAAAATAAATCTATCTATCTACCTATCTATCTATCTCTCTCTCTATTTTTTTGGTTCTTTTCCCAAGGATATTTATCATTGTGCTGTCACTTGTGTTTGAGAATTTTATGTGTATCATTTTTATCAATTCACACATTGGTGACATTAATCTGTTATCTTGTTTTCCTTTTTGTTTTGTTCCAAATCAAGCTAACTACGGATGATTTTATTGTGTATATTTCATATGATATAAACCTGCCCCCTAACTGTTAGCAAACAGAGGGTAAAATTATCTAGTTGTTACAGTGATAGGATAATCAGCACTAATCCTTTCCAAAGCACAGATGAAAACTGTAACATAACCTTTATTTTCAGCTTCATAGTCAATCAGTGGAGTATGATTAGAAACAACCAATTATTAACCTATTGTTAGAAATGTCCTAAATTACTAAATGTAAAAGAGACACCTTTTTAAAAAAATTACAAATAGCAATGCATATCTGAAATCAACATTATAGTTCTAAACCTCCCTATAATTATTTTGAAGTGGTGAGATAGTGACTGAAAGTTTTTTGAATACTGATATAAAAACGAAAGATTATTTATTATTCCCTAAAACTTTCTTTTACCTTCTTACCATAAAATACCGTATTTCCATTAAAAAACTCGTGGATAAAAGTTTGATGAGAAAGGAGATATTTATATAGTTTCAAAGAACTCTAATAATAGCAGAGAGGAAAATTCCAATTTATAATGAAAAAATCAGGAGGCCTCTATCTTAACCAAATGATTAAAGATAACGTCAGAGGTAGTGGAACAAACCAACATGATGTGCTTCTGATAGGATGCAATGAGAACATAGTCTTATTTCTGTGATATCTTTGCCAAAGATGCATAACCTGAATCTAATCATGAGGAAACATCAAACAAACTCAAATTGAGAGATGGTCTATAAAACAGATTTCCTGCCTCTTAAAAAATGTCAAGATCATGAAAGACAACGAAAGACTGATGAACTGCTCCATGTTAAAGAGACATCACCACTAACTACAATCTATACTCCTGGACTGAATAATGGAAAGGGAGAGAACTATAGCTAGCTATAAAAAAACAACTGAATTGAGGAACAATTGGGACAACTGAGGAAATTTGAATGTGAACTTTAGAATAGATAATAGCAAGGCATCAATGTTAAATGTCCTGATTTTGATAACGGTACTGTGATTATTTAAGGGAATGTGCTTGTTCTTAAAAAACACACACTGAAGTATGTAGGGGGGTAAAGGAACATGTCTGCAATTTATTCTCAAATAATTCAGAAATAAAGTGTGTGTGTGTGTGTGTGTGTGTGTGTGCGCGCACGCATGTGTGTGGAACAAATGATGGAGGAAAGGCAAAATGCAAATGAAGTGGGAATTCTTAGTATTCTTGCAACTTTTCTGTAAGTTTGAACTTTTATCAAAATAAAAAACTACACAAATATATTTCCTTTTATATTTATATATATTTAGAAAACATTTAAAAAATATTTAAAGAATGCTAGCTTATTCTAGTATCCTGGCACCTGGCTAAAAGGTCTTCGCATGTTTTTAGAAAGGTTAAATTAATTAGAATTCGTCAAAATAATTTATGTACATTTTAAAACAATAAAATAGTAGGGAAGGACGTTCCCTATCTTGTTTCCTCCCAAAACTTTAAGCCATTTCTATATTTAGTTGTGTTAGCTACTTCCAAATTCTACATAAATACCTATTTTTTACTCTCAATTTATCATTTTAAATACTATCTACAGATTTCTGTAATTGTAGATTAAGATCAAGCTCATATACATTTTCCCTTTCCCACAATATAACCGGGCACTGTTTTCTTCTGTTGGTAATCTTTGAAGTTAATATATTTTCTTCTATTTCTATTATTTCTTTTCTACATAGCATCCCTTGACTCTCCACTTTGTAGAATAAGGACATTTACATACTGTGTTTCTCTCCCTATCTCTTCCTACCCACCTCCTAATTTTTGACAGCTATAGTTTTGTTCTCCTTGTCAGGGCTGATCTGATATTTATATTACATGCAATAAACATGATTAAATATTTTATACTTTGTGTATGGATTTAGTCTAAAATTTAAAAACCAAGAAATAATATCTTCTTTTTCATGACTATGTACAAAGAATTCAATGCAGAGCCAAGTAGTGTGCTAAGATTAGTTTCCTCACCTCTCATTCAAACGTCAAATCTCCAGAGCTCAAAGGAATGCTCAATGGACCTTCCTTTCCAACAATGCACTGGTAACTTAAAATTGTACCAAATTTCACTTTAGCATTGTTCCTTTTTGTACAGTTTTTATCCCCAGATTGCCTCTGTGCATGTGTGTGTGTGTGTGTGTGTGTTTGGAAGACAGGGGAAGAAACCATATTCCCAATGTCTTATAGCTTCTGACTCATTGATTGTTTGGAATTCATTTTTTTTTTCTGAAAAACACTTTTAACTATTTTTCTTCTTAAAGTTTTAGTTTTCTTTCTTTTTACTTATATTCTGCTCTTTTAACCTAATTTTAAATTCTTCCAAAGTTTCAATCATCTTTTCTTTTCTGCAACATCTCCCACTCCCCAGAAGACCTCTTTCCTGGAGTCTTCCATCAGCTTGATCCTATGTGGGTGATCTCCTCCTCAGATTACTTACAGAAATGTCTTTATGGGATTTCCCTTTATTGCTTTTACTAATCTATGGATCCCAAATATTTTTTCTTTTTAAAATTTACTCCCTAAATTTTCTGATATACATTCTCAAGTGATTTTCTAAGTAAGAGTCTATCATAGATAAATTTGAGCCATTGTAAATCTTGAAATGTCTGTACTTTACCCTCTTAACTTACTGATAGTATTTCTGGTCATTGGATTTTAGATTTGAAACTATTATCTCTCAAGACTTGAACTTAATTATCTATGTATATTAGCATCTGGCGTTGCTGAAGAGAAATTTATGGCAGTATGATTCTCATTCTTTGGTGGTGACCAATTTCTTTTTTTTTTTTTTTTTATTTAAATTCCAGTTAGTTAACATACATGTTGTTATTTCTTTGTTTTCCTTCTTCACTGGGGCTTTAAGATCTTTTTTTATCCTCAGAGGTATGTAGTTTCACAATGATATTCCTATGTGTGCTACTTTTGTCATTTATTCTTTATATTTACTAGGCCTTTTGAATTTAAAGATTCATGCTTTTCTTCATTTCTAGGAAATGTTACTTATTTTATCGAGAATCTCCTCTTCTTCATTTTTTCTTTCTGGAATTCCTATATACCTCCTAGACTGAACCTCTCTGTCTCTTATTCTCTTTCTTGACTACATTGTGGGGAATTCCTTCCATTTTATTTTTTCCATCTTTTGGCTTTCTTTTTAAATTTTACCTGCTATATTTTTCATTGCCAAGGGCTCTTTATTTTGTTCCTTCTTCATAGCATCTTGTTTTAGTCTTGAGGATGCAATACCTTCTCAAAACTCTCTAAGGATATGAGTTAGATTTTGTTTAAAAATTTTTTTTAAATCATTTTCTTTGTTTCTTCTAGAGTAAGATGTTTCTGTTTGTTCTGCTTGATCTTTGTCATCCCACATGCTCTCTTCAATTATATGGCAATCCTTGATTAATCATGGTGTTTAAGAATGAAACAAATATGCTGCCTGCAAGTTTGTGGACTTGAGTGAATTAACGGGAAGCCAGCAATTATAATGCCCAAAGTACCAACATTGACACTAGTTGCTGCAGTTTGCTTTTGACCCTTTAATCATTTTAGAGAACTCTACTCCTTTTTCTCACACTTCCAAATCAGGAGTAAATATCTGGCTACTAGATATTCTACATATTGTAGAATATGTATGTTCTTTTGTATGTTACCTTCACCCCGTCTTTATACTTCCTCACATATTTTTTTTTAACAGTTTTGTTTTGTTTCCTTTTCGGCAATATGAATCACTGTTTATCTGTTATATGCTAACTTTCTCTCTTGATATTTTCCTGTTGATGTGAAAGATAGCATAATGACACATTATATAAGGTAACATACAAAAGTTCATATTCACATTTCAATTATTCATTCACTTGAAAAAGCCACAAATTGTTATCAATAGGCTACATATTTGTTAACCAAATTGACAAATTTTATGCTCCTTTGAAGGTACTTCCTTTTGCAAGAGAGATATTGAACAAATTAAACCATAAAGATATAATATGTTAGGTATTACGAAGAAAATTAAAGCAGGGGAGAATAGACACAGAGTGATGAGTTTGAGGAAAAGGGGAGAGGAAGTTCTTGTCTAGATGAAGTGGTCAGGAATATCTCTTTGACAGAGTGGTATGTGAATAGGGACTTGAAAGAAATAAGGAAGAAAAACAAGAAGATATTAAAAGGAAGCATGCTGTAAGCAGAGGGATCAGGAAATCAAGGCAAGATGGGATTTTCCCCAAAGGAATTATAGATACTTTTCTTGCTTGCCTCTGTAGGAATGCTGATTCCCTACCTAGCAGAAGGGCCCTCAGGACATAATCTATATAGCGGCTACTTCCATCCAGCTTCATCACGCCACTATTATTCACGTACTTTCCTTCATTTCAGAAATTTGTTGAGGTTTCTAGTTCATTAGTGACTCTATCCTTCGTTTATTATGAAATTTTAGCTTACAACAACTTCTTTTTAAAGACTCTTCAGGAGTAGAGAACATAAATGAGTAGGTGAATTCAGGTTGTCATCTTGAACAAAATTTTTTTAAAAGCTCTCTTCTGAAAATGATCTCTTATGCCTTTTAAAAAGCAATTTCAATACAAACCAAAAAGAGATAACTTTTTCATAGAGGTTCTAAACAGCGTAAAAGCACTGGAGGATTTTAACAATAATGCTGAGATGAGGATCTGTGTCATTATGCTATCTTTCACATCAACAGGAAAATATGAAGAGAGAAAGTTAGCATATAACAGATAAACAGTGATTCATATTGCTGAAAAGGAAACAAAACAAAACTGTTAAAAAACAAAAAAGGAAGAAATTAAACCTGATTGGCACCTTCCCAATAAAATCTGCCCAAGGCAATGTTTTATGAATAGATTTTTGCTCCCCTTCAATATCACCATAGTCAAATATCCAATGAATATTTAATAAACCAAAGCAAATAAAATAAACCTAAGTCCTAAATATATGAGAACTCATGAAACTTCTCTTTTTGAGGCAGTAGTCAGAAGGCTGTTTGTCAAATTAAATTGTAATTTTTTTTAAAAAGGAAAGGAGAAAACATAACTAAATATGGAACTTTAATTCTATGAGCTATGAAAAAGAAAAAAAAAAAAAAACAACGGTTTTGCTCTGCCAGAGAAATCAGTAATGGTTCTCAGGTATTGTACTTGTCAGCCAGAAGGCATCCAGAGTCCTTAAATCCCTTCTGATAGTCAACCTTATCTAAGGATTCAGTAGTTAGCACAAGTCCATGGAAAGTTGGCAACATAACAGAAATATAAACTGGGCCATCAAACTCCAGGTATTGGTTCTTTCATTATATCATAACACTGCATGGCTCATTTGAAATAATAAAGATTTCCTACACCCTGGCAAATCTGACTTCAGCAATGCTAGGGAGGCAGGCAGTACAATACTGTGTACTTGCTAGGGAGGCAGGCGATGATAAAATCTAAAGCAATGGCTACATTATGTAAAACTGACTTGCACTCAGAAATAACAAGACTCTCAAGAAGGAACGTTGGACTTCAGCATTCAGAAAATAGTTTCTTTGGTTTTCTTCCCAAGTGAAAGACAACAGAATGTTTGTGTGAATGTGAGCACACAGAAACTCTAAACCATGGTAGTGTGTTATAAGTGGAAATGGTTTTGCAGATGCGTAGACAGACCTTCAGCTTTGGTTTATGCCACCTGCCAATCTGATCATCAGTCAGTCCTCACTGGGCCTGTTTCCTGTACTTGCATTTAAAGGACATTAAAAATTGGACTTGAAACCAGCTTTCTTGATTATAACACTAACTCCTTCAGTCAGGAAAGACTTATTGAGCCTTACTATGTGCCAAGCACAATGCTGAGAGCTAGGGATAGAGTAATCGGGGTAAAACAAAAAAAGAGTCCCTGTTCTTTCGGCCTTTAGAGCATATGGGGTCCCTGCCCTCAATTTATATATGACCTACTGCAGGAAACAGGCACTAATTAATAATTGTACAATTAAATATATAAATAAAATGGTAACTACTAGTGTCATAAAAGAGAAGGTGTATATCTCTACAAAAGCAGGTAATAGGAGGATTTGAGCATTCCTGGCTTGGGGGGGTGGGTGAAAGAAAAGCCATGGTAGCTGAAGCTAGCTGTCATGGGGAAGTGTGCAGTGACAGGACTGCGGAGATGAGCGGAGCACCCCCCCCCCCAACACACACACCAGCAGTGCTTAAGATTTGTGGTCTTCATCCTGAGGGCAAGGGGAAGACATAAGGGCTTAAACAGGGAAGTGACATAATCAGATCTGCATTTTGGAAAGATAATCCTTGGTTTGGTGAGGGGGAGAGGTTGTGGGGGAAAGGTGTGGAGTTCAGTTGGGAGATTATGCAGGAAACAATCAACCAGGCAAGACGTGGGGGCATGCGATTCCCTGGGACATTTTTAGCAGAATTTTCAATACACTTTTCAAAAATCAGATCTTTAAAAATGAGACAATGATTTATACACTTAAGAAGTAAAGCCAAACTATATCTCTCTTCATCTATCTATATATTTGTCTTCCTACTTTAATTTTTTTTTCTCCTATGCTGACCTAACTCCATTCCTGGAAGGTTGGTTGTTGGTTATCTCTTCTTGCCCGGAGTCTTTGAATACTTGATATCTCCTCTTCAAGGGAATGCTCTTCCTTCTAATCATGCTTTGTCCTTAGTGAAGTATCTCATTCTTTAGGAAGCCTTAAATTGACTCTTAAAAACCAGGATAGCTATATTCATGGTGGCTCCTATTGCACCAGATAGGCCATGGGCCTTAATTAACTATTTATAATTGCTAATCTAATTCTGTTTCTCTCACTCAACTGTAATGTCTTGAAGGTAGAAACTGAATTTATCACAACACCATTTTATGTTACATACCTACAGCACCTGGCACATCGTCGGAACTGAAAAAATATTTGTCAGTTAAATGAATGCTATACAATATATACTTGACAAGACTAAATCCAGATATTTTATCTTTGAAATAGCTGGGGGTTTTTTTAGGGTGACAGCGCATGTTGGTATTTGGTTTATGTTGTTTGCTGAGGGGAATCTAATTTATTTCAGTTTTGGATCTGCTTTGCTAGTGATTGTCCATCATGCCTCTTTTATGATGAATACTCTAGAGAGCGGACTCTGGTATGGACCAGCAGTTAATTGAAGAAGATACTTAATTTCTGTACCTTTGGGTGGGGCAGGAGAGAGAAAGGTAGGTGATAGGTGGGAAGGAATGATACATTTGGAAATAAATCATGCTGGAATTTCACTGCTTATTGGAATCATTTGTATATTGTGTACTTGCAAGCTGCCTTTTGGTAAAGTTATTCTCATGGCAACTTTAATCACTTCTAATAACTCTGCTGAAGACTCAGCTTATGTAACATATCAGCTTACCTGGAGATAGTCCACCTTTAATTGTCACACAATAGGGCTGTTGCTATACCATGGTTACTTTGTAGCAATTGATTGTGAGAAGAGTTGAGATTCAGTTTCAGAGCCCCCAGGGTCACCCTCTAATGGAGTGAGGCAGATTTCATTCGTATGAGTATGACTTTCCTCTCAGAAATATGAGGAACCAGTCTCCCTCTTTTGGCTATAAAAGCCATCACAACAACACAGAATAAATATTTATGATGAAAGAAATAGACTATGTTATTTTAGCTACCCATTAACGCATATCCTATGCCTGGAGAAATCCATGACCAGCATCAGGAAATCACTAATTCTATGGAAAGCCTGAGAAGGGTTGTTCCACTCTTTTCCCAAAAGGAAAAATTCACAGCAGCAATTCTGAGGTGCATTAGTATAATTCTGGTTAATTATGTATATTTTATATTGTTGATATTACTTTATTTTTAATTCCTTTATCTTTTTTTTTTTTAAGATTTTATTTATTTATGTGACAGAGAGACAGCCAGCGAGAGAGGGAACACAGCAGGGGAGAGGGAGAGGAAGAAGCAAGCTCCCAGCCGAGGAGCCCGATGTGGGACTCGATCCCAGAACGCTGGGATCACGCCCTGAGCCGAAGGCAGACACTTAACGACTGCGCTACCCAGGCGCCCCTAATTCCTTTATCTTTTACCACAAGGAATAGGTTGCCAGTAAGACACTACTCTTTACCAATATACAGCTTTGTACTTAAGCAATTTATCTAAAGTTAAACAAGGTCAATATAATCAAATTCACACTGGTGTGATACAGACCGAAAGCAACAGAAAAAAAGACGTGTCTAGAGAGCTCAGGGGCACTGCTCCTCTTTCTGGGGAAATACAGTTCTTTGCCCCATCATCAGTTATGTCTAAACATTCCAGAAGGGGGAAAACTCTCAAAAACGTTAACTCTCTGAAAGATGATAAAATAAGAAACCCATACATGAAATCATCTACGTGATACGCTTTCTGTATTTGAGGTTGGATTTGCCTACTCCAGAATCCCATTTAAGTGGAATTATACAATATGCAATTTTGAATCTAGTATCTTCTCTTCAACATGTTTGTGAGATGAAGCAACAGCTTTCTTTTATTAATGACATTGATAATTTATGTCTTATCTTTTTATTTTCTTACTTTGAGTAGATTAGTCCTAGGTAGAAATTTTTCTATTTCATTGATTTTCTCTTTTCTATTATTTCCTTTCTTATACTTAATTTTTCTCTTTTCTTCCTCACTTAAGATGAACCTAAATCATTGATGGGAGATTTTTCTTCTTTTTTAGTATAAGCATTTATATTTCTTTTCCTGTACTACTTCAGCTACATTCCATAATTTTGATTTGTAGAATCTTCATTTTTAACTTAGTCCACAACATAACTACTTTGGTTTTCTTATTATTAATGTTTAAATGTTGCATCTTTTCATATTACTCTACTTAAGCCTATCTGCATCTTTATATCTAAAATGGATTTCTTATGGACATTATTCTGACTCTGTCTTTTCATTGGAGTGTTTATATGTGGCTTATATTTAAGAAAATTAATGATACAGTTAGGTTTAAATCTATCTTATTGCTATTTGTTTTGTATTTGTCCTTCTCTTCTTTGCTTTTTGTTTTCCTGCCTTCTTTTAGATTAATTAAATTTTTAGTATTCTAGTTTATGCCCACTATTGAGTTACTAACTACTCATCTACATTTAACTTTCTTTAGTGGTTGCTCTATAGTTTACAATATACATCTATAATTGATCACAGTGGGAGGCAATATTTTAATCTCATTTTACAGACGAAATAACTGGAAGCACAGAAAGCTTTATATACTTGCCCGAGATCATACTGCTTGTAAGAGGCAAAGAAAATGTTGAAAGGGAAATAGAGTTTAGCCCAGATGGAGGAGCTCATGTGCAGAAAAGCATATGAGCAACGAGATAGTGAGAAAACATTCATGACAGACAGTAAAAGAAAGAGACTAGATACTACGTTACTTTAATAGCTAATGAATTAATTCATGAAGAAAAAGACAAGGTCCTAGAAACCTGTGACAATGAAGAAAAGAAGGAATAATTTCTGTAAAAAATAATTTCCTTAATTTTTTCTATTTATTCCCATGGGCAGTGTTGGCTATGGAAACTAGTTGAGGCTAATTTAATTTGTGTATCCAAATATTCTAATGCTAAATGATTTCAAATACATACATATATAGTATATATGTTATATATATGTTGCATATATTATATATATAATATAAATATGTATTTATGTTTGTGTTAGTCTTTTTATAATCCTAGTAGTTTATAAATTATGAATATATTGATATCGTTCCTCTTTGTTTGATCTAAATAAAGTTCTTTAGTCTACTATTCTTGTAATTAATAAGTATTTTATCCATACAAGATACTATAATAAAAAAATCAGGCTTAATATAAGGAGGCATTCCAACTTTTTTTTTCTCTATTCAAACGGTATCTGATTTTGCCCTATTTTTATGATTCTTAAAAATAACATGGAAAGGGACAGCTGTATTATGAACGTGGAAACAGAGGCTAACCACCTACATAGAAAACATTTTTAGCACCTCATCTAGCTTATGCAGAAACGGAGGCTCACTGTAGAAAAAAAAATAGATGGAAATATATATTTTGTTCAGGTCCCTTATTCCCTCTTTTTTTACTGGTTCAGCTTCATTACTGATCTTCCTGTAATTTTTGCCAGTGTGTTCTTTCTCCTATGACTCAACCTGTACACAGCCATTAGCTTAACCTTGTGAAGCTTTTTACCTATTTGCTCAAAAATTTCCAGTAGCTTATCCATTAAATAAATAACAAGTTCCTAGCATAGCATTAAAAGGCTCCATAGTCTGATTTTTAATTTCCTTTCCAGACTCCTCGCTCAATATTCTTACATCAACATCATAGTCGGTGTAAATCCAATGCTTTTTGCCATTTTAAATGTATGTTTTGTTTTCTTGTAAGCCCAGATTTAACATACCATTCTCTTTGTAAAGCCTTTCCTAATGCCAACATCCAATTTTAAAGTCCTATGCATTCTTCAAAACATGAGATCTCCGAAATAAAGTCTTTTATAAATGATCCCTCAGCTTTTTGATCCCTCTATCAATTAGTTTAAAGAATAGACCTTTCTGAAGCCCTATGACCTTAGGTTGTATAATTACATTGTATAGGTTTTATTCTATTGATTTATATGCAGAATATGTATTGATTTATATATGAATATATAATCTATATTTATATATAGATTATATATACATAGATATTTGTGTTATTATTGAAGTATAATTGACATACAGTGTTATATTAGTTTCAGGTGTACAACATACTGATTTGACAATTCTATACATTACTCAATGCTTATCATGGTAGGTGTAGTCACTATCTGTCACCATACGTTATTGCAATGTTATTGACTATATACCCTATGCTGTACTTTACATCCCTATGACTTATTTATTTTATAACTGTTAAGTCTGTACTTCTTAGTCCCCTTTATCTATTTCACTCATCCCTCCACCCACCTTTCCCCTCTAACAACCACCAGTTTGTTCTCTGCATTTAAGAATATGGTTTTGGTTTGTTCATTTGCTTTGTTTTTTTGGATTTTATACATATATATATATATATATATATATGAAGGAATATATATATATGAAGAAAGGAATATATATATATATATATTATATATAATATTATATATAAATGAAGAAAGGAACTGTTTATTTCATCTTAGCCCAGAATAGCACTTCTTGTAAAGTGGCAATGAAAGAGGGAATAAAGAAATGCTGAATTTATAAATTTATAAATGATTTCAAAGTTTAGAGGATTTGAAGAAGTCAGGAGAATTCTGGCTTGTCCATCTGTCTGCTTTCAGATCCTTGTAGAATGACTGCCTCCCACTTTTGTATGTCAATATAGACAGCACGACAGCTATTAAGTTATTGTTTCTCAGTTCCAATCCCAACTTTCTATACTCAGACTGTGACTCCAGTAAACTTTCAGTGTGGCCAGCTCCTCAGTCTTAGGCCCTGCCATTAGAGAGAGCTAGAGGGAGTCTGCAAGTCTGGAGGAGAAAGAAGGAATATACTCTTCCAGTAGGTTTCCTGTGAGCTTCCTGTCCACTGTGGTTTACGTCAGCAAGTCTTCTTCACCCCAGCAGGGACGGTTTTGTCTTGCAACAGCAGCTGTTGCAGTTTTTCAACCCTTACAGAACCAGCTCCATCACGCTGCCCCTCAGAGGCCCCAGCTCCTACTGAGCAGTGCCCACCTCTCAGAGGCATTTCCACTCCATGGGGCCCCTCCTCCCAGGGTCTGTTTTAATGATTCCAACCTCTTCCCTATTTTCACCAGCCAGGGGGGTAGTAATTGCCTTCAGAAATTATTACTTCCATGATATCTTAGAATTCCCTTTTTACTCTCCCAGTTGCCTACTATATATCAAATGCAAAAGGAAGAGTTTTCCTGCAAAAAAAAATTAAGAACCAAACAGTCTGAAAGTTATTTCACCCAGAATGAATTCGGCAAATTGAGATTCAACATTGTCAACTAAAATTTTAAACCTCTCTGCTGAAAAAGTGTTTCCCTGACCACTGATGATTCCAAGTTTTCAAGCATAAATCCAGTTATGTGATTTTGGAGGTACAGCTCTGGGCAATATTACGGTGACAGGATGATCACATTAAATGCTGACAGGGCTTCCCCAGAAGCTCTGCTCTGGGCTATTTGTGGAGTTGAAGAGCCCGAACAGTAAGGTGGAGAGGAATTAAAGATATGGACATCATGAAAATGGATTATAAAACCAGACAATAGGAGTGTCTATATTTTTAATTCACAAGAAGATCATGCCTAACAAATTCACGTGAATTATTAAAAATTAAATCGTTAAGAAATGAGATATGTTGAGATGTATTCAAATCAAAAGACATGGATTATACATATTTGGTGTTTATTTACCATAATTATTTCTAAGTCTCTAAGGAAACCACCTCCAAATTCCAAACAAATATTTTCCTTCACTTACATAAAATAACTTAAATATGACTACACTTAATGAAAATTGGTGTGCATATACATCCTTAGAGATAGAATCCATTTCTATATGCAAAATATATCTTCACTGAGAAATATCTGAGTACATCTCAGTGTAATGGTATTTATATGTTTTTACATGTTATATAGCATACATTTATGTGTATAATTTTTGAAAATAAGATTCTTTTTAAAACCATCTAGGAAACATTAATATTTAAGGGGCATGCCAAAAGTTCTTTTGTAAAGAAGATGCATTTTTAATTATGAACTATTTTTAGGTTATAGAAAATAAGAGTGGATAATGCACTGAGAACTTATCCAGTTTTACTAAATCTTAACGGCTTGCTATATTTGATTTTGAATATTTACAGTAAGTAATTACCAATTTAGTTGAAGAATACTGAATGCTCCAAAACTCCTTTCCCAAATTTCACTGCCAAAGTAACTATAAGCTGATTTTGAAGTTTTTCTTTTACATCTTTGTTTTATCCTATTAGTTCATGTATATATATTCTAAAAGTATATATAATTCTTTTTTAACTTCTCAAATATCGTATGTTATATCACATATTACATATCATCTGCAATATGTTTTTTGCTCAAAATTAAATTTCTGATTTATGTATTAGTGTACGGTACCTCTATGATTGATGTATGGTACATCTAGTTCATTCATTTTGACTTTATTTCATTATATGTATGCCACAATTTGCTTATCCATTCTTCCATAATGAACATTAAATTTGTTTCCAATATTTTCTTAGACAGTGCTGCAGTAAACATTCTAGTGCATATCTCCTTCTGTTTATGAGTTCCAGTTCTCTTGGATACACAGCTGGAAGTGGGATGCTTTGGGCTGAAGGTCAAACACATATTCACCCATACCAGACTCAATCAATACAAGGCTTGTACCAATGAATACTCCTTCCTGCAGTGCATGAGAGTTTCTGTTTTCCAGTTTCTCCTCTCAGTTCACACCTTAATTTGTACGTAGATGGTGAATATTTAATGATGTCTCATTGTTTTATTTTGCATGTCCTTGATTACTAGTTACATTGAACCTCTTTTTAGATGCTTATTGGCCACATGGGTTTTCTTTTCTGCAAAGAACTTTTCAAAATCTGTTACTAATTTTCTACTGGGTAGTTTTATGTATCACAGATAGTAATGCTGTGCATATATACACACTTTGTAAATTTTCCCTCAGCTCAAGTGTTGTGTTTTAACTTTATTCCTGGTGTCTTAGGTTGAAGGTAATGTTTTAATTTTGATGTAGTCAATTTTAGCAATTTTTTATTTTGTGTCTTACCCTTTTAGTGTTTTGTTTAAAAACTATTTTCTCTTCCTAAGTCATATATATCTGCCTCTGTTTTGTAAAATTGAATGTTTTACATATATCTGAAATTTACTTAGGGTATGGTAAGAATAAAAATAGGATTTTATATTATCTCATATTTATAATCAATTTTCCAGCACCTTTTATTGATGGGCCAATCTTCCCTCCCCTGATTTGTAAAGCCATCTCTATTATATACCAAATGTCCCTGTGTGTATAGATATGTTTATATATACATATATTTTTGTTCCTTTGTTCCTCTTCCCATATCAATATCACACTGTCTTAACTACAGTAACTTCATAAACTTTAAAATCTGGTAGAGCATGTTTACATATGCACGTATAGCTTGCAAGTATCACTACAAAAACACAGTCTTTTATGTAGTATAGATAATTTTCTCCCAGTGTAGTCATAATCAAACCTTGTCATATGGTATTAATGGAATTTCATAACCAAAATATAAGAAGGATTTTTCGTTGATTCTTTAACAGGGATATTTCCTGGAGCCTAACACCAAAAAGCAGCCCTATAGCTACTAAGTGCTAGTGCTATTAAGTGGTAGAATCGGAGATATTGCAAAACTATTGTCATTTCCTAAGTTCCAAGATGCTGTTCAACAGACTACTGGGTAAGAGTTTGAGAGCTCAAACGTGTAGATGGTAAACAGCTACTGACATGCGAGAGGGTTTCACAGAGAAGAATTTATCTAACCTGAATCTTGACAAATGGGTCATCCACTGGAAACCAGCACCCTCCTCAGCAATCAGAAAGGCTGAAGAAGGTATCCAGAGCAGATAGACTTCCTCATGAAAAGACCTGGAGGTCTGATAGCTCATGTCACATGCGTGGCTCTAACATGCATCTTAGAGGTGGCAGAACCCCATCTCTAACATGCATGCTTTGATGCCCACGGACTTAAAAACAACGCAAATATTTTTCTAAAAACTCAGAGGACCCGCTTCTCTCAAAATATAAAAATGTAATGCAATATATAAAAAGTAAAATATAATATTAAAAAATTTAGTGCGCCCCCTCCCCCCATTATACACAAAAATGGCAGTTTCTGAGCTTTCTAACAGTTTACATTTTGTTCTACTTGTCCAAAGAAAAGTTCCAGAGCATGATCATTACAACAGTAAGAAATATAGGACCAATAAACCATAACATCTAATCAGAAACCCCAAGGAAAAATTAGTAAATGTATACCTTTTATTCTCCCACCTAGTTTAACAGCCAAACTAATTTACTACTACATGTTCCAAAATATTTAGCTGTGACAATTCTGTGGACTTAGGAGACCAGGTAAGTAGAAAGTGAACGAAGACAAATCATAGCGGTGAACATTATGGTATAGTGATATTCTCTGTGTGTCCAAAAACATAATTTAAATGGTTTTTACACATCTTTGCTGCCAGGTTGAGCACTGGCAGATGTCTGTGGCAACTATTTTGTAAGTGAATAATATTCCATATTAAGGGTTATCTGCAGGGAGCCAATTCAAATAATTGAGATGAATGTCTCTGGCTAGGAATGAACTTGCAAATACTTCACGAGCAGAACAGAAAAAATAATTCTTAAGAAAACAAAACAAACCTTTCTCTTTCTGGAGCCCATAAATACTGCATTAAGTACCTAGCTGTAGAGTGTACCAACCTTAGCAATTTATTTTGTTATAAAATGTTCAAATAAAACAGTTAAAAGTCACAGGCTATTTGCAAAAATATCTTCAAACGGTGAAGCTTGCTTTTCCTCAAATTAGCAAGATAGAGCACCAACGCTATAAATGGCTTATATTGGTTAAATATATAAAATGTTCTGAGGTTGCCCTTGGCAAAATGACACAGCTCAACTAACATGGTCATTAACAGTAAGAATAAAAAGATGTTAACAAAATGGGAAGCTAGAAAGTACAATACAAATAAAAGCATAGCACCATGTGGTTCATTTTAGCATTAATGTAACATGGAATCAAATTTATGAGATGGAAAATGATATTCCTATTTTTAAAAATCAGAAATTGTTGTAACTTTGTTTTATGATATTTTGATTAAAATACCATACTTTTGATTAGAAAATCTTGATATGTCAAAAAAGTCTTTTCCAGTTAAATATTTATGAACTATAAAAGTTTCACTTTTTTCTTTTAAACATATCAAAAATATATGAAAATAATTTTCAGCTGATTCTTTAAGAGATGTTTCCTAAAATTTAACACCAAAAATGAAAATCAAGTCTATCAGTCAAGATTTAAAGATCATATCCATTGAATACATCTTTAAGAAAAAGCATTTTTGATGTTTTCATCTTTTTCCAAACTCATGTTTATCAAGATCTTATTTATTTATATAAAATCTTTATATTAAATCTCTGCCTCCACTCAAAAAAACAGATCTAAAATACTTAAAACATTTAGACAACGTGACAAAATAGAATACATGAAAAAAAATCAGGAAAATATTAAGTTAATGCTCTAAATTTAAAAAAAAATGAAAGGTTGGTTGTTACTTCAATTTGTGAAGCCAGGGAGAGGCCATATTCAAAGAAGCAGAGTAAAGAAAATTCATGTGAAGGAACGAGTTTAAAGGATGAGACGAAGGATCCACTACAGGTGTTTTGGCTATCAGCGTCTATGTCTGTTTGCAATTACAAATGTGTACCTTGAACTTAGGAGAACCGTGAAAGCTGGAGATAGTTTAGAGCCATCTTCTGAAAGGAACGGTTGAAATCATTAAACTCGTTGGGATTTCTGAGAATTACAAAGAAAAAGAATGTGAGACAACTGAAGATATAATCTTTATAATCTTGGGTCCACTAGTATGTAGGGGGCTTAAGGAAGAAGAGGAGTGGAGTCAGTTAAGGCAAGGAGAAGCTCTAGGAGAGAGAAAGAGAACACCAGGAGACAGCAAAGGCATCAAAGCCCAAGTTGGAGACAGTTGTAAGCAGGGCCAGCTTCATGGGCAGATGCACAGGACCCAGCACTGAGAAGTTTACCATGTTTGTTTAACTCTCTGTTCTCATGGTCTCATGTAGCTGGTCCTGATTTCAAAAATGAAAGTTGGTGTAACTTCCCAGTCAACGTGGAGGTGAACTGATAAATGATTCCCAGGATTCTCATTTAAATACCTGTGACTATATGAAAACAGACAAAAAACTGGCAATAATGTCACAAACTAATAAATTAGAAAAGCCACATGCCAAAAATCTGGGCAGAAATTCAATTATCTGCCTCCTTGATGAAGATGAATGGAAAAGCACATTCTTGGACAACATGCCTAATACTGCATGCCCAGAATCACAGGCAGATGGCCACAAAAAAAATAGGTAGGGATAGGGATGAACGCTTTGATTCACTGATACTTTTAGTACCTAACCTTGGTATGGAGGGACAGCCAAGACCAGAGAGAAAAAGGCCTACTTTTCCCAAATATTTAGGAACTAACTTTCAAGTGAACCAAAGTGAGAGTCCCATACCTTCTGAGCCAACCAGTTCTTCTCACTGCTCCATGCATTCAGAAAGTACTCAGATAATGGCCTGTGCAGGAAGTAAGGATGGCAAGAGGGGTTTAAATACCTCTCTTGGCACACCCCGGAATGCTCAGCTGCCTAAGGAAACCACTGTACACAGGAGTGAAGACAGTCAAGTCAGAGAACGATACATGCTGCTAATGAGCTGGGGTGGAGTATTTTAGAACCAAAGGACTGCAAACTACATATGTATCTCTAACTCAGGTAGATGACCCTAACCATCAAAGTAGAATGAACTGAGGCCTGTCAGTCATAACAAACTGCCAAAAGGCTGTGGACACATACCTTATCTTCTGGCCTAGATAGTAAAGGGTGGGCCCTACATGACCATAGGAGGTCTAAGGACACTCTATGTGTTCTGTTATTTAAAAACAAAACTGTAGGGATGCCTGGGTGCCTCAGTTGGGTTAAACGACTGCCTTCGGCTCAGGTCATGATCACAGGGTCCTGGGATCCAGCCCCACATCAGGCTCCTTGCTCAGCGGGGAACGTGCTTCTCCCTCTGCCTCTGTCTGCTACTCCGCCTGTTTGTGCCCTCTCTCTCTGTCAAATAAATAAATAAAATAAACTATTGGGATCCCTCTCATTTATAGCTGAATAAATTGAATAATCAAAAAATGATATCTGGGAAATTTGGATTTATTGATGAAGCCAACAAAAAACTTTAGTTTCCAGGTTGTGCTTTGCTAAACTGACAAGGTGTTTCATCAATCTGAAATCTAGCACAACTAGAGTAATGATACTAATTAAGGACCTGGGCATTAGAAGCTGAGAGAAAAAAGTTACCCTTTCATGATTGTTCCTTTCTCCATGTCTCTAAAATGTACAAATTCTTTAAAGTTGGCTTAAATTCCACCTCTTTTTTGAAGTTTATTTTGACAAATTCTATTGCTTTGTATTTATCCCTTCTCTTAAATTTCTTTGGCTATATTGCCATTTATCATTTATCATGTGGCTATGTTTCATAACATGATTTGGGCTATTACTCATAATTATATGTTTTCTTTCCTTGCTGCTACATTTGGCTTCTTGAAGTTAGCAATTCACGCTTTTGTATACCTTCCTCACCCAACCCTATGACTCAATTCAAGCTTAAGTATGTAGTTTGAAGGGAAAACAGAAATGGCTAAAAGAAGGAAGAGAAAAAAGAAAGATGGATTTAGAAATAGGACTATTTTAGCTTAATTTTATAATTATATGTGTTTATAACTTCAGAAGCAAGCATATGATTAACTTTCTTAATAAGAATGCAATCACATGTCACAAATAAGAATATAAGCTCCATAAGCCCAAGCCATTTTTATTTCACTGCTGCTTCCTCAGTCCTTAATACTGTGTCTGGCACAGGATAGATGCTCAATGTTCACTGATTGACTCAAATTCATTGGTTTAACAAATAATTGAAAGGATGAATTATAGATACTGAGTACTCAACACAAAAAAAGAAAGGGACTGACAGGCAATGTGTACATTCTATGCATTATTTCCATTTTCATCCTCAGACTTATCATGTTTTTTGTTTGTTTTTTTAACAAAGGAGACTTCAAAAGTTTAAATAACTGGGCCATGATGACATACAGCATTACAGGGAGGATCAGATAATCAAGCAAAGACCTGCTTGGCTCCCTCGAAAGGTCATGTACTTTCTGCTGTGTAATAACAAAATGGAATACTACTTTTTATTCACTGAGGATAGAAAGAGAAAATCAGAGTCCATAGTCTCTCATGCTTATGGACTCTGAGAAACAAACTGAGGGCTTCAGAGGGGAGGGGGGTGGGGGAATGGGATAGACTGGTGATGGGTAGTAAGGAGGGCACGTATTGCATGGTGCACTGGGTGTTATACGCAACTAATGAATCATCGAACTTTACATCAGAAACCAGGGATGTACTGTATGGTGACTAACATAATATAATAAAAAAACATTAAAAAAAAAAGAAAGAGAAAATCAGACATATGATATGCCAAATGATTTTTCAAATCAGACATAAGTAAAACACTCCTTAGGATTACTGATATGTGTTGAATTTCTAATAAGGATATATCTTTGACAGGCAATGGAATGGTAGCCTAGGCACCAATTTCAAGTTTATAATTCTACTACCCTCCACCTTCTAACATGACATTAAGAAAGACCAATCTTAATTTGAAATAAATTCTGATATACATCCTTAAAAGCATAAGTTTATGTCTCTGAGAAATTTATATTTCTATCTTGGTCCTCACAGCTTATTTCTTAATTGGATACAGATCCCACATCGGACTGTCCTTATCCCCTCAGAAGCTTAAAAAAGGAAGATACTTGTGAGAAGTTGTGAAAAATGTTCTTTATCAATTGTATCCCCACATTTCAAGTCATAGAGCGATAAGATGATATACCAAACTGTAACTAATTTTTATCTAGAAATTCTTCTGATTTGGTTCTTAGAGACACAACCTTTTAAAGAACAAGTGAAAAACACATCTTTTTTTTCCCACCAAATCACAGTGAGATGTATCACTAACTAGATCCAATTCAATTTTGTCCTCACAGGAAAAAAAAGATTCTTGCTTTATGTTACACTATCTTTTTATTGTAAACCTTATTTGTACTTGTAATCTTTTTTTTAATGTTTTTTTTATTATATTATGTTAGTCACCATACAGTACATCCCTGGTTTCTGATGCAAAGTTCGATGACTCATTAGTTGCGTATAACACCCAGTGCACCATGCAATACGTGCCCTCCTTACTACCCATCACCAGTCTATCCCATTCCCCCATCCCCCTCCCCTCTGAAGCCCTCAGTTTGTTTCCCAGAGTCCATAGTCTCTCATGCTTCCTTCCCCCTTCTGATTACCCCCCCTTTCTTTATCCCTTTCTTCCCCTACTGATCTTCCTAGTTCTTATGTTCCATAGATGAGAGAAATCATGATAACTGTCTTTCTCTGCTTGACTTATTTCACTTAGCATTATCTCCTCCAGTGCCGTCCATGTTGCAGCAAATGTTGAGAACTCGTTCTTTCTGATAGCTGAGTAATATTCCATTGTATATATGGACCACAGCTCCTTAATCCAGTCATCTGTATTTGTAATCTGAATTCACTTGCCTCAGGTTGAAACTCACCTAGCTTCTTCAGAGAAATATAGGTTAAAAAGTTCCTGGCATATGGTGAGAGCTCAATAAATATTTGTTGAATAAATTGAAACTCACATACTTCCACATTTTGGCAATTGATTCTCTAAAGAATTAATGTTGCTTCATCTTTTAGTTTCCAGTGGCAGAACTGATGGTGTTTAATGAACCATTACTCCAGTATTGAAGCAGATATGATTTCCCAAACTTGTCTTTCATTAATATTTTAAAATGTATTAATTGAGTGAAAATCAAATCCACTTTTACCATTAATAAAAATGTTTTGCACTTATAAAATAAATTCCTTTCAATGCCTTTGGAACAAAATATATCTATGGTTTTGGAATTGACTATAATAAACTTATTTCATTAATACCATGATTTTTAAAAAATTTTTGATTAGAAAAAGAGTTGACAAAGATGTATCAAAAATAGCATTATTCAAAAGATAAATATTTATGGCTTGTGCATCTTTTATTGCTATGTTACAATTCAATTAACAAAAGAAAAGATAACATTGTCTGTGTTCAGGAAATGAAGTTACTGCTACTTATGGAAGAAGGCTTTATTTAGTGATAAGAGTAGGTGAGGTTAGCAGTGTCTCTTGAGATTTGTACATAGTTAAAAAGGGAGATGTTGAAGAAAAACATAGTGAAGATGGAGAATGGGCTGATTATTTGGGTAAATACTTTTACTATCAGCTTTGACCCAATATCTTTAAAAAGAGATTCCTAACAACCTGCTGTATTCTCAGAAATAGCCCCAAACCATTAACCTCAACCTACTGACTTCTTACATTCCCATCTATTCCTAAACTAATTAATTTCATTTTTACACCTTGACTAATTACAGCTTCCTTTGTGATGCTTAGGCTCACTCTTTTGGTCCTTAACCTCTGATTTCTGGCTTCCTTCTTCTATTGCTGTGCTAACCTTTTCCTTTTGTTGTTCTGGCTGATCCATTTCAGCTCACAGGAACTTATACGCTGACACTAGCTTTGCAGACTAGTGCCTCAGTAATAATAAGGATCTAGAAATGCACAACCAAAGCCCTCGTTTAATTCTTGGCATTGAAAAAAGTAGAATTTTAAAAATATTAGAAATGGAACGACTCCAGAAGGTTTCAACATTCCCAACATTCATCATCTGTATGCAGATAACTTCCAAAGTTGGAATTAACTCTCTAAATTAACCACTCTCATGAGCTTCAGGACCCCAAGTGAGAGGTCTAATACATATTTCCCCTTATAGATCCTTTCAGCCTCTAAAATTAAAAATGTCTAAATCTTATTTATCATATTTTCCCTATCTTACACCCCAAGCTTTTCGCATGCTCTCACCTGCAAGTCCTCCTTGCAGTTTCTATTTTTATTGAGACGTCATCATTCCTCCAAATCGCCCTGCAACCAAACCTTTGGGTTATCTAGCATTTCCTTCCCTCTCCCACTCTATGTAAAATTTAGGTAGATTTCAGACAAAATCACATAAAATTGAGTATATATGGATGGCAAGGCAAAATTGTGTTTGTTTTTATCAGATTCTAATTAAGAGTGTCAAAGTAAAAGAACTTTAATGATCACCTAAGTTACCCACCTCCCTATTATTTGTCCTGTCCTTTCTTTTCCTATTGATCCATTTACAAGCCAATAATCTAACCTGCAGTATCTCCCCACTATAGGCCATCCTTCCAACCACATTTACATTAATCATCCTAAAATAAATCTGATTAGATCAGTAGCCTGCTAAAAAAAATTAATAATATACCATAACCTCCCAAAATATATCACACTTGCAGAATGCTTTAATGTTTTCAAGGAACTTTCACATGTTATTTCATTTGTATTCTCATAAAAATCTTAATATTCAAAGTAGCTCAAAGTCAAAGGTATTTTCCTCACCCCTGACAACTGAGGAAGCAAACACCTTTTTAAAAAATCCATCAAGCTTTACTTCAGCAGCTGAGTTAATCTCTCCAGATAATGGATAAGGCAGAAAATTTGAACTCTGTGGGAAATGATGTTTATTTTCTCCATGATCCACTTTAATGTCCTGGCTATTAGGGATTCAACCATTTTGTCAGAAATTTATTTATCAAAAAGAAGACTGTTAAGGTAACACCTAAATAAAATTATGCCATTGTTTTACAACTTCCTAGAATGACAACTAATACTCATTAAAGAGGCTCCTCATGCAAGCCAAAAGCAATAAGCACAATGATTATAACATGTAATTCTAAACTAATTAATAAAACAGTATGGCTAAAGAGCAGTAGATGATTTATGAAAATATGATTAGTTGGAAAATCCTCTCAGTTTTTTCTTTATGATTAATAGTTATTACTATGAATGAATCTCTGAAATTTATAGCCAGAAATCTATGTATTTTTATTAAAGAAGTAATGAAATGTTTAAAATCCATAATGTACTATTTATATCAATGAGGCTCTTACTAGATTTGTACTTACCTGATGACTTTAGAATTATTTCAGCATAAATCATGAAGCATCTACTCCAGAAGGTTTTTCAAAGTTTCCCCTCTATTGATCCTCTCCCATTTCTTTTATGGATATACTTATTATTCAAAAAGTGGGAGATAAGCCTGAATATATTAATTCAGATGACTACTGAGATCTGAGCTGAAAGTGTCCTTTAAAAAATTCAATGGCCTCCTCAACCTTTCGCAGAATTAATTTTCAAGTGTCTGTGAAATTCATCTGAGGGGATTCTGATTGTCAGTGGTAGCAAGGCAAGTTCAGAGAAGATGAATAGCCTGCCGTGAATATAAAATTATAAAACCATGCATCTGAAGTGGATTCAAAGTGGGTTCATTTAAATTGGAAAGGAGAGGAGATTTGGGTTATTGTAAACAGAATTGCTGGTTTCCAGATAATGGAAAATAAGAACAAAAACAAAATATGACTGATTAAAAAAAAAAACCTCAATCTTTAGCAGCTTTTATTAATTTCTTTTAGGTTCCTCTGTCATCCTTAAAGATAAAATAATACTACCTAAAAGTTATTCCCTATGAAATATCGTCTTTTAAGCTTTTCTGAAAATTCTGTTTCAAGAAAAACCCATGGATATTTGGGATCACTAATAGATAGCTACTTTTGTTTCTTCTCCAGACTGATTTTTCTCCAAACCCACAAATATTAGCTAATTCTCATTATATGCCAAACACTATTGTAACAGTTTTATTTACATTAACTCAATTTTTATAATAACCCTAAAAGTTTATTTATAGAAATTAATATCATTGGCTCCATTTTACAGATGAGCAGAGGTGAAGAGAGATTAAGTGATTTTCCCAATACCATAAAACTAGAAAGTAGTATAGTCAAGATGTCATTATTGTTTTGCTAAAAACAGTGATACCCAATGAAAATATTATTCCTTATTAATTTTCCCAATTCTAATAAGTGAAGTTAGTATTGTAAGAAATCTCAATAGGACAGAAAAACTAGAATTTGTGCAGAGGAAGGTAATCAGGTTGGTGAGTAGTTGAGAGAGGCTTCAAGTAGAAGCTGGATATCAACCCATGAGAAATGGTACAGTAAGAGTTCCAGAGGCTCTATCCTATTCTAAGAATCTAGAATTCTAAGTACATCACTACACATTGATGATGATGCAACTTCATGAGGAAGTCATCATAAACCAAAGGACAATGCTATGTTTTTGTTAAGCTAATTTCCTTAAGCCAAATTTTGTAGAGTCCATTCAATGGTTGCTTTGAGAAGTTTACAACCCTTCAGATGTTCTTTAGCTGGTAAACAATAGTATTTCAGAAAGGGACTGATAGACTTTATTTTCCTGCCCCAAAAGAGGCTCTTTTCCAATAATATTCCATTGGGAAAGTCTTCTAAAGAGTTTACTAAAGAGCTACCCAATAACCATGATGTGGTAGAGAATAGAGAACAGAATAAGAAATAACTACCCAGAGAACAAAGATTGTTCAGAATAGGGCCAGGTAGTGAAGAGAAAATCACTCAGAGAAAGTGATCCCATATCTGGGAGATAAATAAAAAGAGTTATTCATTTTTGTAGGATTTATTGTAGGACAATCAGTCCTGCTGAACACCAGTCAGTGAAGACTAAACATTAAGAAAGTGTGGAGAGATAGAAGTCTTATTATACAAAACCTTATTTAAAAAAAAGAAAGAAAGAAAAAGAGTGAAAGAGAATATAGCAAAGTAAATATATAGACTAAAGTCAGTATAAGGCACAGAAGAATTAGTAGGGTTTTCAGAACCTGAGGGAAAATTTGACTGACTCCAATGTGAAACAGTATCCTGCAGAATCTCCTAGTCTTTATGAGAACCAGTTATAATTCATTACCAAAAGGAAAAAAAAAAAAAGAGAGAAAAAGAAAAAAAAAGAAATGATTACATTTCTTTCATTACATGCAGAAAAAGATAAGAATTACAGTTTATTTCCCATTTGAAACCACGCAAATTAGAAGAAAATGGAGTGACATCTTTAAAGTGCTAAGAGATAGGGAAAACTGTCATCTCAGAATACTATATCCAGTGAAAATATCTTTCAAAAAGTGAGGGAAATAGACTTTTTCATACAAATATAAACTGAGAATTTATTACCAGTATTCTTGCATTAAAAGAAGTTTTTCATACAGAAAGAATCTGATACCAGCCAAACTTACAATTATATCAGGAAATAAAGAGTTCTAGAAGAGGCATAAATGAAAGCAATATAAAATTTATTTTTTCTTATTTTTGATTGCTCTTGTTTTTGACTTTCTTATTTTTAACTGTCTAAGCAAAATACACTGACAATTCCAAGTGTTGTCAAGAAAGTGAACCACTGGAACTCTCATAGATCACTGATGATAATACAAAATGGTATAGCCACTTTAGAAAAATGTGGTTTTTTTTCCCCTTGTAAAACTAAAGATGTACTAGTCACCCAACCCCCGGTATTTACCCTCATGAAATGAAAATGTATCTTTACACTAAATTCCATATATGAATGTTACAGCTACTTTATTTGTAATCATCAAAAAATAATCCAAATGTCCCTTTAGTGAATGATAAACCACAGCACATTCATACAATGGAATAATATTCAGCAATTAAAAAAAGAACAAAATAACAATATACAAAACAACATGGATGAAACTCAAATACATTTTGCTAGTGAAAGAAGTCAGACTTAAGATACTGCATATTGTATGCTTCCATTTATATGAAAAATTACAGAGTCAGAAAACAAACCAGAGGGGGCCAAGGGCTAAGGGTTGGGAGAACTCGACTGTAATGAATTTTGTTTTCTTTTAAAGATTGTATTTATTTATTTGTCAGAGAAAGAGCAAGTGTGTAAGCACAAGCAGGGGGAGTAGTAGGCAGAGGCAAAGGGAGAAGCAGG
>NW_024426996.1:44605649-44761373 GCF_017311325.1 Ursus maritimus
CTGCTGAACAAGGAACCCAGTGCGGGGCTCCATCCTAAGACCCTAAATCATGACCTGAGCCCAAAGCAGACGCTTAACCGACTGAACCACCCAGGTGTCCCAGAATTTTGTTTTCTATCTTCATTGTGGAAGTTAAATAACTGTATGTACATTTAAAAACTTCGAACCAAATAGTATAAAGGGGAATTTTATTAATACAAAATTATACATTTATAAAAAATTCAACCAAATATTTTTGTATCACTTAAACTATAGCAAAAAAGACAATAAAATGAAGAAGTGCAGGATAAACGATTACTATGATCCCCAGAATACAGTTAGTACTTGACAGATGTTAACTCATTTTATACACACACACACACACACACACACACACACACACACACACACACACACACATATATATACGGCAGAAAAAATGCTGGCCTTCAAAGTAGGATACCCACTAGTCAGAAGTTTGCCTGGCATATTTCCCTATAGATGTATTACAAGTTATACTTGCAAAGATAATTTTGTATAATTCTTTCAAACTCTCAATTATACCCCAAACAAATTATATTTTAAAATATTTTATTGCTACTCCAATTTAATCAATATGATTAGTCTTGACTAGCCATTGAGTAGTTTCTATATTGAAATATAAAATATAATTTGAATTTCACCAGAAACAACTTGAACAGTCTAAACTTTCTTGTTTTGAACAAAAAAAATATTGTGGAAAGATAATTCTTTTAACCATATATACAATGATACAGTTAAATAGAATAACATAAGTAATCTAATAACAAAATTATTTCTAAGTATTAAATTTAATACAAGATAATTTTGACACCAAGAAATATGAGTTCACTAAAATAATTTGGGTTGCAATAGGGTTTACCTTATTCAAGATAACTATAGAAAAGTACTAATTTGGAAAAGATTTCCAGCCAAAGACTATAAAATATCTCTTTAATATTCCTGGAGGCCATACATCTGTTTTTCACATTTGACAGTGAAAGATACACAATAATGGTAACTCTAGGATATAAAGAACAGAAGCTTTCCCCTATTTTGTTTTTATATAGTCATAGCTCTTACATAAACTACTTAATTCAAAGTAGTGTTTTGAACTTCTTCATTGGATATCCTGCAGATTCTGCAAACATAGTTTATCCCCTCCCTTCCTTCTCATCTCTCTTCACCCCAAGAGACCAACCTCCAAGCTCATCCTTCATGTTCTAGATCTCAAAGAATGTACAACCTCCCACACAGTTTTCCAAGAAAACTTCTAATTAGAAGTCATCTTTCCCTTATCCTTCCTGTTGCCTCTGTAATTACTAAGAACTGTTAATTCCACCTCCCTTATATTTTCTTGGATCTCTCTACCATTGATGTGATAGAGATCCATCATTCTTCACTAGATTATTGCAATAACTTCATGACTTCCGTAGATTCCAGTCTTAGTTTTTTCAACCGAGTCTTATGAATGTAGCTAAAGTACAAATCTGTTTATCCTACCCTGAAGTTTTAAGTTCCCTGCCCTCCATGTACTGGACCCTGTTTTTTCCTCCATCCTCATCTCCAACACTTTCTCACCCTTTATGTTTTGGTCACATTATATAGTTTGAAGTTCTCAGAGCTTCCGTTTTCTTGCTCATTTCTGCCATTTTGTTGCTCCTTTCCTTCAAATGGCTAATCCCCACCCGTTTTCAGGACTCAGCTTAGACTTCACTTTTCTGGTATCTTACTTCAACTCCTTAACCCCAGTAACCCCAGATTGGGTGAGGTGTCTCAATTCTTCATACCTACTCGTATGTTCTCCACAATCTTCCCTTTTAATATATATTCATGCTATCCTATTTGTCTGCATACTTGTTTGCCCCTACAATCCCTTACACTCCTTGACAGTAGGTGCAAGATCATGTTTATTTTTGGATCCACATCTCTTAGAAGATTGTCCTTGAGGGTTAGTAGGAACCATGTGGCTATCTGTCATTAATGGTTTGTGGCTGAACAACCAAAGCGAAATACCATACCTTGATTTTAAATCCCAAGTTAAATCAAAATATCCCTCCCTATTTGATTACTTAAACTGTCAACCCTGTTTGTAAACGCAGGTTAGAAAGGCCGGTGAAACTGTGGGGTTCCTTTATCCTGTACCTTCACAGCCAAATCATCATGACAATCTGCCAAATGTTGGTTGACTCCTGCTCCTTTCATTTCTCAATTTCTGCAGAAGTCAGGTTCTCTGCTAATTAAAATGGTAGAGTGAAGTTTTTTTGCAGTTCCTACAAAGAATGGCACTCTCTCTCTTCCTATCTAGAAATACACTTCAGAGATGAAGGAGGTGCTTTTGTAAAAATGCCTTCCTAACTTCAAAGAAAAAAAATGGGCACCCATATGTCACTTCACTCTCTTTCTGAAATAAGCATTTCACATCCAAGGACCAAGTTTTAAAAATCAGAATATAAAATTCTCTATACCTGTACATTTCCCCATAATTTGATTCGTTGTTTTGGCACTTCAAATAGAAATGTGTTTTCATCTCGTTGTGATGTTTATTGCCATGTCATCTGCATGTTTTTTCCGATATAAGCACTTAGAGTCAAACATAAACAATAGTTGCTAAACATCATGGGATGTGGGTCAGCAGAGATGATCTCAGGTAGAAGTGATAGTTTTTCTTTTCTTCAGTTATAGTGTTAAAAGGAGCTGTTGGTTACAGTGGCAGTGAGGAATTTGGCTCAAATGAAGGAGGTTAAAATAAAGACACTGTGCATCTCAGTAAAATGTAGCTTCAAGAAATTGCATATTGTATATAATTCAGAAAAATAGAAAAAATAATGGTAATATCTAAATAAAGTTCTTTTTCTAATGTCCTCTTTTTTAACACTTAAAAATCATTTACAAGGCAAACCTGCTTTTAACTCTGCACTTCTGTTCCTTTTGTTCTGAGGCTATTGTATGACACATTCTTCTCCTGCACCCTGGCTTTTAATTTTATAGAAATAACCTGGTTTCATGCATGATTCATGCACTCATACATTCATTCAACAAATTTTTATTTACAAGGCTAGTGTGCTAGGCATTGAGGTATATGCTGGGGCACAGAGTCTAGCTTAAAAACATGTGAGTAAAGACAGACCCTGTCTTCCTAACTTTCCAGCTTCACTTAAGTCCATACCCCATATATACCCTATGTAAGAGACACAGCTTCTGATTTTCAGATTTCCCTGATCTGTATATGCTTCTGTACCTTCTTGACTTTACACAAGCTGAACCCTCATTCAGAAGTACTTGCAAGTCCCTGCTATTATTCTTTAAGTTCTAGTTCTTAATTTCAACTCTTTTACCATTCCTCCTTTAATTCTAATATTTGGGTAGAGTTGGCCTCTGATGGTTAAGTATTTCTATAGCTAGGAGTAAATGTTTTCTATTTTTTATTTTTTCTATATGTTCTCATATATATATTTGTTATTCTCTTCCTAGCCTTCCCATTCCTATTCTCCATAACACATGGTGGCAAAACGCAGTACAGAGATGACTAAAATGGTATTTAAACCAATGAAATTCTGTGGGAGAAAAGAAAGGGATAATTGATTCTCTATTAGGAATCAGGAAAGACTTCCAGGAGGAAGGGGCCCATTTCATTTAAAATTGCACCAAAATTTAAATTAAACATAAGCCTCAAATTAGTTGTACACAAAGGTAATCAAAATATTTCAGATTCATAATATTACTCAAAAAGCCAGGGAAATATTATTATATTGCTCCTTTTCCTCAAGAAAGTCTAATCAGCTTTTATTTGTTGACTTTTTCTTGCCCAGATCCTGTATCCTAAAGAGTCAAATAGCCTACTGAAATAAAAGCAATTTTGAAATCTGTATCAGCAGTTTTAGGCTCTTAGACATAATTTTATAGATGAATCATATACAATAAACATGATCCTGCATGAGTTACTATCCTTAAAATGTGATTAAAGAAACTTTTCCTTAACAAAATTTTCCTTAACAAAATTTCTCTAGAAATCATTTTCTAGTTATTTGATTTTTATTGCACTTTAATTAGAAATAGGTCCCATTCTCTGAGAATATAAAACAAAATAGCATTCTCTTAAGCTGTCTCAAGTATTTGAAACTCTCAGCATATAACTTTAATACAAAAAATAGCTTAAGTGAGCATACATAATCTGCTTTATTACATTCTTCTTTTGATAATGTCTCAATGTCATTTCCAGAGTAAAATAGAATGTAAATATTCTTAAATTAAATCATGTAGGCGAATTTACAACTAAATGCCTTTTCTGTAATCACTAAATAAGGCATTTAACTAAGAAGCTTGTTTACGGAAAATTGTTTGGTGGGCTTTTTTAATGTGACGCTCATTAAAGCAGAACACTGACAACACGAGGCCCTTCAATCTTGAATGCACTTGCAGAAACATATACATGAATTCTTCCTTCATAGTGTGATAACTCTCCCTAACTTTCTTGCTCAAAAACCACCCAGCAGAGGCTTGTCGGCAGGTGTGGCGAGTAAAAACATGTTAAATTCTAGCTCTGAAACAGTTCTTGCTTCTAGAGCACTTAAATGACAAGCATGGCCTCCTGCCAGCAGCAGACAACAAGCAGCCCCCGAACTTTGTATTTGGGAGGAGAGTTACAGTTTTAATGCTCACTATGAACTTCTGTCTGCAGGTCTGTCTAGCTTAAGGAAAAAGCAAGGAACCTGGCAGAGCTACCTTGCCACTGGGGGGATTCATAAGATATAGCTCTCAAAGCTCAAAAGTGCAATTATAAAGAGTCCAATTAGGTCATATCCTGTCACCGGGGAGATGGAAACCATTTCTGACAGCAGCAACGTTCAGTCTTTCTTCTGTTTAATATAAATCAGGAATATTACCGAACTCCTATTACACATGAGGTATAGTGGTTCCCTGAGGTCATGATGTTGGTATTTTCCTGCTATTTGCAAAACACTGTTCTGTAACTTATATTAAGTGTTTTCTTCTTTGATGGAATTGTCACACACAAGATAGAGAGTCTTTATCAAGGCTACACCTATACAGTCTTGTTACCTAGTGGAGAACAGAAAGTGCTTTGTGTTTTCCCAGAAGCCAGTATTTTATGTTCCAACCAGTAGATGACTATCACTTGAAAACAGAATTTTCCCCCCAAGTATAAGAGCTGCCTAACAATATGATACATTGAAAATGGGATGGCTTACTTCTGAAGAGTTGCACTTTATTTCAATGAAAATATACAAGGTCTAGGTGACATCTACCTGGAGTTATCATAGAAAATGAACATGGCTCATTGGGGAAACTCTGGATCAGCATCTCAATACAACACCACACCACAGTGCCTCACCTCCCTCACCATCACCTCAAATTCTTAAATAATTGCTTAACCTTAAGCTTTATGTAAACCTAAGTCATAGTCAGTCAATTTTTACCCTACACATGCTTTATCCTGTTGTGAGATTCCTGTGAGATAATGTATGTCAGTGCTCATTTTAAAGCCTGGACACATTAGATGCCATGAAATATAAAGTACCTTATGTTATCAATTAGTCCCAATACTATACCCGGTCAGGACTCTCATTTGAAAAAAAATAAATAAATAAACAACAACAACAACAAAAAAAAACATCTGGTAGAAACCCTAATTGGGGAAAGAAACAGTTCCAAATGGCAGACAACAAAAGGGTTTACAGCTATTCCTCTGTGAGAATGACAACATTCACTTTTAAAGTTTCACGATAAAATGCCAACCCAGTAATGAGCTCCTTAAACTATGTACAGTGAATCAATAAACCCCCAAAGTAAATGATACCTATATTGATTTGGGGTGAGACAGGAAGACCTAACTCCAGGGAGGGCTTAGCAAATTTTGCTGAAGTTGTAATGGAAATAAAGGGAGAAAGAAGAAAGAAATTTGACTGGAAAACACTTTTGTATGTGCTAAAAAACTACATTCAAGGTTGCCATGCTAACTCCTAGTGATAGAGAAATGAATACAGCTGTGTACCCAAAGTACTCCAGTTTAGGAAGAAGTGTGGAAAGATAGCACGTATATAGTTAAGTGTGTCCCAATCTGACATGAGCAAATGAGTGAAACAAACAGGGTGCCAAGGCAAATTTCATAATCACAGATACTCATATGTTGTACAGATGCTAAGTTTTTGAGAAATAAGCTGGAAGAACCAAGGGAGCTTGAATTAGAAAAAGACGAATTGTGAGTCTACGTAAACCAACCTCAACTATAAAATTCCTGAGTTGTGGATTTGTGTAGAGAGGCATACGTTGTTTTTAAAATACTTATACCTAGGTTATGTTGAATATAAATGGCATTATGGCATCAAGAAGAGAATAAGCAAAAAGAGGTTATTTCCTCTTTTTGAGTATCATTTTCATTCAATTTATTCAATAAATATATATTCAGCACCAACTACGTGCCAGGCAACATTCTAGATACTGGAGAATCAGCAACGAACAAAATAGAAAAACAAAACAAAACAAAACTCCATGCCCTGATGGGCCTTACATTCTAATGGAGGGAGAAATATAATGAACAATGTAAATAAGTAAAATATATGTAAAATGGTATTGTATATTATATGTAAAAGTGTTAGACAAAAAATAAAATCAAATAGGTAATTCTGAGGGTGAAAATGGGAGGTTTCAATTCCAATGTATTTGTGGTCATGGAAGATTTGCTTGATGGGTGCCATTGGGACAAAGACCTAAAAAAGGTACAGAAGTGAATCAGGCAGCTATCTAAAGAAAGAGGTTTTCAGAGACACGAAGCACCAAGACCTAAGGCAGAAGCACGCCAAATGAGTTCTAAAAAGGGCAAGATGGTCAATGGGGCTGGAGCAGAGTGAGTCAGAGGGAGAGGAGTGGGGGACAGAGTCAGAAGCAGTGAAGGGACAGATGGTGTAGGGCCCTGGAGGGCATTATGAGGATTGTTTTTACTCTAACATAGGAAGCTACTAGAGGATTTTGAGCAGCAAAGAGACATGGTCTTTTGTTTTAATAGGATCACTCCAGATGTTATTTTAAGAATAAAACAGGCAGTCAAGGGCAGAAGAAGGAAGACCTAATCAGATTATTTTTCTATTGCTGCTATAAACTATGACCAGAAATGTAGTGACTTAAAAAAGTACAACTTTGTTATCTTATGCTTCTGGTTAGAAGTCTGTGCATGTCTCACTGGGCTAACCTCAAGGTGTCAGTAGGGCTACTTCCTTTCTGGAGGCTTTAGCAGAGAACTCATTTCCTTGCCTTTTCCAGTTTCAAGTGGCTGCCCACATTCCTTGGCTCATAGACCTTCCCTCCACCTTCAAAGCCAGCAGTGTTGCTATTCTCTTAAAGTTCTTCCATTGGCATATCTCATTCTGACTCAGAGCGTTCTTTCTTATCACATCTGGAAAAGAGTCTCCATTTTTCAGGACCCATGGGATTAGATTGTACCTACCTGGATAATCCAGGATAATCTGTCCAGCTCAAGGACCTTAACTTAATTATATCTGTAAAGTCCCTGTTGCCATCTAAGGTAATATATTCATAGATCCTAAGGATCCGTACGGACACTGTTAATGAATGGGGGTGGGTGTTATTCTGCCCACGATACAAACTTACCACAATCTTTCTTTTACCTATGTTATTCTTATTTGTGCATGTACCTTTCCCCCTTTACAAACCACTAATTTTCTTCAGGGATAGACTTGGTGTCTATGTCACCTCAGTAGCCATATCTTATTTCCATCATCTTGTCCCTCCTAGTCTGGCCTGTCTCCTACCGTCCCTCCTAGTCTGGCCTGTCTCCTACCTACTTAGCTTGAAGCATCCATTCTAACCAGTGAGAAGGCAAAAGACAAAAATAATGGAATGCCAAAAAGACTTCTGGGGTCTAAAAGCAATATAGGAGGCTGTATTTTCTTTCCATACATAGGGATTTTAATATTCACACTGACATAAGCACAGAGAGAAAGAATCCCTGAAGATATATTAAAGTGTGCTAGACCACCATCTGTGTGAAGGCAGGAGGACAGATTATAAACTATATGACATATGGAGGTATGTTTCCAGCTTTATGACTCCATGACAAAAGTCCTTTAAATAGAATAAAAATGGTCTCAATAAAAGAAAAGTGATATATTTGTCATTATCCTACTCTAATCATTTTATATTTGAAAATATTTTGCATTGTTCTTCAAACATATGGTTAGTCTATCAGATGTCCCCCACCCCGGCCAACCAAGATAAAGTTTAAGTTAATAACATAATGATTCTCATTTAAATTCTAGGTAAGGATGACCCATGGCTTATGGATTCTTGATGATTGTCACTGATCTTTGGAATAAAAGCCCTCGTTAAATTATCAAAGATAATAAAGAATAAGCACATTTCGAAGAATAAGCACAATTTGCAAAGAATACATTAATATCTCCATCTGTGGTATTTCAAGAGAAACTAACTCAGCACCGACAGCTAATGAAAGTGACTAAAGAATGTGAAGATTAAAAGATCAGTATGAATCAAGAATCAAGTTATGAATTTCATGAGTCATAAGTGTTCCCGGTGTTTCCCCCAAGCAGGCCTCACCAGACTGTTGGTTCAAATGGTAAGCGTTCAGAACAGTTACCATGTTCCAGTGGCTCTTGCTCCCCATTTGTATATGCAAGACCTACAATACTACCTCATTATAAACTTCTTACCTGTGCATGTAAACCACACCCTCGACTACAGCCATTATTTGCCAAGCACGGCTATAGCCATAATTTAATTACCGTCCCTCTTTTCTGAGAACTGCAGGATTGTTCACATGTTGCCACAGACTGCTATTGCCCTCGCCAGTACCACCACCTCCACCAGGCACCTGTGGTGCTTGGGCTTGGTCTGCCATGTTTGCTGGCTTGTCCTAGCACACCATAGCTTCTAGGACATTCAAGTTCCCAGAGTTGTTTGGCGTTCTGTCAAAGTAATTGCATTTCTCCTTCCCTCTTATGTAAATTCTATTCAGTACTCTGTTAAAGGGGTGTCAAAGCATTGTGCCCCATGTCTTACTACATTTTATGGAATGACTTCTAAGTTTGCATTTAGCAGTCACATTCTTTACTAAATCCTCAGACAAACACTGTGCTTTATCAGGGATTTTTTTTTCCCTAAGCCAGGACTTTTTTCTCTTGAAGAATCTTCTCAAATTCTAATTCAAGTTGACTCCTAGTGTGGTTTACCAGTTCAACAGACTACTGAAGAAGTTTTAACCCTACTAGGAGGTACTGCTTAAGTGAAAGCTTGGACCCCTCTACACATAGAAAAGACTTAGATTACTTGAATAGTAAAGTCTTAACACTTAAGTGATTAGAATGAAATGGGGTTTTATTTGCATTCTTACTTTTTTAGAACAGTGGTTTAAAATGTTAGTTTCTTTGCATTTTTTTCAACTACAGTCCAAGGAGTTGCTCTGGTGGATATAAGGCTGGGAGTCTTGCCTGCTTGGCTGTGTTAGCCCACACTCTCTTTGTGGCTCCCCCCACCCCACCCCCCACCCCCGCTTTCTATACTCACCGCCCCTGAAAAGACACCACAAGACACTAAGGACAGATGGAAGGCAATGTGATAATTACTTTTCAAAATCTTCCAAATAAGGTAGAAATGGGAGCAAAGGTATAAAGTGCTCTTTCATTGGAATGCACCCATATAAAGAAAAATGTTATAGGAAAACCTATAGGGCTTATCTAACACTTAAAGTCCTGATATATATATATATATATATATATATATCAGGATATATATATATATCTCCTCATTGATATATATAGAAATTCCATTCCCCTATTTTTCTATTTACCTTTTGATTAGGAAGTTGTTTTTGAGTCTTAGATTCCCTTGATTTTTCAATTAAGTGATAATTTGGAACTGTGATAAGTAACAAGACATGAGATGTTTTTCTTCTGTCCTCAAAAAAATGGTATAAATAATTGCTGCCTACAATTTTGTAATTTCCCACAATAGAGCAAATGAAAATACTAAGGAATTAAAACTAAAGGACAAGCTTACAGTTTTAGTTTTTTTTTGTGGGGTGGGGTGGGGTGACAGTATTAATTATAGGGAATATTGCCCATTGATTACTCTGGGGACTAATAGATTACCTAAAAAATTGTATGGAAATAATGGGCAACTAGAGCATAACATAATAAATAAAAATGACTTAACTTTTACTATCTTATGGAGGAAATACTCTAAGAGGATTCATATTTAAAGGGGACTTTGATTAAGGAGCAGTTCACCTTATAGAATCTATTTCAGAGGTTTTTACTAACATACATCTAAAAGTAATACAGGTAAATTAATACACATTTTTCTTAACACTAGGAATAAGAAACAATTCTGCTTCTCTCCAATGGAATCCAAACATGTATCTTTTTAAAGAAAAGTTCTCCAGAAGTTTCCATAAGGCAATTGCCAATTAAACTTAAAAAAAAGAACAATTCTCTGTAAAACCAATTGTTTAAAAAAGTATATGATATTAAGACCTGTAGTGTTTCACCAATCTCCTTTTGTATTTCTTAACTGTTATTTGAAATAATTGAGAAAAACTACAGTTAAACTGTGAATAATGTCAGACACTAGTTTTGCCAATTGGTATCTATAACATAACCTCAGATTCACAGATTCTTTCCTTCCTTTATTTATTTGTTCATTCAACAAATGTTTAATAAATTCTAAAGATTTGCCAGGCCCTTTAGAATTGCTGGAGATTAAAAATGAGCAAAAGCAAATGTGATCACATAAACTAAGGCATAATTACAGTGAGAATGCTGTAAAGAAAGGGGCTATGAGGGTCTGCAGGGAGGCACAGACCCCATGTGTGATCAGAGAAAATATCTCTGAGGAAGGAATAATTGAAGAGAGATGAGTAGGATTTAACCAGGAAAAAAATAAAAAAATAAGAAATAAAAAGGAAAGTAAACAGAACTCAGATGGAGGCAATAGTCTGTAGGAAGACCCAGCAATGGAAAATAGCTCAAGAACCTGAAAAGAAGTTTATATGGTTAGAGGGCAGAAAACAAAAGGTCAAGGAAGGGCATGCCGTGTGCTGAGGCTAGAGGAGAAGCAGAGGAAGAACATGAAAAGCCTTAGAAGAATTTAGTCTTTATCCTAATAGTAGCTAAAAGTCAGTGGAAAATTTTAATCTACATCTAGCAGGTGGGGTGGGATGGGATGTGGGGAGGACAGGTAACAGCTGCAGGACTAGGTAACAAACTGGAAATGGGAGATAAGAGGTGCCAGTGACTCCTAGGCTTGAGGAACAGAGTGAATGAATGGATAGATGTGCCACCCATTGGGCCAACAAAATGATCATATGGGAGAGTCACAAGAATGGTTTCTGCTTGAAGAATATCATCACTTTAATATAGGGAGGGTGACAGCCATATAAACAAATAACTCAACCTGTTATCTTGCTATCTCCCTCTTTCTTCTGAATCTAGCACAGGTTCTGATCATTACTGAGAGTTTTAAACTGAGCTCTCTCAATCGTAGCACTACGGACTTTTTGAGCAGGACAACTTTCTTTCTTTTTTTTTTTTTTTAAAGATTTTATTTATTTATTTATTTGACAGAGAGAGAGAGACAGCCAGCGAGAGAGGGAACACAAGTAGAGGGAGTGGGAGAGGAAGAAGCAGGCTCACAGAGGAGAAGCCTGATGTGGGGCTCGATCCCAGAATGCCAGGATCATGCCCTGAGCCGAAGGCAGACGCTTAACCGCTGTGCCACCCAGGCGCCCCAGGACAACTTTCTATAGTGGGGAGCTGTCCTGTGTGTTGTAGGATGTTTAGCAGGGTCCCTTGCCCCTACCTATTAGATGCTGGTAGCAAGAAGCCTTCTCCTTGGATGTCACAATCAAGAATATTCCCAGACACAGCCCAGCATCTCCTGGGGGACAACACTGTCCTATAGGACAAATGAGCTGATCATATTAAAATGTGATTACTGCTATTACTGAATTATACACATGGGACCAGAGTATAAGAAGCCTTTACTCTTTGTGGAGCACATCCTTTGGAAAAGTTTCACAGAAGAGGTAATACTTGAGGTGGCCCATGAAGAAAGAGTAGAAAAGTGCTAGGTGGCAAAAGGCAACTGCAGGCCAGGTAAGCGTGCATCAAATTGTACAGCTTGTTCAAGATGGACAGCTCCTCTTATACTGCAGTGGTCCGTATCCACACTTCCTAGTCTATCTATGCTCACCCTGCTGAGATCACCAGGTAAATTGCTTATATCTACACCTTTATTTTAGTAGGTTCTCTAATCTTAAACAACTGGTGAGGTAAAACTTCTTTTTATTCCCCTAATGCCTTGAGATCAATAGAAAGGGTTGGTATAAGCCAGGGTCCCTCTCCTTAATTCCTGAGATATAGAAAAGATAATCAGGGTGAGATCATGCAAAGTCCAAAATATTCCAATATGCTATTGCTAACACCTCAAGATTTATCCAGGGCTGTGTCTGTCCGGGTCAGTGACCAGGGAAATATCCACCAGTTTGACTGATTTTCACCAAACCTCTTCACTTCACCTTTACTTCCTACCATCGGATTCCAGCTTTGCACAATTCCTGGATTTGAACACTTCCAATGAATAACAAGAAACACTGTCAAATGGTTTTGCATGACAAATTTTGTGCAATTTTATAATCTAAAATAGATGGGATGGGATATTATTGTAGGAAAGGCTGGTTACAATTGATTGTATTAGACATTTTCTATTTCATGAAATTAATAGCATGTCATTCAAACCCTTTTGCTAACAGAATATAAAAGTAAACAACTTATTTTCAATTTCCTATCCCTCAGATAGGTCATGTATGGCTTTAATAACTTTCCCAATCATTTCAGTAATTGTTTGTATATTCACCTACAAGTCTGATAACATTAGCAGTTTCCTGATGAGAAAATCTACTGAAGGAAGAGCAGTCACAAATGTGGTAAAACTAAGATGACATTGGACAGAAATTATTCTCTAGAATTATCAAAAGAAGAAGTAAGGTTTCTGCCCTAAATCTGCTCCTTGCAAATAATGTGATAACAACTGGGATATTTTCAACTGTTCTTATTATGGTTAAAAAGAGCCTATGATTTATTTTTAAAATATAATTACTAATACAGCTTTATTTCTAAAATGCCTACTTCCACATAGTTTATGTTATCCTCCCAGATTTTAATAGTATAAAAGGTGACCATAATATATATATATAGTAATTCTTTTCTATCCATCAAAAAATTGATCATGTATTTGATTACTGATTCTCTGATTAGAAGTAATACTGAAATTTTTAAATAGTTGGTTTTTTTCTCCTTCATCTATAAAATATAGTGTCCTTCAGACCTTCTATTTAGAGACTCCTGATACTGTATGTTTTTTGGAACACAAATTTTTTTTTAAATATATTCTCCATCCAAATTCTGTGGAGCAGGGATTACTCTTCTCATTTTCCAACGAGAAAACTGTCTCAAATGTTTACCCACAGCATACTTCAAGACTGGCACTTTGAGCTGAAGCTGGATTAGAACATAGTGCCTTTGGTTCCCAAAAGTCAAGGCTTTCCCTGTAGGCCAAAAGACAGATTATGAAAGCATGAAAGGCAGAAAGACGGTGCTCTGCTCTCAGGAATAAAATCTAAGGACACAATCCACTGAGTCATCTCAGAACCTCAGAAGTACAAAAGTGGTTAGAGACCAGAGATCTCTAAAGAGGAAAACATCACAGTTTTTAAGATCTTTCCTCTACTTCTTCCTTCTCTCTTTGTCAATCGTTCTGATTAGCAATGAATCACATGAAAATGTCTTTGCTTCAAAAAGAAAAGCTGGCATGATCAGATCATAGCCATTATCTAGGCTAAAAGCTAAAGATAACCCCCCCTCAATTTTTTTTTTAATTAAAAAAAAATGGCAACTCGAAGAAGAAAAGAAAAACAGATGAAGTCCTTGTTTTTGACACAGAGCAAAGATATCAGCTGAGGTCTTAGATAGGACTCTGAGGTTGAACAATGAAAGGTGTGTGTTTCGCAGGGACAATCCTACTGCCTTCTCTTTCTCAAAATACAGTATTTCTTACTTTTGCAAGCAAGGGCAGGTCCTGAAACATTGGCTATAGCTAGGAAAGATTATAGTTAATTGGTCTTTTTCAAAATCAAGCAGGCAGACTAAATGATGGTCAGTGGCTCAGTCTTTATATGGGGAATAGCAGTTGGTAGTTTAGTGGTTAATACATCATTTGTTAAATAGTGAATACAATAAAAATTTCATGCTCTTGGGTCCTTGTGATATTAGCTGGTCTTCTCAACGATACAGCTGTAAAAGAAAGAAGCAAACCTTTCTTCAGGGTTCAAGGCACAGAACCCCATGATTCTACCTTACCTAGCTTTCTGCTTGTTCAGCCTCATTCCTACCACTTTTCTCCCTTTCTATAAGCCTGGCCATGCAAACACACCAAGCTATTTCTCCTGGGATTTTGCACTGGCTCTTCCCTCAGCCTAGGACTCCCAGTCTTTGTATTGTTAGATTCTTCTCATTCTTTAGGTCCCCATTTAGATATCATTTCCTCAGAAAGGCATCCCCCACCTCACCATTGAAGTTATTTTCTTTGACCCAAATATTCCTTTCTCAGCCTCCTCTGTATAGTATTGCATTTGTTTATCGTCTGCCTTCCTTTCATGAAGGCAGGGATTATATGTGTCTCCTTCTATCTTCTCTCCTCAGCACTCTGCACTGTAATTCCTCTCTACTTAGTGTTCAAGAAATGTCTGCTGAATGAATTCTAATGCCTCATATTTTTCTAAAAGTAGAAAAAGTAATATTTTCTACTTTTAAAGCTTTCATAGAAGGGGTATCTTATACTATTTCATATTTCCATATAACATTATGACATATAGAAATTACCACTTTAATATACATATAATCAAGAAGATAACTATTTCTCTCAGGCCCTAAGTAGGTTCCTAGGTTGCAAAATCAAGGCTAGCTTCTTTATATCAAAAGCCTACCACCTCCTATTAGATAATGTTCTGGAAGCTTTACACACATTTCCTTCTTTAATCTCTAAAATAATCCTACATTAAGTTTTATTATCCTCATTTTCCAGATGAGGAAAACATGCCTCAAAACATGATGCTTATTTGAGAGGGAGCTAGTTTACCAAGATCTCTCTTACTCCACACATTTTTCACCGTACTATGCTATTTCCCCAACACATTTTCAGAAAGTTTACTCAAAGGAAAGTTCCATAAGTCTATGGGATATTGTAGGATTACCAGTCACATGGTTTTACACTAGATATTCTAGTAAAGTTTTAGCTGAATCTAAACTAAACTTCAGATATATCTTGACATGTCTCGAGCTGGTGAAATCAACAGATCATCTTTCCCTGGTGTCTATTTGCTTGTAGGGACTTGTACCTGCTTATTTTCAGTAGGGAAAGTTGTTGGCGCGGGGGCGGGGCTTACGGGGAATCTTTGTGTGCTTGCTTGTATAGAGAGAAAAGTGGTTAATGGGTACAATAGCCCAGTTCATTACTGTGATAGTTAATTTTTGTGTTAACTTGACAGGGCTAATGGATGCCTAGATAGGTGAAATATTATTTCTGGGTGTGTCTCTGAGGGTATTCTAGGAGAGATTAGCATTTGCTTCAATAGACTGAGTAAAGAGATCTACACTCACACATGTGGGTGGGCATCATCCAACCCATTGAAGGCCCCAAGAAAACAAAAGGCAAAGAAAGGGCAAATTCTCTCTCTTCTTGAGCTGGGACATCCATCTCCCGCCCTTGAACATCTGAGCTCCTGGTTTTGGGGCCTTTTGGCTTGGAGTTATACCATTGCCCCGCCCCCCTCAAGTTTTCATGCCTTTTGAGTCAGACTAAATTATACTACTGGCTTTCCTGCTTCTCCAGTTTACAGAGGGCAGATTGTGGGATTTCTTTGCCTCCATAACCAAGTGAGCCAATTCCTATAATAAATCTCCTCTAATATGTATCTACATATATCCTATTGGTTCTGTTTCTCTAAATAACTCTAATACAATTACCTTACGCCATCCTCATGGATTAAGTATAAACCCTCTGTAGAGAATGCAGGCAGAGGTTGAAGGGACTTCTGAAATCCCTGAAGTACTTTGTGAGATATATGAGTATAAGCAGTAGAGCTTAGGGCCACAGGTAAGAAATTGTGGCACAAAATGCGGGTAAACTGCATTGCCCCACTTCCACACAGGACAGAGCATGATCACAGCACTATAAGAACAAAAAGAAATCTAGTCACATTTTAGCACTTTGAATGTGGCAGGATTGGGAGAATCAGAGTGACCAGAAGCAGTAGTAAAGCATCACACACTAGTAACCTCCCAGGCACTGGACACCAAGAAGAGGACTGTCTTGGAAGAAATGAGAGCTGTATTTGAGTGATCACATGAGACACCTCCAAGACATCCTATGACACACAGGTAGCAGGTAATGAGCCAATAAATTGAGAGTGGTATAATCTGACAGGTACAGGAGTATTTGTATTCACTCCACAGACCATGCTAGGAGTTTCTGTTCTAGTTTTCAGGTTGGCTTACCATGTCCATTATTGATACTTCAATGACTTCTGACTTCTTCATTGATGAAGTTCTGAGTTCAGATGAGCTGAGTGTTCATAATTTGCAAATCAATAATTTGCAACAATACTAACTTTTCTCTAGCTTTTGCCTTTTTCATATTTATCAAAAATCTTCTAAAAAAAGAATGTATCAAAGATTTGGTTTTGGTGGATTGCTTTAGATAAAATATATTAAGAATTATGTAGCCAGTGACTTTCTTGAAGAAAAATAGATTTTTGGTAAGGAAATTCCATTTCAAATTCACAAGAATCATTAACTATTTCCCATAGATCACAAATTTATTATTAAGAAGCTGAATGTTTGACTAGGAATCTTCAGTATCTGGAAAGCTCTTATCTTTAAAAAATTCTCCATATTTTTCTCTGACAAATACTTTGAGCTAGCTATAAGAAGTACAATTCTTTGTTTAACATAGTATTTAAGATCAAGAGTATTAAGACCATGAGGATAAAAAGAGTTCTTTCTAAATTGTCTTTATGGAAACAGTATATTGGCATGGCAGACTGTTATAATAAATCACTTCTCCCTGTATCACACCCTTGTGCAATGTGACTTTGCTATTCCTATCAAGAGCTGGAGTCTATTTTTTCACCTTCCTGTATCTGGGATGGCCTCATGACTTGTTTTGACTAACAGAATATGGCACTTAAACTCTCCCTAGGTCTTAAGAGGACTTGCAGCTTCTCTTCTTGCCCTCTTAGAACCTTGAACTAGCATGCTGTGGAAGAGAGAGGTCAGGAGGTGACAGGTATAGCCAGCCTGAATTGCCAGGTATGAATAAAGCTGTCCCCAATTTAGCTGTTCCCAATTGAGCTGTTAGATAATTACAGCCACATGAATGACTCCAGATTAGACTAGCAAAAGAATTGCCCAGATTACCAACCCCGATAATCATGAGAATTTTTTTTAATTATTGTTTTAATATACTAGATTTTGGACTGGTTCGTTCTGCAGCAACAATAACTAAAATAATTCAATCGGATCTTTCCTTCCCTTGAAAAACAAGATCTATTGAGAAGTGAGATTTTCATTTTTGTAAAAAAAAAAAAAAAATACCACTGTAAATTTGTTATTTACACTAGTCCAATATACTGTTTCAATCTCTGTGTCAAATACCAATATAAAAAGGACTTTTATTGTCATAGGCAATCTGTGAACCGATGAACACAGAAAACTGGGTGTTGCATAATACATAGTGAATTTTGTTTACTATGAATCTTCTTTTCACTTGTTTTTAAAGCAAAAAGAAGTGTTTTATGGATTAAAATACAGGAAAAAAGCCACAAAATCTAATGTAGAAATATATATATTGCACGAAATATATATATATAGAATGTAGAAATATATATATATAGAATGTAGAAATATATATATATTCCTTTCATTAGAACTCTAATGTCACTGGGGAAAATACTATAAAATTGGTTGACAAACTTTTATCACAGGTATTTTTTTAATCATCTGGCAACAAATCAAAATATTAGATGTAGATGAAATATTAGAGATTATCTAGTATTGACAAGTACAATTCCTTCATTTTAGAGATGAGAAACTGAGGATGAGTGTCTTACCACAATCATGTAACAGTGACTGATATCCCTCTCAATGAAGAGAAAGAGAGCCTAGCAGGTTAAGTAATTGCACCCTATTCCACAGGTAGTAAGTAGCAGTTCCAGCTGCCCCCTTTTCCAACTTTAGCCCAAGGATTCCTGAAGATTGAACCAAGTCAAAGTAAAAAAAAAATGCGTAATTTTTTTTTTTTAAGATTTTATTTATTTATTTGACAGAGAGAGAGACAGGCAGCGAGAGAGGGAACACAAGCAGGGGGAGTGGGAGAGGAAGAAGCAGGCTCATAGCGGAGGAGCCTGATGTGGGGCTCGATCCCAGAACGCTGGGATCACACCCTGAGCTGAAGGCAGACGCTTAACCGCTGTGCCACCCAGGCGCCCCCAAAAATGGGTAATTTTTAATATAGTCAGGGGAGAAACAAGGAATTGGTTTTGTTGATATAGAACTCAAGTGCACAGTTCAGTTTGAAGGTGATAAGGATCACTGGCCCTGCCCCATCTTTAAGGGGCCTCTTCCTAGCTCTGCCAGTGAACACTCTGGGCACCTGCACTATTTTCTTTATGACTTGTTCTAAATTCCTTAGAATATGAAGCAGAATAGAGGCTGAGAGAAGAGAAGCTCAGAATCAGGCAGTATGGGAAGCCCCAAACTAATCACACCCACCATTACAGAATTCTATTTTATGCCAAGTGCTATGCAAAGTGCTTCTGTGGGTTGTATAAACTGACTGTAGGGAAGGATTATTGATGTCAAAGTTGGTTATTTAGAGCATCTAAACACAGTGAAAGAAAGAGAGTGACTATATGTCCTGCATCAAAGATGCTTTGGTACCTTGCAGTTATTTTTATTAGATTGACCTTGACATACAGGGCTGAGTAATCCTGGTTTGAAGGCATATGTGAGGGTTGACAATAATTAGACTTAACCAATTCAGTAATGACAGGTTGTACTGATTACCAGTTGAAGATCTAAAAGACAAAATACAGCTTCTCCTATGTTTGCCTTGCAAAGCCAAAACCACATATTGGCAGAAGCATTCCCACAGAAGGCTGAAATAGAAATGGAGTGACATTTCAGTCCAACACATTCTATTTATTTAAGCTGTTATTGATGTTTGTCCTTGAGACTTTTAATTTAATTTATCCTCCATGAAAGAAACCACAGCTACTTTACATTTATATTGATGACTTACTCTAAGAATTCCTTTTGATTAAAAAATAATCAGTTTTAATTTAAAGGAATCAAACTGAATTTTTTTTTACTTATTTTTTTTTCCCCTCTACGGCTGAGAGTTTTTCCTGTGAGGCAATATAATGTTACAGCCTATGCACATGGACTGAAAGACTGGGGTTAGGAGACAGAGCGAACTTGCTGGGGGCCTTTATAAAGCAGGTAGGTAGCTGATGGTGAAGACTCCCTAGTAAGGTATGTTTCTGATCAGAAAATGAAAATGGATTAGTAGAGTTTAGGGGAAGTCCAGAAAAATGAATGTGTGGTGAGTAGTAAAGGTAAGTCTGGGGCATCATTAACAGATCTAAGGTTTTCAGAGTAAGTACTACAATTCCAAAGGAGAAGTAAGCCAGATACTAGTAGACATTAGTGTGGGGCATGAAGAGTGGGGATGAGTAGTTAGTAACCTAATAGAGCTTCATTGACAAACAACAGTTTGTCTGACAGAAGACTCAGGGAACATCTGAGGAAGGACTGCCCCACTTTAATCACTGATCAGTTCCCCTAAGCAAGCTTCTAACCCCAAGCCTTAAGTATGAAGCTTTTGGTATACATTTGTTACTTTATTATGATAATCAATGGGAAAACTGGATGGAATATATAGTAATGATGTTAAGAGAGCATATATTTAATAAAATAAGACATTAAGAAAAGCTGCAGGTTACCAAAAATTTTTAAAAATCAAATGAGTTTTGCCTACCTTGTGCTAATATATAATACGTGTGTGTGCACATATATGTATAATAACAGTCTCAAGAAAGCTTAAGTCTAAAATATCCAATAAGAAGCATAGGTCAGTGTCACTCACCAACTTAAATCACCTGCTTTACAGAACGGAGGACCTTATCAAAAGCCTGAGTTTCAAGTCATCATTAAATCATTGAGAATCCATCTACGTAAAACTAATGGTCCCCCAAATTCATCTAGCACTGTATTGATTCAGGTGTGCTTGCAAAAATCTTGTTGGAAACAGGTTAATCTATCCTTTTTACTTTGCTGTTGTAAAAGCACACTATCAATCAAGACTTTTCTGTAGCACTTTAGCAAGAGAGGTTGGGGGAGCCTATTTCTCATGAATATCTGATAATTTCACATACTTGATGGTATATAATCCTCCATTACAGGGAGTACTAAAGTGAATTCCAAGATCTTCCCATAAGCTTGGCCATCCCTTGAATTGGTGATGTCAAAAGAAGTTCAGAATTACCTTATTTATAAAGACAGAAGATTATGATAAACAAGACCATTCTTCTAAAAATAAGAATCTAAATATTCTCAGATATTCACTAAATGAAGTACTACCTATTCTGCATGCATAAATAAAATACACTGCAGAGTGTTATAAGGAAGCGAGACCTTAGAAACACCATATCTTAACACCCTTATTTGAAATTAAGAAACAATGCTCATGGATATTAGTGACATGCCAAGGTCTGAGGAAGAACATATACTTCCAGCCTATTATGCTTCCTGCTGCACTGACTTCCCTCCAAATGGGGGATATGTCCTAGAGATGGTAGACAAGATAATTTTCAGTCACTTAAGAAATAGCTGAAAATGATACAGTGAGAATGATGCTTTCCTTTTAAATATTTTTCAATACTTCTGATTTAAATCTAGTGGAAAGCCTTGGTGTAAAAGTAGTATAATATTTAATGTCTCTTGTCATATCCACTAATCTCTGATTTTAACACATAGAGCAGGTCAGAGGCACAGCAGACAGCAGCATCTAGCCAGAATTTAATGGCATTTTTTAATTGAATTCATTTTTAAAGTTATCTACTATTTTTCAAAGTGACATTTATTTTCCATTTACAACAGTGATATAAAGTTTCTTTTTAAAAGTAAATTAATTTTGGTAACAAAATAGGGTTGATATAAAATATTATATAAATAATAGCTCAAGCAATCCCGAGCTATTACAAAAATTGTGAAGGTGTTATCAGATGACTAAAGTTGAGTGAAACCAAATATAGCAGTATTATTTACACCACTAACTGTAAGGTTATAAACTGTTTTATTTGCATAACTTCCTATCTTACCTAGAGTTATTTGCAGCTATTTAATAATTTTGTGAAATTAGCAAAGCAAGCTTTACTAGTCCTATTTTACAGTGGACGGTATTGAAGCTCAGAGAAATGAAACAATTTCTGTGTGATCACAAAAAAAAAAAAAACAAATGACAGCCTTCCCAAAAAAGTTAAATTGATTTTCTACAGAAGTTTTTCTGCCTGTTACACATCCTACTCTTTTATCAAGAAGGACTCTTGTCTCACCAGTTAATGAAAATGAAACGTTTGCTATATGAAATAGCCAGTAAGATACTGGTTGAATTTTTTGTGGGCTCTAATACCTAATACTAGGGAAACGCTATTGTAGTATCTCCAGTCTAAAACATTCAATACATTAAAATTGAATAAATTAATATTCATTGCCATTGTGTATACTTTATGTTTTAAAGTATGATACTACGATTCTCAAACACAAAAATCCTATACCTTATTTGAATGTTTACAGAACTTCAGAGAGAATATATTGCATAACATTTAGAGAAAAAGAAGTAACAAATTTAAAACTAAATCTGTGAATTGGACTAATCACCTGCATTGAGTCAAATTTATATAAGCTACTTCATTGAATCCAAGTGGCTTGAGTTATCTTAATTCTGTGTATGAAGAAACTGAGACTCCAATAACCTAAGTGCCAGGCCTAACAGCTATTGAATAATGCCCTGATACTCACATAAACATGCCTCCATTTCTATATTCCTATAATGATTTGGGAAAAAAAATCTGACTTTGTGGCTGATCCATTAAATACTTTGGGTCTTCGTTTTGGACAGTTTTTCAGAGGTATCAAAGGCTGCATTATGTCATCTTAAACAGGGATGATTTGTAATTCACTATATTCCATTCGTCAGGATTACTCTTCATTGTAAAACATAATCTTACAGGATTAGAGTGAAATCCCCTTCTTTTTCATCCCAGCTTCTGCATACTATTCAAACTATAAAGATACGTCCCCCTGATGCACTGATCTTGCATATTGAGAAGGTTTCACAATATTGTTAAGTGTTGTTAAAACAGATCCATAAAGACATAAATCTAAACAAATCCCCTTTATGTTTACCCACAGGACTGTAAATTGAAGTAGGACTGGAGAGGTGCCATAAGCTCCTGTCTCAGCCTATACATCTCCTCCACCAGATTGGCAGAATGTTCACAAGACCTTCAGGGTCACTGTTTTTGATTAAGAAATTTGTCTCTTGAAGGTCTTATTAGAAAGAACAAGAGTTACCTAGGAAAGATTACACAGCAGTCCATGCTAATGTGTTCATTTATCACAATACACTGTATTTCTATGATAATACTTCACACTCACTTCTCTCTCTCATTCTCCTAACTCCTAATGTTTCAAAACTGACAGAATGCTATTATTAGTTCCATTTCACACATGAGGAGCAGGAAGTGCCTGTCATTTGCCATGTATATAGAGCTAATTAGTGATAAAACAAGGCCCTAGTTCTTTATTGAGTGGCCAAGGGTCTTTCTATGCAGAACGTAAAATCCTGAAGGAACAGGATACAGGATGGAAAGATGAGTTGGAGGATTAAAAAAAGTCTAGGGAGTAGCTGTATGTCCAGGGACAGTGGCCAATAATAAGTCATTACTGTAAGAAAAGCTGGAAATAGGATGACAAGGAGAAGGGGCCCAGAAATAGCTTATGGTATTCTAGGGTGTTAGAGCTGAAAGACATCCTCAGGTTCACTGTTCTCATGCTTGTGTTTTACAGATGATCAACATCAGGGTTATAAGAAAGACTAGGAAGCAAACAGGACGACACACATGGTAAGGAAAAAACAGAGCTGAAATAAGTCAGGCTTCCTAATCTCATATAATGTGCTCTGTTATCCACCTTACAACTTAGCCAAAGGATGGCATTTTTGAAAGAATTTAAATTAGGTTAAGATTATTTTTGGTGTAAATAGTGAAAAGTTATGGTGTGGAAGTGGCAATTTGTATGGAAAGGGTAAGAGCGTGGTGTAAAATAAAAAAGCGTGAAGAAGGAAAAGAAAAAGGTAAAGAATAGTCTATACCTGCACCGTTAAATTTTTCTAATGACTGATAATACAGCAATAGTTCTAATCATTAACAAAAACATGAACTAATGAAGCTTTTGAAAAACCACGCTGCAGGTTTTTGATAAGCTAATTTTTAGCAAAGGGTGAAAGTGGAGCAAAGTATCTCATGTGGTTTCCCTAAAACTTTATTTAGAAGGGTGTGATATTCTGTAGGCAAACTCTTCCTTGAGTTATTGTGTTTTTCTTAGCATGATTGAGAGAATGTGAAGTATTTTTAGTGAATGTTTTGACAGGATATACTTAGCAATTTGTAAATAATAGAAAACTTGCTGATTGTATATTCTGCTCAAAATACTTCTGCCTCAAAGGCATTTTTAAGGAACATAATACAGATGACATGGAATAAGAAAAATAGCTGTTCTATGGATATTTCATGTTTCACTTCAGTTAATTATTTTTTTCCATGCTCCAGGTGGACGGTAAGGAGGTCATCCTTTCCATGCGGGTTGCTTAATGCATATTGTGTGCAACACTTCTTAAAATAGTTTGTGGCCTCAAGTCTGTTAAGGACCACTCTATTCAAAAAAGAATTCTGGCTCCCAACGAGCTAAGAAATAGGGGAGTACATGTTAACCTTCTCCAGAAACTCAGTTCTTTAAGTCAGGATACAGTGATACCCTTGGTAAGATACACTGATTTTGGGGACTCAGGTACATTTCAATTTCTGATAGAGTTCCATTGTATTTCCAGGTTTATGCACAAGCTTTGTGTCATGCAGAGTTTCTTTGGGCAGGGATGGAGGTGAGGGGATACTTACAGACTATGGGGATTAGTGGAAAAAAAGGATGAATATAGGCTTGGTTGGCTTGGCAGAGGTATGTCACACTGAGATGATTTTATAGCCTAACTTATGACATGAGAGATGGTTAATTCATGATTTGGTCTCAAGCCTGGGATCCTATCAATGGGCCAAAGAGAAAAGAAAGTTGTCTTCAACTTCCTTAAAAGCAGAGCTCAAAATGGGGGCTTCTTGGGAAAGCTGATTATTAAAGGAATGCACTCAGAAAGGAAGCAAATCTGATGAGGAAAACAGTTAAGCAAGTATGTTGTTTCTGGTGGAGAAAAGCTTTGGTCTGTCCCACACCCTGGAATACAAACAGCAGCACAGAATTTGTCCCACCTTGAGGCCAGGATGCTTCCCTTTTTTAAAACATGGACTGCTGGCTGCTGGGAGGGTGATAGGCAACCTTTCAAGCAAGAATCTCATTGCACCAAGCGAATTCTCCAGAAAGGGGGGTCACCAGGAGCCTTCACAGGAATACTCACAGCTGCTGGAAATGAATTCACCAGCCCCTTCTAAGGGGTCTATGCTGGTCCCCAACATTCTAGACTGGGGTAGTAAGCCAATTTAACTATAGAGATGACTCACAAAGAGAACAGTCAGAAGCCCATATTTAAAAGAACATATGGAACTCCTATTTGGTCTAAGCAGGTTTGTATTCAAGGGGCATGTGGCTGGTCCAGTTATGAGACAAAGCAGAGGCACCTCCACCCATTGGGTCATTGAGTCAAGAGTTTCATAGGAATAAGACTTCTACCAGTGACTGAAGGAACAATAACAGTTTTTGATGAAGAAAAGGTGGAGTAGGCCTAGATAGGAGGTCAGGGCCCTGTCCAAGATTGCTGAAGTCAGAAAAAAGAGACAGTCAGTCCAACCTGGGGAACTGGAATATACACCAAGAAACAAGGCATCTACCTGGGAAGCTGCATCTGACTTGGAAGACAAGAGTGTAGATTAGGGCAAGTTTATGGCTTGGTGAACACTCAAGGACATGGAGTTCCCCCATCCACACAATGATTATAGGAGTAAAACTCATTCCATTCGCTGTTAGCTGGTAGATCTTCATCGCCAGCTATAACTTGATAACCATTTCTGGACTGACTCAGGTTCCCAGGGAGTCCAGGTTTTCAGGCCTCAGGGACTCCTGAATTTTTAGAAAAGTCCTAAGCCTAATATTCTTAAATATCCATTGCCTAATATTCTTAAATATCCATTGCCAGTAGATGCCTCCATAAATGGACTGTCATCTCTTTATTTCCCCTCTGTTTTTACTTATGCTTGTTTCACCTATTTTCTATTTCATATGACCCCTACTAGTGCAACAACTAGAAATTTCTGTGAAGAACAAATATCTTTGAAAGGATAAACTCTCTTATTAATGAAATAGGCATAAAAACATGATACCAAAAAGAATATTCTAGATACCACAAACATGCCGGTTGGAAGCTGGAGTACAAACTTCATTCCTTCTTTCATTATTTCTGGAGAGAAGATTTAATATTTGATTCACTTGTTTGATTCACCTGTTGTGACAGAAAGACCAAGCACAGAATGCCTACTCAACCCCCGCCTTCATGAAAACAACACTTCTTGGTCTGCACGCTTTATTTCTAATTGCACCACTAAGTTAATAACCGATAGCATCATGTTTGTGTCTCCAATCTGTGTACAATTCAGAGTAAGTTTAAATTCTCATAACATTTGCAAAAGCTAATTTAGCTGGTACCAATGGGATTGTCGGAGTGCTGCTCTTACTGGGCCAGAAACTGCATGGAAAAAAAAATCACAGGATGTTTCTGATTTGCTGCTGCAACAGGAACATTCCCAGCAGTATCCCTGCTCTCTGGTTCCAGCTGATTTAATTCTAAGTGCTAGTGGCTCCTCCGTGAAACAGAAATGACTTCCACAGCCTCATACTGGCAGTGAAAATCCTCATGGAAGCCATTTTTAATTTTGGAAGAAACTTGCTCTAAAAACAGCTCTTCCTCACCAGACCTTGGCAAGAAAGGAAGGAAATTCCTCCATTTCAGTAACATAGATATTTTAAGTGATTTGCCCTTAAATGCTGAGATAATCCTGAGATTTTCCTAGTACCACATCTGCCATTTAGTTACTTTTGGTACTCTGCAGAGAAAAGATAAGTGGTATGAAATTCAATTAACAATTGCAACCTCACTGATAATGAAATTCTTTTAGCTTGAGCCCTGTTCCATCTTTACATGAGAACTATACATTCATATTCTAGATGAGGCTCAAATGTCATGTCTTCTGAAGCATTCCCATGTTAGTTACTCCTGCCTCTCAACCTGAGCATGTTGTGTATGCCCTAGTGATATTATGACAATAACAATCATTTAATGAGCACTTCTTATGCATCAAGTACCATGCTTAGAACTTTATAGCCATGATATCATTTAAACTTCACAAAAATTCTGAGAAATATAATATCAGTATCCCCATTTTATAGGTAAAAATGTCCTGCCTCTCCCTTCTCTGCCCAGGCAGTCCCCTGCCTCCTTATTGAGTATAATTCAGAAAGTATTCTACCAAGTTTAATCAAACATTAGCTTGTATGCTACAGGGAGGATCTATTTTTGAAGAGCTACAAAATACTTTGAAGTCTTGAATTGTACCCTACTTTTAGACACAAGCTTCCATGGTACATTTGAGCACACTGTACTTGTTCTTTAATTTTGTTCCTTTTATACATTTTTTAATATGTGATCTTTCAGTATATTTGTTTGTAAGGATGTTTTCCTATATAAGAAGCATTCACCATCCCATTCTTTTCCAGAAAAACTATTGTAAAAATATACCATTAAAAAATCTTTGGCAAGAGCAATGTTGTTTATAAAATTATATCAGAAGAAATTTGTATTTATCTTACCCATATTCTGTGCATTTTAGATATAATCCAATGATAGTTTGAAATTAATGATATTCCCAAGCCAAAAAGGGAGTCAGAGATACCTATTAATCTGTGTTTTATTCATCAACTTACAATCAACTCTCATCCCATGATGTTCTATGATATCTGTTTGTATTCTGGCTGCTTACTGACCTCCTATCAGATAAATAGTCTACTTAAGTCACTTATTTTTAAGTAATGGAAAGATAACTTTCCTATCTGTGTGTCAAGGGGCTTCCAGTTCACTAACAAGACACTCTAGATGGTGACTGAGTACCAAAAAAGATGACGAATTCTTCCTCTGAGCACCAAATGTTCATATTTATAATTATTGGCAGGTGTTTTTTTTTTTTTTTGCATGTAAAATAAATTTTATTGTTCTTTAAAAGGGTTCAGGGTTTGGTTTTATTATTTTTTTAATTAAAATTCTATTAGCCAACATATAGTACATCCTTAGTTTTTGGTGTAGTGTTCAATGATTCATTAGTTGCATATAACAGCCAGTGCTCATCACATCACGTGCCCTCCTTAATGCCCATCACTCCATTACCCCATCCCCCCACCTACCTTCCTTTCCACAACCCTCAGTTTGTTTCCCAGAGTCAAGAGTCTCTCATGCTTTGAGTCCCTTTCTGATTTCTTCCCATTCAGTTTTTCCTCCCTTCCCCTATGATCCTCTGCACTATTTCTTATATTCCACATATGAGTGAAACCATATGATAATTGTCTTTCTCTGATTGGGTTTGGTTTTAAATCAGACTGCACACCTTCCATCAGTCTGACATCTCTCTCACCATGTCAAATTGGCTTCAGCTAGCAATACTTCATTAAATAATTATTGGTAGTTTCAAAGCAGGAGAACGTGGCTCAATAGAAAGGCAAAAGTAATTTCTGGAAATACAGTTTCTTCAAAGTATAGATAAAAGGCAATATTTCCAGTTTTCCAGATTTGAGTCATCCTGAAATCTCCCTTTTACTTTTTTGGCTTTCTCTTATTGGGTTCACATCCACTACTCTACTCAGTTTCTCATATAGACTTGTGCTTTATACCCACTTAGAATACTGGATTATTTAGTATATGTTCGCATATTCAATATAACATCCAAGACGCTAAACTGAAAGTATTTTCTCAAATACATTGAGAGTGAGTATGGGAGAAACAAAAAAGAATTGTATCAAAGTAAGGAAAATAACTTGCCTTAATATGCTTGTTACAGAATATATCCATTTTTTATAAAAAGCTATAAATACTTTCATACCTTTGAATGGTAACAGAGGAACTATGTTATTTTCTTTCCTACCATGTCATTGATGAGCTTACTTTCCTTACCCCTTCATAATTTCCAAAGCAGATAAAAGAGAGAGAAGCAGCCAAGGCGATTAAAACAGCTGTTGCCACTAAGGTCTGTATTTAGTTCAATGCCAGACATGCTTTGAAATTAACTATATGTATCTGCGTTTTAATAATCTTTCTGATAAGTGGCAGTGGACAGCTTTATAACAAGAGCTATCTAAATTAAAAAGACAAAACATTGTAACTATGCTAAACCACAGAAATATTCTGCAAATACTCCATAATGGTGACACTACCAGTGTTTCTAATCACATTAACAATTCCAGATAAATTGTTACATTAATTTAAAGCACTGCCAAATTGGCTGTATAATTTCTAATGTTAATTTAATTAGTGACAACAAATAAATAACAGTTTTCAAGAAATTTATCGCAGGAGAAAATAGAAACCAGCTTATTAAATCCATTTGTATTTTTTCATGTGATAGAGTATATAACCAAGTGCCACAGAAATGTCATTCTTGGGAACAAAGAAAATATGAGTAAATTAAAATTTATATCACTGTCTGATCATTATGCAAACTTATGTTTTCAGACAGACATTAAAGAAATATTAGCAAACATGATTCCACACGAAAGTGTATTTAGCTAAATATAGGAATAAAATAGTAGATTCCTTTATAATGCTGTTTACATAGTATAGACTCTGCTGGGAGTCATAGTAGCGAACTAACATTTCCTTTTTCTCTAGGAGCAATGCCCTTTTGTAGTTTAAAGAATTGCTACTAAAATATGTTTAGCCTGAATATGTAACGTGCTGTGAGTTATAAAATATTAAACTTTAACTTTTTTCCTTTGACTGTGATACCAAAAGAAACCCTCAACAATGTATTTTACAGAACTGTAATCCATGTGTAATCTCTATGGTAAATGTCATCACTTGCTTAAAATGGTAAAGCCACAGGAAGCCACTACTCCTAAGTACTGCAATGTAATAATAATCTACTTGATTGAATAAATATACCTGAGAGTCAAAGGTTACTTGAGAGGGCACAACTTAAAAAAGAAATCTGAAGCTTCTCCAAAGCATGAAAATATGCGCTGTTTCCATCCAGTCAAAATGACTTTTTGCCTCGCATCACTTCTACTTGTTTTTTACTGATGACTAAGAGATTACATGACTTCATTTCCTTTATAAAAGAGCTGTTTCAGGTACATTTACAATCGCATAATAGTTCTCAAGATATTCTAACCTCAGCTTCATCACCCCCATCACCTCCATCACCCAATTAAAATAGAACAGGAATTCTACGCTTTACTGAAAAATAGGTTATATATTATTTTCACTGGTTGACTTGAGAATTAAGAATTTAAAAATAGAGTAAAGTTTATTCAGTATGTATCTACTGGATGCCTTCCATGTGCTTGGCACTGTTCTAGGTACTGGGAATACAGCAAGGAACCAAATAAAAGGCCCTGCCTGTCGCACCCAGCACTATCTGTTGAAAGAGATGGAGAACGAAAACATGTAGATGAGAAAATATGTAATATTTTGGCTGTTGGTAACTCGTATTGATAATGTAAAAATACGGTAATAAGGATAAAGATTATAGGGTGGGTTCAGTTACAGGGTGTGTGCTGTTTCATACAGGGTATTCCTGGAAGTCCTCACTGAGAAAACGATATTAGAGCAAAAGCCTGAAAGAAGAGAGAGAAAATCATTCAGGGATCCAGATAAACACATTTCCGGCAGAGAAAACTATTACAAGGGCCTTGTGAAGGGAATGCACAGAATTCTTGAGGAAAGGAAAGGAGGCAGGTGTGGCTGGGGCTGCGGACAAGAGTGGGGAAACATCAAATCAGAAAAGTAGCTAGGGCCAGAAAGATTTTATAGGCCACATTAAGGCATGGAATTTCATTTTGAGTGGAAAAAGCCACTGAAATGTGGAAGCAAAGGAGGAACATGGTCTGAGTTGAGGTTTAGGAGGATCACAACTGCTCTGGCTGCTCTGCTGCCTGTAGATTGCAGGGGTTTAGTACTGAAGCAGAAAAAAAATAGATCAAAAGCTTTTGCCATAATCCAGGACTCACAGTATCAGCGCATGTGGGAAGCGATCAGACTCTGAACATAGTAAGAATGCAGAGCATTCAGGACTTGCTGATGGATCTGGTATATAGGATGTGAAAGAAAGAGAGTCATTAAAGATAATCCCATTAAATAGATGACCCGAGCAATTAGAAAGATGGTATTCCTTCTTGTTGAGATAAGAAAAATTGTGGAATGAGGCTAGGTCGCAGTGGTGATAGGGAATCAGGATTTTGTTTTTTGGATATGATAACTTTTGAGATGCACATTAGACATGTAAATGGAGATGTCAAATAGGCAGTTGGATAAGGAGTTTGGAATTCATGCTTGAGATATCTGAGTTTGAGAGTCCCTAGAGTGAAGTTGATATTTAAAGCCATTAGACTGGATAAAATCACCACTCAGGGAGTAGGCTAAAAAAGAGCAAAGTTAGGAAAAATGAACCGTGGGTTACTCCAAAGTTTAGAACTTGGGAGATAATAAATAACCAGCAAAGGGAACTGAGGAGGAGTGGTTGACAAGATAGGGAGAAACCTACACTGACTGGTAGCCTGAAAGGCAAATGGACAAAATATTTCAAGAAGGAGGGCAAATGCAATATCCTCACTGAGTAAAGTGCCTAAGAACTGACCACTAGGTATAGCAACACGGAGGGTTTTGTTGATTTAGATACGAGTTGTCTTGATAGAGTAGTAGAAATGAAAGTTTAATTGCAATAGGTTCAAAAGGAAATATATGGAAATTGGAGATAGTTACATAGTCAACACATTTAAGGATTTTTGTTATAAAGAGGAAAATGAGACTATATTAGAGATAAAATGTACCAGGGGAAATAGGAAAAGGGAAGATTTTTTTTCTGGAGAGGGAGATGGAAAGCCCTAAAGAGGTGGTGATGTAGAGGATTTTGATGAACAGGCATTGGAAGAAGACCTTTCTAGCCAGAAGAGCATATTTAAAGCACAGAATTATTTTAGGAACAGCAGTGAGAGATGTGGCTTGAGAATATGGTTCCTGAGAGTGTAAACTGGAGAGAAGAAGAAAACGCAACTAGAAAAGTGGGTGGAAACTATTGAACTTTGGTTGAGGAGTTTAGAATTTAAGTGATATGACATGAAACAGCAGAGGTGTTTCAACAGATGTGTATTTTTAATGTTAACTCTGGCAGAACATTTGAACTGGAAAGTAAGCTGGAAGGTTGCACAGAATGGATGGAGATAATTAGAAAATAACTTCATTTTTGAAGAGAAGGAATGGAGGGCTCAACCAGGAGATAGAAATAGGACAAATTTGAGAAATATTTCAAAAATAGATAATCAGTGACTGAGCAGAAAAGGAGTTGGTGACAGCACCAAGATTTCTGGAGGGTTTGAGAAGACTGGTGATGCTTTTAACGTGGGTAACAGAAGGGGAAAATATTGGACTGGGGGATGTGGAATTCTATTTCACACCAGGTTTCCTGGTTCAATGTTGATCTAAATTAATCCTACATAGGGAGATTCTATGAGTCCTTCAAAAATGGGATGGGAAAGCAGAATTTAGAGAAGAGATTAGATTGCAGTAAAAGCTCAAAGTGATTTAAAAAAAAAAGGAAACTTGGAGAAATCATCACTTTTTGGAGAGAGCAGGGTCTTGGCATCTCTTTCTGTTGTTGATAATTGTTTCACCTTCCTGAATTCAGGGCTTCTCTATTCCAGGCATCTAAGCGACTGTGCTCAGGGCCTTGACAGCTGATCCAGATGTCTGACAGCTGATTTATTAAGTTGGTCGACTCAAAATAGAAGACATTTTGATGAGGTACAAGTCTCCCACTTAACATGCTTATCCTAATGGAGTAGAGACATACAACTAACACATAATTTGAAACCTATTGTGTCTCCCTCTCCCACCGAAAAAGTTGTTTCATAATAACTAACTAAATAAGTGCTGCTTTTTCATCACCACTTTTTATTAAGGTGAACCTAGTTTTTCCAGGCTAAAGAAATTCTGTGATCTCAGTTTATCAATGGTTTCATTCTTTTCTGTTCTTTTCTGTATTTAGGATGGGGGCCATCCTCTCATCCCTCATTTCCTACCCTTTGGATACAAGAGCAGAACCAACCAACATTGTTCAATTTGCAGGACTTGTTCACAGTGTTTGGCTAATCTGAAGACTAGCAAGCTTTGATTGCACCCAATGATTTGGAATTCTCATATCAAGAGGAATTTAAAACAGAGATATTTCAAGACATTGCCATTCACTGCTCATTGGGATTCTATTCTTAAGTATCCAAAGGGTTTATTTTTTCACTTGTCTTAAAGGTTTTTTTTTTGCACAATACTTTCTTTATCTTCCTTCATGTTTTTATGATGTCAGTTTGTGAATGGAGCTATCACTGTGAGTGACGAGCTGCCTGGCTAACCTGGGAGAACTGAGAAATTGCATGTCTTCAACAAGGAGGCAGTTATCCAACTTTTGCTAAAGGGGAAAAAAAATCACATGTCTGCACAAAATAGACAATGTACATTTGGGTTCAAGGGAAGAAACGTTTATTATGTGAGAGATGAGACATTGTTTTTATTAAGAAGGGTTGTTACTGGTTTAAAGCAGCGTTACATACTGGTGAGTGGGTTTAATATGCCATTTGTCTTTCCAACATCTATTGACATTTAAAATGTCACCAGTTTGTCCCAGTGGTGAGGTAAAACCATGGGAACGGCATTCAAACCACTTCACAGAGTACAAGCCAATTTTAACAAATTCATAATTAAAACCCAGCCAAATCTCTCCTTGCATTGCCAAAGTCCTTCCTGTGTATTTCCCAATTAAATATCCTTTCTGTGAGGAAGCAGGCTTCTGGAGATGCCAAAACTGAATCACTAATGTCTTTACAACAATGAAACCTTTCTGTTCTCATATCATTTTCAAATGCCTTAATCCCATTGGCTTTCACAAACATTTTGAGAGATAATGCAGTCATAACTTCATTCAGCAGATGTTTACTGAACACCTACTACATACCAACTGTACTATACCCTGTGGAAGCATCAGGAACAAAACAATATCCTTGCTGTCATGGTGCTGCCATTTCAGGAGAGGAAGCAAACACTAAGCAAAAAAAATAAGCAGACAGATAATATAATATTAGATTAATAAAATGTAATGAACAAAAATAAGAAAGAGGAAGGGGAGTTTTAGTTAGAATAGTCAAGAAAGGTCTCACTGAAGAAGGAACGTTTGAATAGAGAATCACATGAGACATAACATTCAGGAAGGGAATTCCAGGCCAGAGATAGACTCATCTTGAAGCTAAAGAGGCTGAAGCTTTAAGATCCCTCACTTAATTGGACTCCTGCCAAGACCCTGGGAAGGGCCTAGCTTTGTGTTCACAGGGTCATATGTTTTTTGTAAAATTTGCACAATAAGGAAATTTAACCACAACTGGTTATATTCGCTGCCAGTTCCGACTTCTACTACATTTCATCCTTCCTGTCAGGTAGTGTTAGTGTGGCCAGGGCATCGTTGGGATCACAAGGAGACTCATTTACTTTGGTTTTAGTGGGTTTATGTGGTTTGTAGTCACTGTTTACTTAAGCTATTATTGGCTTCCCAGTGTAGGAATCCAAGTATACTCCTACATCCACTGTGCCAAGGCGAAGAATGCAATTACTTCATAAAAATATCATTATGATGTTTGTCAGCTTATTCAAATTTGTAAATTACTGTCATTTACTTTCTTATTCTAAATATTCACTTTTATATCTAATGTTTGTATTTTTATTACCTAAAAAGGATTCCCCAATTTGTAAAAACGTCAGCTCACAGCACCTTCCAGGCAGCACCTAGGGAATGTGCTTGGCATGTTCATTACCTACATGGGTGGAGGTCAGTAGAACTTGAGCAAAATGAGTGCCAGGGACAAAGATGGGAGATGAGCTTGGAGAGTTGCCAGGGAGATTGTTTAGGGCCTTAGAAACTAGTATAAGGTCTCCAGGTTTTATTCTAATTAAGAGAAGAAGCCATTGAGGGTTTTAAATAGAGAAGTGATATAATCTGATTGGTGTTTTAGAAATAGCTCTCTTGCTTCTATAGGGAGAATGGATTTGACAGTGGCAAGATTGGAAACCGGGAAAGCAGTTAGGAAGCCATTGCAATATACAGCTATTGCAATATATATTTATCTGTCACTATTACGGAATGCAGAATTCAAGGGAGGAGATGATATGGCTTGGATTTGGATAGCAGACAAATCTGGAATATATTTGAAGTATGCCCGACAGGATTTGTTGATGGGTTGGATGTGAAGTGTGAGGGAGCTATAGGTAATTCCAAGATTTTGGGCCTAGGTAACTGAATCAATGGTGGTGCCATTTTGAAATGGGAAAACACTGAGGGAAGAACAGTTTGGAGTAAATTCAAGATTTTGTACATATAAAATCTGAGATGTTTTCCACACATCCAATCAAAGATATTGGTTACATAAATTTCAGTCATCAATGTACTACTGTTGGTATTTAAAGACATGGACTGGATAAGACCACCAGTAGGGGAGGAAACCAAGACAGAAAGAGTTTAAAAGACATGCTCAAAAACTCGTTGTTTACTATAAGAACACTAGGTCTCCTGACTTCGAGAAGAGTTCTCTTTCCATTGCAGTATTTTTATGAGAGTTAAAGACCAGTAAGGGAATCTCCTGAATGTTATGGAAAAAGTTAGAAAATTCTGTTTTTGAGGAAGAAAAGTAAAATTTTGTATCTTTCTAGAATAAATATTCAAATCAAGTCATGTCACATAACTAATTTAAAATAAATTGCCTTACCTGTTTTACTAGATTTTCACAGATTGGCATTTAAAATATATATGCCATTAAAGAACATTCTAACTAGGCCAAATTATCCAGGGCAAGTCATAGTATTTTTCTGATGGAAACAAGTTTTTATTGAGTCAGCAAAAGAAAGAAGCAATAAATTAATCTCTGGTTTGTCAAAAAAGAAAAAAAAAAAGACACTGCTGCAAGCTTGACCTGAAGGAGCCACTAGAAATCTAACGGGAATATCTCAGGACTGGAAAAATCCTTTTGAGAAAATGACCCTGTCGGTTTTTGTTCTGTTCTTAGTGGAATTTGGTATAAATGGCTTACAAGTGCCCCTTAATGTGATGCAGTTCAAATGCTATCAGCTGTGTCACATCAGATTGGAAGTAGGCTCGCCAGGACTTCAGGACCCAACAAGGTGCAAAACAGCATAAATGAAAAGACCTCATAATAGTAAATAATGCAATGAGGTCTCCAAGGAAAAGAAAAATATGATTCTGATCTTCCTTGGCAGCATCATATCTGTCACTATTACAGAATGTAGAAATCAATGTGGGAATGAAAAATAAGAATGGATATTACCATTTGAAAGTTGAGAGGGGATAAACTAAAACACGGCTCATGTGACAAATTCGCCTGAGGAAAAACAACACACACTATAAGATGAATCAAAAGAAAGTATTCACAAAGTGGTCACACAGTGGTGAACATTCTGGGGAGAAACCATGGGTTGATAAATTAGATTCTAAAAAGACCACCTCCCCAGAGGAATTACTTCGAAGATGAGACATTTTCCCGCATTGACTTAAATGCTTTCTGTGTAACTTCTGCATGAAGCAAAGGCATTTTGGACTCTGCCTTGCTCACTAACATGACTTAGTTCTTTTAGTTCAGTTTATTATTCAAAACATTAGGTAACTACAGATAATCCATGCAGTTAGTAGCAGAGAACCAAGTTACTTTTTTTGGTTGGAGTTACTAAGGAAGCCCAACTGTCTCACAATCCCAACCTGTTTTCTTTTCTCTCACTGTCTGAATCTAGCAAACAAAAAGGAACACTTTTATTTAACTCTTGATTTTGCCTATATGACTCCTCACACCTCTAATTGGATTATTTTCATAGAACAGACCAATAATGCAATTAAAAAAGCACCATACAGGGGCACCTGGGTGGCGCAGTCGTTGGGCGTCTGCCTTTGGCTCAGAGCGTGATCCCAGCGTTCTGGGATCGAGTCCCACATCAGGCTCCTCTGCTAGGAGCCTTCTTCTTCCTCTCCCATCCCCCTGCTGTGTTCCCTCTCTCGCTGGCTGTCCCTCTCTGTCAAGTAAATAAATAAAATCTTTAAAAAATATATATTTAAATAAAAAAAACCACCATACATGTAGTTTACCTTTGTTAGCTTCTTTAGAATGTATGCAGTGGGAAAATATAAGGAAGAAGTGGTTTTTTTTTTAAGTTTTTTGAGAATCAAGATACCCCTTGGGAGAGCTGACAGTTCAATTATAGATATACAGATTTCAGACCCAAAGGGAAATTCACATCACATGTCAAAGCCATTTGAAAAGTAGGAGCGTATGAAGCATTATTATATTCTTAGCAAAATATTTTAAATAGATGGATTTGATAACTATTTTTTAGTAATCTTGTTTCATAATGATGGGATAGAAGATTAAATATGTTTATTGTAGATTCACCACGGGACATTAATTCTTCAATTGAAGCCATAAAATCCTGGAATTAGACACTTACTTTTAACAGCAAAATGCTTAAGATGAATAATAGTATGATTTATCCAACCAACTATGAATAACATAATGAAGAACAAATAGGGAAATGGAGAGGATCAACACTGCACATTCACTTTAAAATGCCATCTTTCTTGGGCAGCTTACATGACTCATTCAAAAGCCATTTCTATACTGGAAATTAACTGAAGCTGCTGAATCCACTAAGATCAGCCTGCCAATCTACCCCTTGTAGAGATAAGTGTTAAAAAAGTGGGAAACTGTCAGAGGTACCTAGCACGCCACTAGCTTGAGGAGAGACCACACTAAGTTTTTTAACTACATATAAAGTCAAAGAAGAAATTTCCTGTATGTTTTCTACTGAACTGCAAACTCTGTAATTCTTTACTTGTATTTACTATAACTAAAAATGACATATGAAGGCTAATTCCACAAATAATCTTCACCCATGTAAATGCAGGAGTGGTTAAAGGGTTGCCTTCATTCTGCAGTTACAAGGTAAACCTCTAGAAAGCTGAGATATTTCTGTGGGGCTCCCCCACACACACTTATAAATGACAAAACAACTGCTTACTTGCTCTGGGATTCAACCGGTGATGATGACTTTAGGGTGGCCTTCAGTTACAGTCTGGCAGTCCTGTATTTATATTCTAGTGCCCTTACTTTCTGCATTATTTTGTATATGGGTTACAGCTTGTCACCTATGTGGAATATATGTTAGGAAGTACACCATTGGAAGTCCTATTAATTCCTTGAAGCCTGTTATGACAAATAAAATTCATTAATTATAAAGCATGGAAAGAGTTTGTGAGCCCTTTCCTAAAGGGCTGACCTCAGACAGTTGCCATTCAAGTACATTTATTTGGGTACAGTATAAGATACTAGAAAGAATATAGGTGAGGAGCAAAGATGACTCCATATTTTGATACTTGTGTAGTCCCATTAACAGAAATTGAGAATACTAGAAATGCTGATTTGGGGGAAGGAGTTATGATATGCCCATTTTGAGAATATTGTATTTGAGAACTGGCCATTTTTATAATTGAAAATTATACAACTAGCAAGCAGTTGAAGAAGGGACTAAATATATGGAGGACAGGTCAAGGCTAGATCTATATATTTGGAAGTCAACAGCATACAGGTTATATTTGAAAGTCATAAAATTGGATGTAATCTTTAAAATGTATATTTTAGATAAATTACCTAACTCTCCCCAACTCATTTTTTTACTATCAGAGACAGAACCCTGGGCTCCATGTATTATAGATTTTATTTAGCATGGAATTTCTTATATTTTGTTCTTATGTCTTTATGTTACACTAAGAAAATATCTTGAGAACTACATGAAAGTCTCTGTTATTAAATAGCCTTTACATCTAATATATTCATTATTCCTCAAATATCAGAAAACTACATTAGCAAAGGTAACATCTATGAACTTGTCATGTGAAATAGAGAAGTCAAAGGACCTAGTCTTACCACAGGATGTCACATACCACAAAGCAAACCCAGGACTCAACAGTATTCCTCTCAACCCAGTCAGCTACAGGTGAGTGAAATTGGATTACGGAAGGACTAGGAAGTGACTCCTATTTGGAGTATCCTAAATCTTCCATAGTGTAGAGAACTTTCTCTAAGATTGATTTAGCTCATAGAATTCCTCCTCAATTTTGCTTAGCATAAATATTAAAGTGGTATTTGTGCCAAGTGAAATGAGGTTTTTCTCCAAGATAAAATAGACTCAGCTGCAAAACTGGATATTGCAATCTCACTAAGTTCACATTAATTAATTATTTATTTATTTATTCATTTAATTAGACGAACCTCAGCATTCGTCCTTAGTAGGCACTGCCATTTTATTTTCTAACTAGAAAATGTGCCGTTTATCACTAGGCTTTATTTCCTGCTTTAAATCCAGTCTTCTCTTTCAAAAAATTATCCAAGTACGTTAGTGAATAAGCAGTAGACAAGAATAACAATTTGTATCAATTGGAGTAGACAAGAATGACAATTACAGGTTCTTCATAAAAGTAGGAGGGATTTCAAAGGTAATCTAATATAATTGTTTTCAAGCCCTTTGGATGAAACCTTATGAGGAACTACAATATGTAAAACAAATCTGGAACTGCCCTAAGGAAGCAAGGTCTGCCATTAGCTCCCTTGGGCATGCATGATCCCCAGGGCACATCTGTGCAAGTCTAAGGGGCATGGTTTGAACATTCCCGAGTAATCCAACTCCCCCTTGGACATGAATCATGTCTCCAAATATGGATGTATGAATATCAGGGTCTGAAATTTCCTCTAGTGACATATCTTATGAAGTATACCTTACCAAAGGCTTTCGGTTGCTCTAATTAAATTACTTCTACCAGTAATTCTTTGTCTACATGACATTTGTTTATTTTTTAAAAGATCTATTTACGCCTGAGAGAATTCAGGTTGTTTAGTCAGGCATGATTTCCACTTATAGAAACCATATAGACTTTTCCCCAATAGATTCTATTTGCAGGGTGCCTGGGTGGCTCAGTCGTTAAGTGGCTGCCTTCAGCTCAGGTCATGATTCCTGGGTTCTGGGATCAAGCCCTGCATTGGGCTCCCTGCTCAGCGGGAAGCCTGCTTCTCCCTCTCCCGCTCCCCCCTGCTGGTGTTCCCTCTCTCGCTGTGTCTCTCTCTATCCAATAAATAAATAAAAAAATCTTTTAAAAAAATAGATTCTATTTGCTTATTTGTTCAATGACCTGCCTCTACGTATAGGTCAGTGATTAATAAGAGCTTCTTGAATGATGATGGGTCCTTCTGCACAGAAATGAAAGCTCTGTTCTCTAAATAGAAATTCTAGGTATTATCAGCGTCTCATGAATCCTTGGCCTTCTTTAACCTTACAGGCTATATAAAGCTATGTTCCAAATGAATCATTTGCCTGTTACCACTACAGCTCTGTGCATCTTTTGCAGGCAGTTTTTACTACTGCATATTTTCATGGAACATCTGCATTGTGTGCTCTCCAGGCTCCATCTCTTGCTCAGAATTTTCCACTTTACCATCGCTAAAATCACTCCCTATTAGGAACCTACTTAATCTCCCTTCTGTGGATATTTTGTATAAGATCTCCATTAGGTGGCATACTAGGGTAAAAAGCCTTGCATAGCTTCACCACTAGTGACTATTCCATGTTGGTGATTGTATCCTAATGGGACAGACCAATGCCAAACTGCTGTCTCTACTTGCACAAAGTATACACACTCCTCTCAGGAGTTGTATCAGACTCACAGCTCATCTTAAGAGATGAGGAGAAAATGTGATTCAATTCTGGAAAGTTTATTATGATGTAGTTAACCAGGATGGATGTGCAAGATGGTGACATATTACATAACTAAGCTTATTGTTCATTGGATATCAGTTGTACTAGATGTGTACTGTATAAGCTACTTCCTCAGAAAACAATTCTAATTGTGTTACTATGTTAAGGAACTCATCTTTATTCTAAGCATTAAATGTACTAAATTTGTCCTATCCAGGTTCTCTTCTGATGGTTTCTAATTTTGTATAAGATTTTCATATTTAATCTTTTGTTTTGCATCTATCTTCAACACTCTGGAAAAATTATTTTTAAATAGTGATAATCACCATCTTAGTAACAATTCAATGAATCACATATTTTTAAAAACCTCACAAATGACTATTTAATCAAAAATTTTGTGTGCCAGAATCATTAATGGAATCATGTCCCTTCTTACCAGATTGAAGGCTCAATCAGAGGCAGAAAGATAGAGACCTAGGTTCCTTAGTTCATTTGTCTCTTCCTTATAGTTACCAGTGGTGTAAAATAGGACAAAGAACCATATGTTGGACCATGCCTTATGGTCTTATAAATCATTTCCGTCTCTCTCCCTCTCTCTCTTTCTTGTTCCCCCCATTCATTTCCACCAATATAGAGGTGGTAAAGACAGCCTCAGGATGCCAGTTCAAATCCTTTCCTTTCTTTTCAATCCTTCTATGAGTTAATTGAGCACTAACCTTCCTTCCCACTAATTTATACCCAGGCTTGTGTCTTGTAGGGCAATGATCCAAACTAATGTGCCCATTTTCATATGTGTTCTGGTTTTCCTCCTCAATCATATTTGACTTAGATGGTAAAAGTGAAGAGAAAAGGATTGCCAAGCATGTCTACCTTTGTATGTGACCAGACACTCTGCCCTACCTCACCCATCTCTGACAAGCTATGGCCTGAGGAGTCCTCACACAAACCCAGGTGGAAAAGGTGGAAAATACAGTATCTATTAGTTCAGGTATACTCAAGTGAAGCAGAAACACTGATTTTGAAGAAATGTTTTCTAAGCTGGGTTAGAGAAGGTGGCTTCTCAAGAGAACATAATGAAAATAATTGGTTTTAAATTTTCTTCACCTAAAAAAAAAAAGGAGACAGATTTAAAGACCTCTGAGAGTATGGTTCTTCCTATGCTTCTATGGCCTTGTTCTTAATCAGTTTAACCTCTGTTTTTTAATAAGGGTAGGAATTAAGTGGAATAGAAAGGATGCTACCATTGTTCCCCAGACCGTGTCACAGACAGAATAAGAGTTGGAATCCGGATGTATCCATAGAACATAATTGGTGCTATCACATGGAAGATACTTTAGTAGGTGTTCACTGATGATCTGAGTATCTTGGCCTAGGACTAACCAATGCTAGAACTTTCACTAATGAAAACACATTCATGAACATAAGCCTTTGTATTTTATAAGAGCCAAATGCCTCTAAGCACACTTATAGACTAAGCCTTTTCAAAGTATTGAATATGATCATAAATAGGTGTCATACCCAATCTTGAACACAGGCATTTTTTCTTCAATAAAGGACTAGTTATAAAAAAAAAATCTGAAAGCACTAGGTGCTCACAGAAGGATGGGAAGGCCAACCTTAGATAAGACAAAGTAGGAGTGAGAAGACAGTTTTGCTCAGGGGTCTCCTGATCTATGGCTGGTAACTCTTCTAACACTTGGCAAACAGTGTCTGTTTGGGTGCTAACAATAATGCTCTGCTCTGTCACCATCTCACCTTCCACCCAGCATGTCTGCCTTGGCTATGGGGGCACCTGTTTAACTTAAGATCAGCAAAAAAATAAGTCATTCCATTTGGGGAATGTAATTAGCATTCTGAACAATATTTAGACAAAGTGCTTGCCCATGTAAATGGTGTCTGCTTGGTTACCACTTGAGTGCCTTCTACCCCAAAACAGGTAATTAAAAAGCCCACTACTGAGCTCATTCAATCTCAACTCAATGGATAACTGCATTAATGGAGAACATTTAATTCCAACCCATAATTAAGTTTGGCAGTCTGAAATTATTTGAGGTTAACCTTTCTTCCAAGTATTTTGAAATTCTTCCAAACCATCTCTTTTCCAGATTCTATGCTACATATGCATCTATAGTACCTTTTTTACCTCAAACAAATAACTTTGTTAAACACACACGAGAAGTATCAATGTCTCATTTCCCCTTGTGGATGGGAATGTTGGGGTGGAAGATGCGTATTTATGAAGTTTAGAAAGTATATATATATATATATATATGAGAGATCATCTTACTTACTTCACTGCTCACTTCAAAAATGAGGACTCTAGAAGCCAATGTAACAATTCAAGGCCTACCATTATTGAATGAAGCATATTTCTTCTATTATATTTACTGATTTAAAAAAGACCTAAATTACCTTTTTTATTACTATGTACAGTATAACCTGTGAAATTAAAAATTTTAGAAACCCCAAATATAAACTAATAATAATAATAAAACTACTATTGAAGTGCTTTTTAGACTTCAAACATATTAGGCAATCATTATCTGTTGATCCTCATCACAGTCCTTCAGCCCAACACCCACTGCTACCTCATGAAGGTAAAGCAGAAACATGGTGCCTAATCACTACAGGAGGACAGAAGAGAGTCTCAGAGACTTCAGTTGATTTTCTCAAGATCATGTGATAAGCAACAGGACAGCAAGACGCAGAAGCTGGTCTTCAGATCCTGGTCAAGTGTTCTTTCCACTGAAGTACACAGATTCTCACTTTCATATTCTCCTGGTCTCCCTTGTCTTTTCTTCTGAGTTTTTAAGACAAAGAGCTGCCAGTAACTGCTACAGAGCATTATAACCGGTTCAGTCAGGAGCCATTTATATGCATGCATGATAGGAAAGAAAAAAACTTGGTAAATGAGAGATCATTTATATCTTCTCAAAATATGGAGAAAAGAGTTTTTAATATTTTGGTATCATATTACCACAGGCAATGGGCTGGTTTTTCTGTTCATTTTTTGATTTGGCCAATTAATCTGTTAAAGGAATTATCAAGACAGAAAAATATAGGACGTGAGATACTGATACTCAATGAGTTTAGACTTTAGTGAGAGGCAAGACCGATGCACATGACACAATCCGTGTGGATACTGCAAGACTAAATTCAATAGAGCTTCTCAGGGAAATTCAATCTAGGTCAGCATTTTTAGCTGTGTTCTGACTCTAGGGGTGTGAAGGAGAAGCTATGATTCCCAGCCCATATCTCACAGCACTATCAGGATCGAAACACTCATTCCTCCAGCTGCTGGGAGTGGTGGCTGATGTCTTTCAGCTGAGTCCCTCTCCAGGGCTGGAGAATGTTCCTATCACAGTCACTCACATTTCCTTTCCAGGGATAGCCCATGTCACATAGCTGCTGATGTCGGGAATGGGGTGGGAGTGTAAAGACCCAGGCCACATGCCTCGATTTCAGATAACTCTGAAGTGTCATTCTAGTGCCAGATTTTCCCTTGGGGCTAGTTATGCATTTGTAGCAACTACATCTGGATTCAATTTCACTTCATCGTGTACTACCAAAGTCCAAAGTTTCCCCTCCTCCTTGCCCAGTGTTGGTGCTCTCCCACCCCCACAGCAGTTGTTCCTGAGAGCATTCTCCAATACATCCTGATAAACAGAAAAGCCCAACCTGCAATAGGTCCCTCCTACTCCTCTCTTTTTTCTCATGTTTGAATTTCTTCTCTGATTTCCACCGGTTAACTATACCCACTAAGTTCACTCTAGTCTCAGCTGTCTCTCTCTCTCTCCCCTTTTCTCTCTCTCCTCACTCCTCTGGGCATCTCAGCTCAGTTCACATACGGAAGTGTTCTGTCTGGTTCTCTCATTTACCTCCGTGCATCTACCTTAACACTAACATTATGAATCTTCCTGTCGACATGCCTATCCTCTTATGGACTACACCATCGTTTTAACCTCAAGCTTGCCAAATAGAGTATGCCCAGCTAGGGGCCTCAACACTCAGGAACAAAGGTGGCACAGGGCAGCTGCCATCTGTTTCCACAGGGATAGATGGTTTAAATCACATGGTATTTAAGTCCACCGAATGTTTTGAAAGCTAATCCAAAGGAATAGATAACACTGACAGGAAGAATCATAATTAAGATAAAGTCAGGGACAGAAATGAGAGAAATGAACAGAAAGTTAGAAAGCATGGGGTACAAACAGAAAGATCAGCAGAGCCAGCAAGAGGCTAGAAACAGGACACACACCTCTGATGAGTTTAAAGCACTGGTTCAGAATTCTTGGGCTTCACCACCTTCAGTATTTAAAGGGCTACAGCATAAACTGTGGGTCTAAAGCCAGACTGGATATGGTAGCTTCATGCTTCTGAGTCTGTGTGCAAAACACCGTTAAGCTGGTGGTCCATATGCTTTTAAGCAATTGTGCATGCGTTACAGGGACTGAATTACCAGAAAGTCCTCTCCCCACACTTTCAGCCCACGTCTGAACATGCACATCAGTATACACCCATGAGTTTACAGCCTCCATGGGAGGTCCGGTAGGAAATCAGGGAAGAAAACAATGATCATGCCTTACTGCCATGCTGTTATCTTTCTGTGTACTCAATTCAAGTCTTCCCATATTCCTTTCCTACTGTGGCATGGTGCCTCCATTTTTATTTCTGTGAAATGAAAGGGACCCAAGTTTATTCAGCACTTACTAGGCACCAGGTTTTCTGCTTCCTATATGGTGGCTTTAATAACATTTTATACATAACCAGATGTCAACTAGCATCCTCTGAGACTGAAATCAATTAACCCAAGCCCTTCATCATGTCCTATTAAAATTCCAGTGTTTTCCCTGGGATTTTTGTGCCTGTCCAGACATGTCACGGTCACCTCTGGCTCTGATTTCCTGTTTCTTCTGAATTCTTATTATCATTCTGGTCTTAAGTACATGGCTGTTCTCTTCCCTGTATTCCACGCTGACCCAGATAATGGAACTCAGCTCCTCAAAACCATTTGAATAAAAAGCATTTGTAAAATCACAGACTTTTTTGAAAAAAAAAAAAAAAAACTAGAGAAGCAATGGTGGTTTATATCACAACAATGAAAAATAACATAACATCAAATAATAAAATCCCTGTTTTCAAGTCCTTTAGCCACTCTGGCACTGGGAATTATTTGCTGAGAATTTTAACTTCTTGTCTAGTTTCACAGCTCTTTTTGTCTCCAATCTTCCTTTTCACCCCCGTCCTCCATTTCCTATTCTGCCCTCAACCCCTCTTGTATTATAACTCGGAGAATTTTAGCTCTTCTCCCCTTCTTACCTCTAGACAGATTTTGTATTCCCAAAAGCTCACTAACATTTCCTCTACACAAAGGGCCAGCTATTCTGGGGCGTGCCCTTTAGCACCACAGAATAACTGGTAGAGCCTTTGAAATCCCAATATTCTCTTCCTTTCTCCCTGCTTTTCTCAGCAAGCAGAAGGGGCAACCCAAAGATGTATCTTCCTACTGTGCCTCCCAGCCTGGGAAAGAAGAAGCAGACTCAGTAAGTCTGAATGGCATTTTTTTCTTTGCCTCAACACACAGAACAAGGAAATTAGCAGAGCACTCACAAAGACAGAGCCAGAACCCAGGGTGGGCCAAATAACAACCCATACGTTTTTCACCATGCTGCTTTTCCAGAACAGATGGTGGTCAGATGAGTCTCCATTAATTACCAAATTAAGGAAACACAGGGGAAAAGAGCAGGGTAGGGAAGGAAAGATGGAAGAAAAGAAAGGAATGGTCAATGATGCTGAAATTGAGTTTGGGATTGAAGTTTTTCTTTCCATTCATGTAGAGTGAGGAGGGAAAAATGTGAGGAGTCAGGAGATGGAACTGAACATTTGTTGTTAATTTGCTTCTCAATGCAAAAGAGGCAATTTGAGGGAAAACAGTCCTTCTCCCAGTGCTGAATGTCAGCTTATAGCAAGCCATTTGCAAAGTAGCTGTTCAACAAAAACGATGGGCAGGTATCTATAAACTCTATTGAAATAATTCTTTGTTTCCCTGAACCTTTTGCCCTGGCCTTTATTTTCCCCTTTGTATCTGAAATTTCCCCAAAATACTAAAAATAAAACCTTCTTTGGAACTTCTAGCTGCAATCTTTTAAATACACACACACACACACACACATACATACATACATGGGTGTTTCTTTTCTAGTAACTCTCCAATAAAATCAGAAGTTAAAGGAATTTAAAGTTATAAAATAATGTACTGGTCTTATGATGTCAATTATGGAAGTTAGTCTGAAATTACCTATTTTCATACCTCAATAAACCCCCAATGCATTATGCCTAAAATTATAACTTTTTTTGAAGCCTACTTTGTGCTGCACCCACCCTCCAACCCAAGGAACTCAGCAATATCCTTGAAGCAAAGGTAATAAAGTTCTGACTTGACCTGATCCGTGTGTGCCTGAACCTAGGTGGGACACTGCAATCTGCAGTGAAAACACATGCCTAGTTAAGCATGTCCTTGCTAAACTCCCCACTGAGACATAAGAGCTCACATTATTCTTCAGCTGTGAGGAATGAACAAATACAGCAAGATCTACGTCCGTGAGTAGCAGTACTATGCCTTATTTAGTACCAAAAAAAGTAAACGTGAAAGCCTGTAATGGCTTCAGCAGAATTTAGTGGTCTCTTGAAGAGCCTAACTCTGCATTTTTGAAATACAGAAACAACAGTTTATTTCAAGCAAGTTGTTTTTCCCTAAACTGTGTTCCGTGACTGTCTTCTACTTTATAAATATACTGCTCTGCAGTAAATCCTTTTGGTTTTTATTTCCGTAGAAGTAAGCTAAGTGATTGTTATATTTCCATTACCATCATTTGGATTAAGCCAAAAGAAGCAGAGGTTTTTACATTTTTTAATATATGTATTTAATTTTTAAAATAAGTGTATTTTGAATGTATATTCCTCCATGAGGAAGAAAAATGAAAAATATCTCCTGTAAGCTGTGTGGTAATAATAACTTGCTATTTTAACCTCAAGATGCCATCTGCATTTCATAATGTAATTTCCCATTTCTGAAAGGACAGTGATGAAATGATCTGACCTTTACATATTCCTGTTTGATTTCTCTCTCAGTGTCAGTGGGAAAACTAAGAAGAGCTAAATATACCTGAGCCTTTTCTGTCTTCTCTACCCAGAAATGGGTCGTCTAATTAGCTTCCCTAGTCTCCCCACCAAGAAACAGTTGGCATGGTTCCCCCCTTCTGTTGTTGATGCCTGCAATTTTTTCTTTCCACTGGCAGGAAATCTCGTGAATTGAAAAATAACAGATTTTAGATTTTCTGGGTCTTCGTCTTGGCCTCAAACAAAGAAATCACCCTTGTAAGCAAACCTGACAGGAAAAACATTGTGTTGCCTGTTTTATGGACCATGACAAGCACGTCAATGAAGGGAGAAACAAGAACCTGGGCTCCCACCAAACAACGCTCTCCTCCGGTGAGAGTCATTTTTTAAAGTCTCCGAACATGAAAAGATTAAGAGGTAAAGCTCTGTCCGGGGAAATACAGACAGTTTCCCACTTATGATGGCTCTACTTACGATTTTTTGACTTTAGGAGGGTGTCAAAGCCATAGGCATTCTGGTAGGAACCACGCTTGGAATCTCGAACACGTACATTTTCCTGGGCTAGTGACCGCCCCGTGATACTCTCGCGAGGCTGCTCTCGCGATACTGGGCTGCAGCGGCAACCGCAGCCTGGCTACTAGTCAGCCAGAAGATCAGGTGGGAGCGGAAACAAGCACTAACCTGAGTACCGTCCTGTACCCAGACAGCCTTTCTGTTTCTCGCCGTCAGGACAGTATTCAATCAATTACACGAGAACTCAACGCTGTCTTATAAAATAGACTTTGCGTTAGATGATTTTGCCCAATTGTAGGCTAATGTGAGAGTTCTGAGACATGTAAGATACACTATGCTAAGCTACGATGTCCAGTAGGTTGGGGATATTACATACATTTTCGACTAAGGATATTTTCAATTTACCATGGGTCTATCGGGATGTAACTCCATCGTTGAGTCAAGAAAGATCTGTAATCCTGCAGAACTGGAGCAGGAACACCAACTACTCCCATGCTTGTGTTTATTTTGAGGCCTGAAATTGAAAACTTGATCCTTTTTGAGTGGGATTCCACCTGACCCTTCATGTAGAGAAATAAAAGATCTGTCTTTAATAACACAATTCAGGCTAGAGTGAACTCTAAAATGGAAAGATTGATTGCTGGATAAAATGAGAAGGGGGGTGTGATATTGTGGTTTAGAATAAGAAATACGCATTTGGTCTTTGCCCCCTACCCCACCCTGTTTTCTGCCACAGAGCTCCTTGGATGGAGTTGGAAGAGCTTCCAGGTTGATGAACACATTGGAGGTGCTGGGACAATATCATTCCTGGAGAGGACATGGAAGACTGGCACCTTTTTCTCATACCTTGTCTTATGCATCTCTTTCATCTGGCTGCTCCTGCGTTACATCCTTTTACAATAAACTGGTCATCTACTAAATAAAATGTTTCTCTGAGTTCTCTCAGCCACATAGCAAAAAGTAATCAAAGCCATGGAGAAGTCATGGGAACCTCTGATTTAATGCCAGTCAGTCAGAAGTACAGAGAACAACCGGGCTTTGCGACTGCAATCGGAAGCAGGGGACAGTCTTGTAGGACAGAGCCCTTAACCTGGAGAACCTGACGCTATCTCTGGGTAGATAGTGTCGACATTGAGTCGAACTGTAGGACACCCAGCTAGTTCCCAGACAATTGTTTGTTGTGTGTGGGGAGAATCCTCCCCCGCCCCAATATACACATATTGGATTTGGGTCCCAGAACCCAAATTAGGGGGTTAGATGTATGGCTCTGAAGTCAAACAGGCTTCACAAATGTCCGGGAACCTTCCTAGTCTCAGTTCTTTATCTATAAAAGAGGGCTATTAAATTGTCCCATCTTGGGTGGCTCTTGTAAAAACTGATTTCAAATACTTATTCTAATACCCAATACACAGTACGTATTCATTATATTTTAAAAACTTTCTATTCTTAACATTAAGTGTTGTCCTTTTTTTTTCCTGGACTAAATACCGATATAATATATACACAGACTTGAATTCAATGCATTATATTTCAATTAATTCAACATAATTTTATCCAGCCTGCCCTGTGCAGAAGGCACTTATAAGGCACTACCTTTAAGAAGCTCTCATTAAAGGAAACCCTTGGCATTTGAGGATTTAATATCTCCTGCATCTCTTCTTCATTAACTACCCTGAAGGTTAGTGACATGGCAACTTCCTCTAAGATATAAGTTTGAGTAGTGTGCATTTTAAGGTCAATAATTTAGTTGTTCCAGAAAGAGCCACCGAATTAATGACATTCCATCCAAGTGCTCTGTCACTGCCTCTGAGTGTATGGTTGTAATCCTCTTAACTATATACACTATAAAGGTAATCAAAATGTGGGGATTTCTGAAGATCTTACAATGGATTATTTGTAGGTATCAAGTAAAAATCTTAAAAGTTCAAATTTCTCAATCAGGAAGGGTCTTAGAGAAACGCTCTTTCTTGTTCACCCTCTTGCCTTCAGACAGAAGAGCCATATAAGCCAACTGGGACAGATATAATTATCTTTTCTTGTTCTGAGGCTTTCTAAGGATGGACACTTCCCAGATACTCTTCATAGCTCCTCCCAGCATCTTCTCACTCATTACAGTCAAGATGTTCTTCCTTATGTCCAATCTAAACTTTGCTTCTTTTTTCAAGTTGAGTTCTTTCAGAGGCAGCATCAAATCCATTTTCTCTTTCTATTTCCAGTAAGTACCTTACACAGCACTTTAAGTGACACCTTGCATGAAATAGTCCAATGTGATTTAAATCAGTGAATGGATTAAACATTTTCATAGCCTGAAGATGCTAATCAAGCTACTCCTTAATCTTTACACAGTGTAACTCTGAGCTAAGTAATGTCAATTGCTAATGCATTTCATTGTAGGACACATTTTGCTAACTATTAATCATGTTTCCTAATCTTTGAAACCTATGTTTAAACACTATTAGAAATAATGATGTTTTATGATCTAGCTGATTTAGTGACCTAACTACCACGCATAGACCCTAAAGGCAAATCTTTAGATCTGCATACAAATCACAGACCTGGGTGCAAATCACAACTCTGTCACTTACTAGTTGTGTAACCTTGGGCAAGTTACTTAATTTTTCTATGTCTCTGTTTCCTTACCCATAAAATATAAGTAATAATGATACATACTTTGTATGGTTGCATTCTGGATTAAGTGAATTAATAATTGAAAAATATTTAGAATGGTGCTTTGTAGAAATGTTAATAAGTATTAATTTTCTTTATTAAGATTCAAGAATGATTTTCCAAGCCTTAAAATTCAAATGTTATTAATGAATTCTCTCTTTCTGTGTACTCTTGGTAATCTTATCTCTACATCTTCTTAGTTCTATTTTCCTTGCCTGGAATATCCGTTACTTTCCTACCTAGATTATCTCATATTGAACATCTCAGTGTGGTTGCATTTTCTCTGTGATATCCTGAGTTGTGATCTCATCTTCAGGGCCCTTTTTTTTTTTCAGTATTACTTATGGTCATCTATGACCTCATGAAGACAGTTACCATTTCTCAGTTTACCTTCTCAGTGAGATTCTTGGCTGTTCCTTGAAGGAATAAAGTAAATCCTAAAATTTTCAATAACCTTTGACAATTCTTAGCTCTTATGAAGCTCTTGGTAAGCAAAAGTGAGCTGATATATGTTTTTATTTGATTATCTCAAACTTTCCTATAAAAACTCTTATTAGGTTATCTCATCCACTCTACCTAATTCTATTGTTGATGTTGACATATAAAGCACAGGTACACAGTAAGTGCCCAATAAGGAAGAAGAAGCATCAGTTTAAAAATAACCAATATTTTCCCCAGGCCAGGCAACACATTATCTCAGTTTGTCTTTAACGACCAAAGAAGAAAATATCATTTATCCCCATTTTAAAAATGAAAAAATTCAGGCTTTGAATCATAGAATGATTACAAACCTTGGCTTTCTCAGGAGAATGTTGGTTTACAGTTCCTGTCCCAATAATATTAATAGTGTTCCCTTTTATTCTCAAAAGTGCATGTTTAGACAATAAATTATGTGATTACTGTAGAGTTAATGCCAAGGTAACAGAGTCTGTAGGTGGAGGGGCTATATTTAAAGAAGTCAACTCCAGAGCCCTAATCCCTTGGCTAAGCCCATGGAAAACCATACATCCTATTTCTTACACATACCAGGGAGTAACACAAAATATGAAATTTAGAGAGGCATGGGAAGACCATACACAGATTGAAACTTTAAGTTTGAGAAGTCTTAGAGTGAGAGTGAAGAGAAAGTGGACACAATTTTTCCATTTCTTTCTCTCAGATCTCACAGAATAGTTTCACACTTAGAAGTAATATAAATTCCAACTGCACGAGGGAAATCCCAATATTAAACAAAAGTATTATTACATTTGATTATGCATGATGTGGATTTGTGTTACTCCTGATGTCCTGGCATTAAAGAGGGAGAAATTCATGACAAGCATTGGAGATAATGGTAAAATAATAAAAATAACAGCACTTAATATTTATATAGTAATTTACTATTTATACACCACATATACGGAGCATGTATTTGTATATGATTTATCTCTCTCAATTCTCACAGCTCTCTGAAATAGGTAGAGCAGAAATTATTATTTCCATTTTACATGGAACTGAGTATCAAAGGGCTTAAGTCATAAGATTTATGCTTGAGAGTATAAATTAGGATACAAGATCATCCTGACATTTTAAAGTGATTTAAAATTATTCAAATATAACTTGACAGAAGCACATTCAAGGGGAATGTACTTCAGGAGAAAAACCAAAATTATATACGCCAGATGGGGAGTGTCTGGACTTAAAAAGTTGCCAGTATGCTGCCCACTAGGCACCGATTTTAACTATAAGATTCATTGTCTACAAAGTTATTAAAACTACAAGATATTATCTTGTAATGAAAACAGTACATGTTATCATCACCTTGCCCATCAGTATGGATGGTACACCCCCAGAGAACAGAGGTGAATTTGTTGATTTCACATCTCAGGTTACAAAATATTGGGCATTGCTGTCCGATCAAGCAACACGCATTTTGAGTGCAGAGGATCAGTGTGGACAACACAAATGCTGTCTCAGCACACCTCAGCCACTTTTTCTAGCTGTTTCCTATCGGCTCCCAAAGTCAGGAAACTGCCGATTCTGGAGAAAAGTATGAAATAACTGTTTCCTCCCTCTCTTTGTATCCTTTTCTAATTGTCTCTTAAGCAAATCTGTTCTTTCACTCAACCATTCTTTCACACTCTGGTGTATGTACAGGAAGTAAAAACTAGCATTATTGTTGCTTCTCTCAGGGTTATTTGCAATTCAGCAGGAATTAAAAATGAGGGTATCTGGATCTAATGATAGCATTTTAAGCTGGTCCTCCCTACCTACATATCAACAGAATCCCATATTTTGATTCAAAAACAAACCTCAGCTCAGTGAGATTGAACACTATTGGAAAAGAATAATAGCCATTGCTTTGTCTGAGTTTGGATTCACCTCTCTCTTTCCATTTTGCAGAACCAAGGTGCAAATCCTTTAAAACATGGAAAAGCTGCCTGGTGACTATGCAAAAACATAGCTCATCAAGAGATGCTTATGTTCTAGGACAGTGATCTTGAACACAATAGGGCAAGTGTCATCTGTGATACCTATCCCACCACAGTTGCAGAGACTCTGGTTATGAAATTCCCTTCCAAATTCATGACAACATAGCTCACAGGGGTGTCTCCCAAACTGGTGTTACATAGATGTTGGAGAGATCCACCAATAACCCGCCAAGAACTAAATATGATTTTCCAGTTTTGTGAGTACTTTCTACTCTCCAAATCTTTCAACCAGTCTTTCTCCTCCAATTTTTTTTTTTTAAAGATTTTATTTATTTGTTGTTAGAGACAGCCAGCGAGAGAGGGAACACAAGCAGGGGGAGTGGGAGAGTAAGAAGCAGGCTCCTAGCGGAGGAGCCTGATGTGGGACTCGATCCCGTAACGCCGGGAGCACACCCTGAGCCAAAGGCAGACGCTTAACCGCTGTGCCACCCAGGTGCCCCCCCCTCCAATTTCTAACTTCAAAACTTCTAAAACTCAGTTCTCATCACATTAAGCCAAAAGTTTTTTATTATATTGTATTCACAAATTGAATATATTCAATTATGTTCCAATTAAGCTTTTTAGTGAATCTTCTGTGTCTCCTCTTATCAGCCTTAACTCAGCAGTCAGTTTGATCTGGGACTTTGTTCTCTCAGTTGTTTCTTTGGGATGTTCTGAATTCTGTGTGTGTGTGTGTGTGTGTGTGTGTGTGTGTGTGTGTGTGTATTTGAGGCGTGGGCAGAGAGGTGATGATGTCATTGGAAAGAATCTTTTAACACCATTTAATGTGGTAGTTGATTCAACACTTACTGGTTATGACAAATTACTGTGAGGATCTAGAAGTTTCAGACAAAAGTTGACATTTGAAAACAAACTTATGTAGCAGCAAGGACGTAATTATAGCAAAAATGACTGGATAGGTAGGTGTAGATTATAAATACATATATTAAACATATATATAAATATCTGGATTAGACATATTTTTGACCTTATAATTTTAAATTTAATAAAGTTCTTTGGTTATCTTTTAAAACTTTACTTATCTCATTCAAGACCTCTCCACATTGGCTGAGGAAACACTTTTCATATGCTACCTGTTAAATTTGATTTTCCTTCTTTTTAAATGCCATTCCCTTTATAGTCATCAATCAAGTTGTTCCGTAACAATTTCTTAAATGTTTCCAGAAATATTGATAGCCCAGGTGCCAGTATGGAAATGATATTTTGAAATATGAAAATCAGTTATTATTTCTTAAAGCTGATGAAAATTTATGTGGGTGCATGTAAGTGTGTGTGTGTGTGCGGTGATATTTGTCATGAAGTAATTTTGTGTCTGTGAAACTGGCTGTGCCATGTGATAAACTTGTTTCTATGGAAACAGCTCCTGATTCATGATCAACATAAAAGAAAATTACAGATGAAGGCATAAGGTAGACCTCACAGAGAAACTATTAATTTCTGAATTCATAAATTTAAATGCCATTATTACTAATACTTCTTTATGACCAGAAAAATTATTTTATAATCCTAATAAATGTTATTAAGTTCCTATAATATACTAGGAACTACATAGAGAGCATAAAGAATATAATCCTGAACTTCCTGGAGCTTACATAGTACAGGCAGAAAAGACAAGGTCAATAAAAACCTTATATGGACTAAAAGATGATCATTATGTTATATTGGGTCTTTTGCCTTTTTGGAGCCTTGATTTGTTTACATGCCCTATATGCTCTTTCTCCAGCATAATTCTCTCTATTGTGGCTACATAAAAGGCTCCATAGAAGAAAGATAGCTTCTTCCTGTGGGTTTTAAAGGCGCTCTAGATGCATCTGGGTGGGAGAAGGATTGCAAGTGGTAGGAGGGAGAAATGATGGCCTCTGACATGAGAAATATTCTAGGCACAGGTAGGATTTCAACTAAATGTCATTGAAATGTCTCTATGGAAACCACAAAGCTGTTCCTCTTGACTAGAGAATTGTATATCATTCCCTTGAAAATAATAGATCAGAAGAATAGAAAAAAAGAAAAAAAATCTCCCCATGAGTCACAGAGGGTTAGAGTAGGCAGGGAACCTGAGCTTTCAACAAATCTATTCCCCCGCTTTCAGGAAGGATCCCAAATAACCCTCCCATTCAAAGCAGGATTCATTTCTAGCAACTTCCCTGATTAATCCATTCAGCAACAAGAGCAAGGCATCTAGCCTCTAGCTTTCCTGTTGTGTCTGAGGCACCTTAACCCTACCTTTTTTTCAGTGGGGGGAGGAATGGAAAAGCTGATTGCTATTAACCACCTAAGAACCCTCTTCTATTTGAGTCTATTTCTCTAGCTGTGTCTCTGCCTTCTTTCCCTATACTAAATAATACAGTATATGAATACAATTTTGCTTAAATGGCTATCCTGTTTCCAGAAGAACATTTGTGAAGGACAGGGCTCTGTTGAATTCTTGTTTAAAATCATCCCCACCAAGTGGTTCAAATGTTTCAGTTCTTCAGCAAAGCTCCTGGGAGTCACTTTTGAATTTTCTGGCAGCTCGACCTCATTTCTCAGGGCACGCTGTTGGCCTCACTTGTGCTCGTTATACCCAGTCTCGTGTCATCACCAAATACTTTTTGCAAGAACTCACAGTGCTTTCACATGACTTCACATGGAAACACAATGTTCCAGAAGGACTCTGAATCATTTTAGGGACGTGGTAGAGAAGAGAGCAGATGCTGTGTAAGTGAGTTCTCCACACATCTTTTTTTCCCACCTATTTGGTTTTATAAAGGCAACTAAAACAGTACAAAGATCGCTTCCCTGGGGGAATTTGAAAAGCATGTTCTACATTCTATCAGGGTCTAGGCCGTCCTAGAGAAGGAACAATATTGCTAGAGATTAAAGTTGACTGTGCTCTATTCGTCTTTGGCCAGCACCCTTGCTCTACATCTCTACCCAGCTCCTTTCAGCCACCACGTTTACATGTCCCAGGATTTCTCCCTATAGAACTTGATTTGTATGTGAACAGAATTAGAAGACTCACCAAAGAACTAGTCTTTCTCAGGATAGTTCCACATCTCCTATATTCTCCCCCATGTCCCCACAAGTACCTTATAATAACATGCTCTGGCTTTTTTTTTTTTTTTTTAATTCTGAAAACATCTCCACTTCTGTGGTGAACAAGATGGTTGGGGCTTCTTTTCCTGTGTCCCCCCTCCCCCCAGGCAGATGGTGCCACATGTGCCTATCACTCAACATGGAACCCTGTGGGGCATCCTAGGATCATTTCCTCTCCAACCTCCATCATCTAATCGATTACAAAATCCCTCTGATTTGCCTCTGTTTGATTATCTTTTCTTCTTTTTTACTTTCCATTCCTAAGGCTACTCTTCTTCTACTTTCGGTATTTGTTGTCTCTCATCTGGACTTTGAAACACCCTCTTAGCTTCTTAACTAGGAATGTTGCCCTCAATTTTAGCCTTCTTTGCTTCATCTTTCACATAACTTCCAGAATAATCTATTTGAAATGCAAAACGTAGCCCCTGTTAAAACCTTTAGCAGGTTTTCTGTATTTCAGGATTAGTATTCATTTCCTGAGCATACATATTCCAGCATCATTTCTTTCTGTGTGTGTGTCTTTTTAAAGCAAAAGTATAAAGCATGTATAAGATTTTTCATAAATCAAGCAACTCAAAAGGGCATGTGAAGTACAGTATGTATCCCTTCAGGTTATACTCCTAGTCTTAGTTCTACTTCCAAGAGACAACCATTCATTTCTTTTGTATGCTTCCAGAAATGGTCAGTGAATATACAAATATATATATAAATACATACACACACACACTCACACACACACACACACACACACATATGTTTATAGACAGCCTTCTTTTTACACAAGTGAGAACATTCAATAACATTGTCCTACACCATGCTTTTAGTATTGCTTATGTCTTGACAATCTGCCCTATGCCCTTTACGTTCTCATAAGGGTGAGTTACCTGTGGTTCTTGGAACACTCTGTGCTATTTTCAGGCACACCTGCCAATGCTTATGCTCTTCTTTTTGCTTGGAAGATTCTTCTTTTCATTTGCAGCCTATACTTAGTACTAACTGCTATACTTCTTTAAGATTCTTCTCAGGGAGTAACCCTTTACCATGCCTTAGAAACCACCCCTCCATGCTCCCGTAGAATCCTGGACATTCATGTCTCCATCATAGCACCTAGCACATCATTTAAAAGTAATTTATATGTACATTGTCTTGTATACTGTAAAATACCTGATGGTGTGTAGCATAGCTTAGTCATATTTCCTTCCCTAGTACCCATTTTAAAACATGATCAAAAATAAGAATTGTTCTCTAAGTATGTGTTGAACCAAAGCACCCCAAAACCAGGATAACTATAACTGTTTCCAAATCTTTCAAGGGGGAAAAAAACCCTTCATTCCAGCAAATAAGGTTTTAAATAATTTTTTTGAAAAGACTGTAAACTCTACAAGGACAGAGACCAGTAGAGTAGTTGAATGAACGGTCTTGGGAAAATGCCCTTTAATCTTAAATATATAATATGGTGACAAGTTTTACCGGGATTGAAAGAGGGGGAATATGTTAGGTACTTAATGGAAGGATAGCAGAAAAAAACTATTAGCAGAAAAATAATGAGGACTAATAAAGATTCTAAAATGGGGCAACTGGGCTTACAAAAGAAAACCTACACATCTTTCATTCTTGTGGTCAGCGTTTCCTCTAAGTTATAACCACTGATAGGAATTAATTGTAAACCCTTTCTTGAACATTTCTGTTAAGTGCTGACTAACAGGTTGTTATATGCCACACACTATTAACTTCCTTCAATGGATAGTCAAGGGATTTCATGAAATGTACAATCTGCTGAAAACAAGTGCTCTAAAATACAAAAACCTGATCCTGGTATTATTAAAAAAAAAAAAAGGATTCAGCACCCTAAAAAAGTTCATGGAGAAACTCTGTACTAATATTTAATCAGCTATAAGCATATATCCATTTATCTTCCTATTATCCTCAAGTACGGTAATGTCATTTGCACTGTTAAAACTCAAGTCGGTTGGAAACACTACTGTTGTTTTTCTTTTGAAATGCTTTACCTTCCTTGGTGATCACAAGATTTCATTCAAGTGTGCTCTGAGGGTGCTATCAAGACTTCGGGGGCCTGCCAAACCAAAAAGCATCAAACATTTATAGAATTGATACCAAGTAATGTCCAGCTGAGATGAACACCTTTGCTTTAACATGCTCCCAGACCACCTGATGGAAAGATTTTAAATGGGTTGGGTAAATCATTTGGGGATACCCAGATCCTGGAAAGTAATGGTTTCCTACTGTTTCACATTAAGTGTTGAAAAATGTATTAGTTTGACAGTTATGGTGAAATGTTCCCAGTTTGAATATAGTGGACAGAAGCAGATAGAAATATTTCCAATTTGTTATTGGTTCCAATGTTCAATGCAATATAAATGAGGGATGAGTCGAGTCTCATTTTGAAGACCATTGATCCAACGTACCTTATTGCTGTCTGCGAATATGTTTAGAAAAAAATGGATGAGAATGCCATGACCCATTAAAACAGTGATTCAAGAGGCCCCGGATCACATACAATCATTGCTACGTTGTTCCCAGGAGACCACCATAGTTTGCACTCAGTAGGAATTTAATAAACGCTTGCTGACTAACATATCTAACAGGAGAATAAAATAGAATAAGCTGTACACTAACAGGACGATAAGTTGGAGCGGTAGAGTCTTGATTTTGGCAGTCTCCAAAATCTTTAAAGATCTGAGTTTATGTCATAGAGTATTTGAACTGAAAAGAGGTTTAGCAATAGTGTCATTTACCTTCATCTTACAGAGAAGAAACTTCAGGCCCAGAGAAGTCAAATGACTCACTCAAGATCGCAAAGCTGAATACTGGGAATATTCTTTTACTTGCCTGGCAGATAGGAGCCAGACGCTGGAGTCAGGTTGCCTGGTTTCAAATTCTGGCTGTGCCATTTAACAGTTCTGTACCTTCTGAGCATGTTATTTAATCTAACCTAAATTTCTCCATCTATAATGCAGGATAATAATCTGTTATCCTTAAATCTAGGATTAAATGAGCTAGTAATATAAAGCACTTGATAAACATACCTCATACATAGGATGTGTTCAATAAATATTACTATTTATTTTCATGTATTATACACTTTAATAACCAGTCTGGCTTTGTAATCCCAAGAACACAGGCTTTCAAATGTGAACTCAAACTTTAAAAAATCTAGATAGGCTTGCTTTGTTGGGGCTTAGGGTACAAAAAGATCTTTTTGTTATCTCCAAATGGAATGGCAAAGGGAAATTTTTTCTTTCTCGGCTTCTTAAGATGGTATAATATTGTAACCCAGCACCTAAAAGTGAGACCTGGTTGATTATTCATATAAGAAAAAAATGTATTTATATCTTTATTTAATTGCAGATATCTGTTCCTGCCTTTCAGTGATACTGACCTATCTGCTCTATCTACAGAGGAATTTTATTATAACCTCAGAGAATTTCCTGACATCAACAAGAGTATGTTTAGGCTATTTTACAAAGCGATTGCAATCTCCTCGGTGGGGGGAAAACCAGTTTGCAGTGTTCTCTATTCTAAAAAAGAAAAGTCACTGGTGTTCTGTAAAGCAGCAGGATAGTATTGTCGGAGTTACTGTGCTTGGAAATATTTTCATAGCCAGTTTCAGGTTGGCTGACTCATAAGTATTGACACAGTTAGGAGGACCGCTTATTAGTGAGGTCAAGCCCCATCATCCAGGCTCTTGCCTTTGTCCTGCTGCTTATCATCAATTACTAAACTAACGCTCCCTTTGAGCATATAGCTACCTGTTTATCTAGAAATTAACTTGAAACTTAATTTGGAACCTTGAAATAATAACATTCTTAGAGAAATTTAAGAGAAAAAAAAGTTCATTTCGTAATAATGCAAGATCTTAGAAGAATGTACTACAACCTTGCTGCTCAGAGTGCTGTCCACACACCAGCAACTGGCATCACTCAGGATATGGAGAACGTAGACCCCATCCCAGACCTCTGATTCAAAATTTGCGTTTTAACATTTTAAGATCTCAGAGTGACTCAAGGACACATTATAGACTGAGAAACACTGACTTAAAGAAATGAGCAGGGGGGGATTCTGAAAGTGATTACTGTTTTGTGTCACCAAGACCAAGTAATTAGACATAGTACAGGATGTGCCAGAATCCTTTGGAATCAAATATTAAAATAACAACAGCAACACCAGTGGAATTTAACAACAGTGGATATTCGATAAGTTATACTTGTTTTTCTTTTAGGTATTATTTACACAGTTGGCTCATTTTAGGCTTTTGTGGTGTTTTTTTGTTTGTTTGTTTTTTTGTTTTTTTTTTTTACTCTTTTCCTTGTTAATTGCAATGCCTAGAAGAACATTCATTATTGCATCCACCCATGCATGAAGGAAGAAAGGAAACAATGAATGCATGGTTAGTTGTCTACTACTGGGAGTGGCTACTTGGGTTAGGACTCAAGAGATGTAAAGTCTCCTGGGACTGACTTGGACCAATCACCGCTCTTTAGGTCAGGGACAGAGAGTTTTATGCTCGGGACTTGATCATCAGAAGGCACCTCCTTAATAAGACAGAGTTAGTTATTGGAATCTGAAATGAGAGAATTCAACCACTTGCTTGCAGGTAGTTAATAACCATGCTTCCCCAATCTTCTGCTCAAGGAGAAGACCTATCTGTGTTTTCCTGGGTTTATATTAACAGATGTTAGAGGTTACTCTAAGGCAATTTATGGGGGCTATTGTCTTCTTTTTGCCCCACCTGCCGTCTGTTCAGCTTTAGTCTAGAGAGACAGACAGTAGGTATATGGCTTGGCAGGAACTAAGGGAAGGTTTGACGGGTTTAATATAACAATAAATGGAAATCACAGTAGCTTTTTTAAGATAATTGTTCAGAAAAAAACAGTATATAATCACTATCACCTCCATAGTATATCCCATGATGCAAGAGGAAAAATCCTTCCTAATTTAATCAATAATATTAATCCCTGAAAAGAAAAGTCTTGCTCCTTAGTATAGTTTTTTCTGCATCAGAATTATTCCTCAGAGGAATATTGCTCAGAATTCACCGCTCAGAACTGACAATTCTTGATCATATAGGTTCTTGACATAAAAGATCTCTTTTATTTTCTTAATTTGGGAAAAACATTCTATACCCTGAAGGACATGAATCAGAAAATACTTGCTGTTATGTTAGTCTTTAAAACAGATACTGCTATAAACCAATGTGGAATTATATTTCACTTAGGGTAGCATAAGAAAAGAACAAAAATTAACAGAGCCTAGTTCTCAAACCCATTAATGTAATGTACAATTATCATATCATTTTTCCCAGCCATTGAATGGGTGGGTAGTAATGGCAATGAATAAAAATTTAAAAATGAACAGTGTTTTAGTAATGGATTTTAGTAGTAATATTCTTTAGAATTATTTTTTATTATATTCTTTGTCCATTGTTAATTTTTGTCAATTTTGGTAAAAATTTCCTTTTAAATAACCTCAAAATTTACTGCCTATCAGGGTACTGCAACACGCTTACTATAAAAATCAATGAGTCTTATTTCCCATTGATATGTCAGCCCTACTTATATTATCTAAAATTCAAAGCATATTGTAGACAATGCTCTTAATGAGGGCGAACTATTGAGGTTATGTTGATAGCCCTCAATCTTGAAATTCCTCCTTGTTTCCATTTTTATTGGACTTATTTCCAATCTATTTATCTCAATGCTTTGTCATAGATGAGAAAGATAAAATAGACCTTGGATCTTATTGGTAACTCTTATTAAAACAAGGAACAGTAAGTAAATCAAGGTTTATTATTTTTCATTGTTTAGTGGTTTCTATTTTCCCATCATGTTTCTAACACCACTGTGGAAAGGTAACTCGTATTTTAATATGATATATTTTTCAAAGGCTTATCTGGTGGGGGAATCTTTTTTAAAAATCAAGCACATACACACAGGGTGCAGTAAGTAAATAGGCTGTATTATTCCATCATTAGGAGCCCTTTCCAGTGGTACTGCAGTGAAATTCAGTCCTTTTTGTCTGGGCTGTGTATGAATTCAGTTGAACAGCTGGTTGTAGAGAGCTTTCATATTAGGGGGTTGTCTTGGTTAATAGCAACTTCCCTATTTAATTCAGTTTCTCTTTGTAACTCAAAAGTTATTTGTAAATATAGCCAACAGAATTATACCTTTTTAAAAATTCTGAAAAGCATAGTACCTTATACAGAAAACGGACCACTGGAAAAGGCACTGTTTGCCTTTTGAGCTGTCTGAATCTTCTCCCATTTTATAAATTATCTATATGGGTACTTACAAGGTGCCAAAATAAATGACTGAAAAGGAAAATATTATCATAATTTATCTACATGATACAGACTACTTTTTAATTTATTATCTAAGTTACCCGGTTGCAGTGGCATGGAGTAGGTATGATTTGTATATATGCATATGTTATTACATTCCCCAGTGTTTGTAAGTAGTGTGTTTTGGGTTGCTTTGTGGTAGTGAGATGTATATGAACAGAATATTATAAATATGTCAGACTGTTAAAAATCTTTCTCAAGTCAGAAAATATTCACTGTGCATTCATTTTTAAAAATTATTTTTCTTTTTCCAATACAACCATCAGTGACATTATTTTAAATAAGCTACTTAACGCAGGAAAAGTTACAACTATAAAATATAAAAAATTCATAGACTTTTTCTCCTAATCCTATTCAATAGATTACAAACGTACTTATTTTTTCCCTGACATAACCTAAAAAAAGAAAGAATTCTTAAACCTTAGCATATTGAAATAAAACGGCACACTAGGAATGAAATGAAATAAAATGATGATTCAGTAGCCTTTACAGCTATAGAGTGACAAAATCCCAGAGGGTTTTAGTCCTTAAATTATTCAGGCTGTCTAAATTTCTGCTGCCACAATATTTTTTTCGCAAATGGAATAAAAATGGCATTTTGCTCACGTACATCTAGCTGTTCCCTGGGTGGTTGGTTCTAGAAAAGCAACAGGCTTTTCCCCCTGCCTTACAAGAAGCAACAGTTAGAAACTCTTAACCACTAGAAACTGCTACCCCACCGTGGTTGGAAACAGCCAATAGAGAAGATGACAGCTATGATTTCAATCTACCTTGCAACAGCTTCAGAAAGGGAGAAGGAAGAAAGGAAATAAAGAATCTTAACCTCTTGAAAGGACCGCTTTATGTTACTACCGCACCGCACCCCCTCCGCTGTCCCTTTAATTGTCTGGCTTTTCTGGCATCCTTAGGTTTCTAGGGTAAAGCAAAGCAATAACGCCAAAGCCATTCTACTTCAACTTAAATTTGCAAGATGCTAGAAGAAAAATTCATCAACCCCCCCCCCCCCCCCCACACACACACACAATACAAGTCTCCCCAGAAGCTGACTTGAGCACTTTCGTATTAGCCAGCATGGACTGTTGTCTCAGCGTGTTGCTCCTGCCACAAGGTGTGTCTGAGCCTGGAAAGAAGGAGGGCACACTCTGAAACCGTGTCTGTGTGCTCGGGCGCCTGGTGGCGGGACCTGGGCTAGCTCTCGGGTTCAGCGACCACTCCGGGTTAGGCGGCTACGGGCCACGGTCCGGGGACCCTAGTGCAGGCCGCCCGGCCGCCGGCAGATGGTGCCCTCCGCATCGGAACACCAAAGGAAACCCTGCTAAAGTACCGCTCAGACTCCGCCCCACCCGATCCTCCAGCGCCACAGTCACTGTCCCTCCCCAAATAGTGCCGAGCACGTTTCCTCCGGAACACTGCAGTAGCCTGTGTGTGTGTTGAAAATACAAACCAGGGGCAACAGGGAGTGTGTGTCAGTGTGGGGAGCACGCGGAGTGGGACTCCCGGGCCGGGGCGAAGTGACCGCCAATGAAACGCAGAGGGCGAGAGGACCCGTCCATTTCACATCTGCGTAAGCCCGGCCGCGGGCCGTCGGGAGGCCACTCACCATGTTCACTTCGGAGACCATGTCTATGCTGGCGACATCAATCCGCATCCCTACGTCCACAGGGGGCCCTGCGGGGAGGTGGGACACATTATGGACATATTCTTAGAGTGGCGACAGGATGGGGAGAGCCAGGGGGCTTCCCTGCGCTTACTACATTTTGAATGGGCTTCCTCCATCCCCCACTCCCCCTTGCAGGGGACAGCCTGGGAAAACAGGTGTGGGCACACGCGTGATGCAGTGACTATGCAGAGGGTGTGTCGGGCGGGGGGAAGGTCGGCTCTGCCTGGGGTTTCATCCACCTGTGACTGAGGGTCCGGTGTGTGTGTGCGTGTGTGTGTGTGTGTGTGTGCGCGCGTGTTTGTCCAGGGCGTAGGGCGTAGCGCTCACTTGCGGAAATCACATGCTTTTTTTTTTTTTTTTTTGACATTTATCTTTGACAGGAAAGGAGAACTAGATATGTATGGGTTACAGGTTGAAAAAAGATGAAGCGTTACCTCCAAAGTCCGGCCGCAAGCGAATGTCATATCCTTTGAGCAATCTGTCCACTGTCTCTTTCACGTATGACATGTTGCTGGGCTCATTGGCGCTGAAGGGAAGAAGTAGGGACCGTATTCAAAATGAACACAAACTGCGAGTAGACATAAATATAGACAAGCACACCTTACCCCCAAATAACAAGCTACATGATCCAGCAAGCATGTAAAAAGAAAAACACCAAGAAAAAAAGAGACGTTCAACAACGGCAGCTCACCTGTGTGCACAACAGACCATGGCAATCATCACAGGGAAAGAGAGAAGCCCCAAACTCTCTCGATTTTGTACTGTCCACATTACTAACTCTGATTAAAGAATTGTCTTTTCTGCGAAGATTCAAGGAATGCAACTTAGTCGGCGGCAGGGCAGTAATTCCCGAAAGGACCTGCGCATGCGCAGAGGGTGCTCACTACCAAAAGACACCTTGTGCCTTGCAAACAATATTCCTAGTGGAACAGGCAACAGATTTCAATGCCTTTAAAGTTCCTGTTTGTGGTGTTCCACGTCCTCTGAGGAGTCGGAGATATCCTGTTCTTTCCTTATTCGGGATCCTGTATGCATTTGCATACTGAGATTTCTTCGAGCATTAGCAGTTGCTATGTTCATTTCCTTTCTGTCCTCAACCTGATTTTTTTTTTTTTTTTTTTTTACTCAACTCCCAGGGATCTGGCTAAGGCTGCTTGTGATTGGCATCCTTCGTTGGCAGTCACGGTGGTCTTAGAACTGAAAGTGTGGAGGCGGGGCGATTCTCTGGTCTCCAGGGTATGCCTGTGTTCCTGTGATGGGGGGACGAGGTGGGTGGGGGGAGTGAATGGAGGAGAGCCAGAGAAGAAGGGAAGGGGCAGAGGAAACTCAGCACGTATTTCAGGACTCCAAGAATCAGGTCCCTTTAGGAAGCATCCTAGGACATCTGCCTTAGTGTAGTCCTTCTCTGTGGGAGGAGGAGAAGGAGAGGCGAGCCAACTTTTTCACTCGCTCCCCCACTTTTCTTCCCTCCCCCTCTCTTGTCTCTCCGGGCACGAGATTTAAGGGAAACAAGCGATGAGGCAGCATCTCTGGGCAGGCAATCCTTTTTCTAGTGCCATCTGCCGCAAGTCCCACTTTTTTCTTGGTTCTGGTAAGGAAAACCTCTTTCTTAAAATTGCCGGTGTGTTAACTCGCATTAGTAGCCCAGAACAGAACCGTGAAACACCCAGAGGGTCTAATCTCTGTTCGCAAATAGATTGGGGTTCTGCAGGAGCAAGAGTTGTTTGAATTATATTAAATTCAGTCAATGCAATTCAGTAAATGTCATGGAGCACATGTTAGGAGGGAGGCCCTGGGCTAGGAATTTGTTCATTTGTTTAATGGTATATATTAAATATTTACTATGTTCTAGGCATTCTGGAACTTAGAGACGACTTAAAGAGGGTTCCCGACCTAGAGAAATTCACAGGCTCCCTGTCACGAAGACGGACACAAATATAAGGAAATTTAGTATGTCTCTAGATAGTTTATATAGTGACAGGAGGCTTGTTAACCCTACAAAGAGAGGTAGATAATGGTGTCCAGACACGACGAAAAATTTTTGTCAGAGCGGGGAGGGAGGAGTATTCCAGAAGGAGGGAACAGCCTGTGCCAAGTCTTAGAGACTTGAAAGGCTATGTGTGGTCTACTTGGATAGCTGAACCCAGAAATAACCGATCAGAATATAAAAAGGGGAGTGGTAGGGATAGTGGTGATGAGGGTGCAAAGAGAAGCTGAGGCCAGACCACAAGGAAAGTTACATCCTTTACTACGTCCATTTAGGCTTCTAGAAATCACTGAAAGTTTTAAGTAGGGATAGTGAGGGTCAGGTGTCAGTTTCAGACACAATGTTCTGGTAGAATAATCAGGATCAGAATAATTAGAATTTATCACTTGCTGACTATCTGCTGGTTATCATGCCTATTATATAGATAATCTTATTTAACTCTTCATAATAATCCAAATGTGGTAGATATTATTATTCTCACTTTATAGATAATAATACTGAGAACAAATCAGGGCAATGTAACTGGTTCAATATAAAACAGCTAATAAGTCGTGGAATGGGCATTCCAACCCAGAAGCCATGGACCCCACTACTCTATGCTATGAAGTATGGACCCCAAAAGGAGAAGCCAGAGACAGGGAAAACAATGAGAAGGGAGAAGAGTTATTGCAATGACCCAGGCAAAAGGAACAAAAATCGAATAGTGTTTAGCATGGAGAGGAGGTGATAGATCACTGCAAGTTTTCAGAAGTATAATGGAGACATCAAATAGCTGGAAAGGTCAGCACGTGGAGACTTTTGAAAGGTAACTAAAGAATTGTACAAACATTTACACATGTGAAGATCTTGACATTCTATATATATTAACTCTATTTTCTCATTTGAGCCTCATAACAACCTTAACCACTGAGGCCATTTCTTCTGGGGACAATGATAACTCTTAATCAGGTTTCTTAATTTTCTGAAAAGTGCGTCAAGTCTACCTCTTTTTAATTCATATGGAAGGGCTTTTAATGAGTAAAAGAAAAGGTTTACTTATGCTTCCCATCTTGCTGAAGCACAGAACTTCTCTATGTGGCACAATTCTGCAAACGCTGCATTGTAGGAAACAAAATGTGTGGAGGTTTACTTCCTTCATTTGTTCATTCATTTATTTCTCAAATATTTATTGAACATTTAGTAGGTGACAGCCACTATGCTAAAACCGGGTGACCCAACAATGATAAAGATAGCGTACAGAGACCCTTTCCACATGGAATTTGTCAATTGACCTATCTTTTGGAAGTTGCAAATTGTAGCCTTGCTAGTCAAATTCAATTCATAAAAGAAGTATTTAGTTAGGTGTTCGCTGTTTGTTCAATTAATATAGCTTTTATTGGGATATATGTTTTCTAGTTGGTCATAAACCCCCCAAATTCTTTCTGAATAACAACCAGGATTGTATTTATTAGTGTCTATAAAAGAGCCAAGATTTTATCCTAGGATTGAGGAAAACTATGAGTGATTTCAAATTCTTGAATCCTAATGTTTAGTATGCTGCAATTGGGTTAGTTTCACTAAATCTGGCTTTTAAATTATACCTCCATTTATATGGAAGGACACTACAAGAAGTCATTAGATATTTATAATATCATCTAATACTGGGATAGTATTGAGAATGGAGCTCACTGTGTCACTCACTATCTTATGTATGAGGACCGGTGGGAGAAAATTTTTCCCAAACCCTAGTCTGGGAAAGGCACTAGCACCCCCAAATTCATTAATTTCCTTATTTGCTTTGGCCACTGGGAATCTCAGAGTTATAGGTACAGTTCAGCTTTAATCATTATGTAAGGTCTTAATGACCTGCATTTTGTTATGGTACATTTCTCTCTGGTGCCCTCAAATCCTAAATTTAATTTTCCTTTGTCACACTTTACTAGCTTAAAAACAGATATGTTGCACTGAATATATATAGTGTGTAAGCTGTCTTGAATAATTTTTAGAACTAATTGGGAAATAAATTCAAAATAATAAAAAATACGAAGTAAATAATTGAAATGCTAAAAATCATCAAACCTAGACACACCGTGGGGGTTTTTTCATGACTTAAAAACGTCAACAGTTACTTCCTCTGTGAAGTTACTTGTTTCTTTTCCAAACTAATCCTCTTAATTAAGACCTTCCCCCTTCAAGATTCCACTCAATTCCCATTTTTTTTTTTTTGAAGCTGACCCTGAAAGCCAATGTATACTTAATCATTCTTATTCTTACTCTTACTATCCTCTACTGATAACTCCTCAGGGGATTCTAAAAATGATCATCCATTCAGCAAATTTAACTGTGAACCTGTGAACAGATTAGTATGCAGTATTTACCAAAAAGAAAAATTTCCTACAAGTAAATAAGAGAGAAAGAAAAAAGGACAAAGAGACACTCTAAATGAGGAGCTGCAAATTAAAGCAATGATTATACCATTTCAGACTTATTAGATATGCAGAACTTAAGAATGACAAGTATTGGTTAGAAACTCTGATATACTTTCAGTAGGCATACAAATTGACCTGCAAACTTTGTAAAGCAATTTGGGCATATCTGGTGAAGTTGAAGATGCATATGCCCTTTGGCCCAGAATTTCCACCACTAGGAATAGGCCTTTGAGGTATACTCACACAGTCTAAGAATGTTCATTGCAGTGTTGCTTTTAATGGTGTAAAATTGAAAACAACCTAGATGCTTATCTATTGGGAGTAAATAAATACTGACATAGGTAAACATTGGAATCCAACAGTAAAAATATATAAATATCTACATGCTCTACATAGGTAAATCACAACATAAAATATTGAGCAAAAACAAACAAAACAAAATAAAAAGAGCTAGGTGCAGAATCGTATGAGTGTGATAACATTAACTAAAGTTAAAAATATTCACACAGCGGAGCTCGGGTGGCTCATTTGGTTGAGCGTCCAACTCTTGGTTTCAGCTCAGGTCATGATCTCAGGGTTACGGGATCAATAATCCCATCAGGCTCCACCCTGAGCAGGGAGTCTTTTGAGGATTCTTTCTTGCCCCTCCCCCGCTCTCTCTGTCTCTCTCTCTCTCAAATAAATAAGCAAATCTCAAAAAAAACACATTTAAGCACAAAACCCAGAATATATATTATTATAAAGAGAGATATATAGATTTTAGATGGGTAGATATCTATTATAAAAATTAACAGAGATAGGAAGGATACTAGATTTTAAGATATAAAACATGCTTCAACTGAATCTATAATATTTTATCCAAGAAAAAATCTGAAGCAAATGAATCAAAACATGATAGGTAGGTGCTCATTATTCTACTCTTTATGTATTTCCAGTATTTGAAATATTCTGTAAAAACTAATTAAAATTAATTAGTGACAAACTGGGAATATATATTTGAAATATAGATTTTTTAAATGTTGATATATATCAATAAGAGAAATAAATAAACCCAAGAAATAAGTAGGAAAATGATTATAACAGGCATTTTGCAAAAGAAAGTGACCAATAAGTATATTAAAATTTTTCAATCTCAAAAGTAACAAAATGAATACAATTTTAAAAAAATATGAAGAACGATTTTTATTTAGTCGGCTATTTTAAAAAGGTTTAACCTCAAAATGAGTACTGTGAAGAAATGTAACTTTAGACAATTTGGGGGCAGTATAAATTATCACAATCTATCTTAAGGACAATTTGCCATACAATTTTGCCATGCAATATGCTATTTTCTGAATTTGTCTGTAGATTTGCATTATTTTTAATTGATCAGGTTTTCTGATTTAAAGTAATATTATATGCATATTCAATTATAATATATTTAATGATGATTTAAGATTTTATATATGTATATATTTATAGCATGCTTTCTACAATCAAGTTAATTAACACATCCACTATCTTACATAGTTACCATTTTTTGCGTGTGATGAGAACACTTAAGATCTACTCTCTTAGCAAATTTCAAGTATTTAGTACAATATGATTGACTATAATCACCATGCTGTACATTAGATTCCTCAGAACTTATTCATCTCATAACTGGTCAAAGAGTACAAACTTTCATTTATAATATGATATATTTTTATCAAATTACTTCACATCAACTCACCTTGAATTTTGGTAAGGTAGCCACACTATTACTACTTTTTAAATATTTATATGTCCTTTGTTATGCTTTCACCTCTTTTTTTTAATAGATTAAGTCTTGTATTTATTTTTAAAATTATAAAATCTTATATAATTTTGATATTACAGTAAGTCTACCAGTAACTTAAGTAGTACTTTTATCTGTACTTATGAAAATAGCCTCACTTTATTTTTTGCATATGAATTTATTCCCTAAGGGTTTATTATTTTCTTAGAAAAGAAATGTCTTGTGTTTCAGGCTATATTAATAGCCAGTAATTTAACAGATTTTTAGCTGCTAATATAAAAAATGTCTTTTTCTTTTTGTAAAAAAAGAGTTTATTTATTTATTTTAGGGAGAGAGAGCCTGAGCACATGTGTTCGTAAGGGGGGGGGGGGAATCTGAAGCAGGCTCTGGGCTGAGAATGGAGCCCCACACAGGTGTGGGCTCGATCCCATGACCATGAGATCATGACCCGAGCCAAAACCAAGAGTTGGATGCTTAACCGGCTGAGCCACCCAGGCGCCCTTAAAAAATGTATTTTTTATTTTGCATTTTTCAGCTTTTCTTATTAAAATATAACATGGACTTTTGAGGACAAAAATTATGTCATGTAATAGGTCCAAGTACATGTCTACCTCTTTTTACTCTTATGTAATTAAACTTCATGCTGTAACAATTTTATTAAGTATCTTAAAAAAAATAAAGAAATAAATTAACGTTTTACCCTAGCCCTATATTTATACTTGCTTTGAGTTTCTTCTGAAATTAACATTTCCAGTATTTCTACGCCTTCCAGTGTTTGGAGTGATTATAAGAATATTATTTTCTTGTTTTAAGGAGAATCCTACACAAATAAATAAGTGATTTCATGTTTTTTTGTCTTGTTTAAATTCCAATTAGTTGGGGCGCCTGGGTATAGCGCGGTCGTTAAGTGTCTGCCTTCGGCTCAGGGCGTGATCCCGGCGGCGTTCCTGGATCGAGCCCCACGTCGGGCTCCAGCCCCACGTCGGGCTCCTCCGCTGGGAGCCTGCTTCTTCCTCTCCCACTCCCCCTGCCTGTGTTCCCTCTCTCTCTGGCTGTCTCTATCTCTGTCAAATAAATAAATAAAATCTTTAAAAAAAAAAAAAAGGAAGTGTTGAATCAGTAAATTATACACCTGAAACTAATATTACACTGTATATTAACTAATTGGAATTTATTTTTTTTTAAGATTTTATTTATTTATTTGACAGAGAGAGAGAGACAGCCAGCGAGAGAGGGAACACAAGCAGGGGGAGTGGGAGAGGAAGAAGCAGGCTCCCAGCGGAGGAGCCCGAGGTGGGGCTCGATCCCGGACGCCGGGATCACGCCCTGAGGCGAAGGCAGACACTTAACGACCGCGCTATACCCAGGCGCCCCTGATTCAACACTTTCATACAACAATATATACTCCATCTTATTAATAAAGACATCCTAAGTTGTTGATTATATTAAAAATACTACCTTATATTAGTAAGTATAGTTAACATTTTTATAGGCTTATTATTTACCAATACAGTTGTAAACACTTGACATATTTAGTGCTTAAAATACCTTCTGAGGCGGTGATACTATAATTGGTTCTGTTTTATAGATGAAGTAAGTGAGACACAGAGAGTTTATTAATTTATCCAAGGTTACACAAGGAAATGATAGAGACAGAATTTAAATTCAGGTGGTCTAATGTCAGTCTATACTCTTTACCAGTACACTATTAATTATGAAAAAAATGTTGCCACCATAAAACACTTTATAAAGCTCTATTGAGATAATTATATGATTTTTGCAAATTCTCCTATGTAATTACATGCATTCAGAGTTTATCCTATGTTATGAGTGACTTGCATTTTTAGAACAAGCCAGAATTAGAGATTTTTTTTCTTGAAACACAACAGACCTATGCTCCCCGAATGGAATCTTATAAAGAGACTCTGAAAACTGGAAGTGCATGTAACGTTGTGACCTGTGGCTGACCAGTGTGATGCTCTGGGACACAAAATCAAAGAGAAGGACCATTAAGGTTACCAGTGAACTATTGCTTTAAACCATCGTTTAGGGGTGGCCTGGGTGGCTCAGTTGGTTAAGCGTCTGCCTTCCACTCAGGGTCATGATCCCGGGGTCCCAGGATGGGGCCCAACATCGAGCTCCCTGTTCAGTGGGGAGTCTGCTTGTCCTTCTCCCTCTGCCTCTCCCCCAGCTTGTGCGCTCGCATGCTCTTTTCTCTCAAACAAATGAATGGAATCTTAAAAATAAATAAATAAATAAATAAATAAATAAATAAATAAATAAACAAACCATCATTTAAAAGTGTTGCCATTCATCACTCTGTTAATGTATAGAGACTTCACTGTTTTTCTTTTAGTAGAAACTATTTATACTTTTCATTTTACTTGTTTCATGGGCTACATTTTTAGTATCTGAGGTTAGCTAAGTAACAAAAGTGTTACAAATACCCAGGTGAACACTTTTCTCTCTAAACATATAGCCCTGGGGCTTATTCATTTATTTAATCAAAAATATTTTTAGAGCTATGCAACAATAAAAGATTGTTCATCTTTTATTTATCAGGGTAAACATTTCCATATAACCAGTGTATAATGCAAAAAAATACTAGAAATGAGAAAAGAATATTCCATCATGTAGTTAAAAAACAAAATTCAACTGAATAAATTTGAAGATCTAATTGGTTTTATTAAGCCATTCATAAATCAGGGAACATCCCACCTAGCAAGTAGAGAGGAGCTCCAGAAGTTGTACAAAATGAGTTTTTTTTAAAGGAAGAAGGATGTATGGGGCTTTTATTAGCAAACGAAAAGAAAAGATTGTTTCAGGCAACATCATCTTCCCTTGGGGACTGAGAGGGGGTCTTATTAGGTGCAGTACCTCAGCTTCCTTCGGGGGCTGGAAAGGGCCCCTATGACAGTTTACCTACCTCCATGGTGTTGACCTACCAGCTTAGACTACATTTCTGAAGAAGGTTGGAACTGCAATTAGGTTAGGTATTAAGCCCTGGTTTGGTGACTCCATTTTGGACTGTGGTTTTCTTTTTAACATGACCTAGGAGTGTCAGGGAAGACACTTCAAAAGGTGACACTTTCTGCCAGATTTTCAATTCATGGAATTAAGAAGTTGGGTGGAGTTCAGGCAGGTGACAAACACAACTAAAGGCTTTGAGTCACGCAGTTGATAACGATAAAGGAAACTAGTGTTTCAGGGAGAATGGGGCATAGATTGTGTTTGCAGTGGCGAGAGAACTGGAGGGACACAAGAAAGAGAGGAAGGGAACAAGACAAGGAGCGGGAGATGTTCCAACTTTTAGCTAACCCGGAACCAGACTAGAAGAAGAAAATAGGGGATTTGGTTGGAAAATAAAACTGGTTTTTTCTCAGCCCTATATTAAATACATATTCACTATTACTAAATGGAGATCAAAACACTACTAACCTATCATTTTCATTTTGTTGTCATTAAAACTCTTCCAATTATTTTAAGAGGGTTTCAAAAGAAAATTTGGAAAACCTAGAGATTTGGACTGATCACTGAAATGATACAGTGACAAAGTAATTCATTAATTTCAAAATTACTGTAATCATTTTCTGAGTAAAGAAATCAAACTTATAAAATCATCCTCCCTCTTAAAGACAGAACTTAAATCATCTCACATTTTAAGTAAAAAAACAAAACAAAAAACATGTTCTTCAGTTGTAAGTAACTTCTATTATATATTAACACTGAATAAATATGGGGTAAAATATTTGGAAGTTGCAGCCCTCCTTTACTTCCTGGAATCAGAAATGAATTAACCATAGGCATGGAAAGGTTCTAATTTGGGTTTAAGAAATGAAACACAGTAATACGGACCCTCATACATAAATATAGACAGATAATCAAAAGTCAGCAAATCTTAAAGAAAATCAACATCATGAAGAAGAGGAATAAATTCCATAAGGAGAAAACCAAATCCTCCTGGGAAATAGTTCTACTTTAAAGCAAGCATAATAGTTTGAGGAAGAGTTAAATAGATACATAATAACCAATAAAAAGAACAAACTGTTAGGCAAAAACAAATGTCAACAAAGACACAAATTAAAAACTGGGGTTCCAGGGTCACTGGGTGGCTCAGTTGGTTAAGAGTCTGCTTTGGCTCAGGTCATGATCCCAGGGTCCTGAGATCGAGCCCCACATTCGGGCTCCCTGCTCAGTGGGGAGCCTGCTTCTCCCTCTGCCTGCCACTCCCCCTGCTTGTGTGCTCTTTCTCTGTCGAGTAAATAAATAAATAAATAAATAAAATCTAAAAAAAAAAAAAAAAAAGAAACAAGACTGGGGTTCTAGGAAATTAAAATGTAATTGCAAATTTTAAAAGAAAATTCAAGGGGCACCGGGGTGGCTCAGTTGGTTAACCTGCTGATTCTTGATTTCTGCTCAGGTCGAGATCTCAGGGTCCTGGGATTGAGTGGCACCTCAGGGTCTGTGCTCAGCGGGGAGTCTGCTCTAGATTCTCTCTCCCTCTACCCTTCCTCCTCCCCCACACCTCACCCCTGCTCACAGTCATGCTCTTTCTCTCTCTCTCAAATAAATAGATAGACAGATAGATAGATAGATAAATAAATAAATAAATAAATAAATAAATAAATCTATCTTTAAAAAAATTCAGTAGATGAATTGAATGACACAATTGATGATCTGTTAGTGAGCCAAATAATAGAATCAAATAATTATCAAGATTACGTTGCAAATGACAAATAAAACGTCATTGAAAAGAGATGCAGAAGGTACATAAGGAAAGAATAGAGGGAAAGGAGCAAATAATAAAAGAAACAGCAACGTCCCAGAAATGACAAAAGTTATTCGTTCTATGACTGAACAAGTTCACCGAATGTTAAACAGCATTAATTAATCATATTCTGGTGAATTTTCAGAACATCTTAGAAAAAGAAAAAATCTAGAATTTTCTTGAGGAAAAAAAATCATATTATCTACATAGAAAAGAGAATAATTTGTCATTCTTACCAGTAAATTTAGTACCAGAAATTCTTTTTTATAAACAATAGAAAAACAAAAAGAAATTTATTAACCCATGCATCAGAAATTCTTTATCAACAAATTTAGTAACAGAAATCAAAGAAGGAATGTTTTTAAAATTCTGAGTGAAGATGACTGCAGTGCTAATTCTTTACTCTTAACAAACTAGCATTGAGCTGTGTTGGCAATTTAAAGTCATTTTTAGGCATAAAAGGACTGGGAGTTTTGCCCCACAAATCCTTTCATCAAGAATTAACTAAGGATAACTATAGCAAAGCAAAACATCAACACGAGAAAGAGGAAATTAAGACACAAAATGAAGTGATAAGCAAATAAATGGGTAAAAAATAATCTTTAATATTTAAGTTAAATGCAGTGAGATCAAAAGCAAATGTTAAGAAATTATTCTGAAGCTATAAGCAAAAGGTACAGAAGTTAAATATTTACGAGTTAGAGAAGGTGCCATAAAGTTCATGGGTTGCAATGAAACAGGAAGGAAAAGATATTTTGAGTAAGCCATACTTCTTAAGTAGAACTGAAGAATAAAAACAAAAACTATTGTTTATTTAATGTTTACTATGTGCCAAGCACTGTATTAAGTCTTTTAAAATATATTATGCTACGTAGAGCTAACGTTTCAAGATTCTAGTAATACTGCCTTCATTTTTCAAAAATTTTTAAAGGAAAAAGAGATGTATGAAGCAAACTGCTGTTGGTCATACAGCTTAGATGTGACAGAGCCAGGGTGCAAGCTCACAAATTCAAAATCCAAAGCCAGTATTATTAACTACTGCATACACTGCTTCTTGGAGGAAAGGTGGAGTATAGAGAGTGAGATATCCAGATGCTGGTGGACAGATAATGGAGAATTCTGCTCAGAAAATAAGAAGTCACTGAGATGAGTTGAGTAACAATAAGAGTGAAACACTTGAGAAAAGACCACACATGATTGAAGATCTACACACCTTCAGAGCAGCCAAAATTACTGCCATCCTTGTGCGCTGCCATGAATGCCTTCCATGTCCATTTCCAAATCCGTCATGATAACTGCTATTCCTAGCAGCCAGGATTTCCTGTGTCCTTACATGGCCAAGTACTGTGGCTAAGATTTCTCTGTTCTTTACTATCGCATGCATTCTTACAATAAAACTACTAAATTGAAATTCTGCGAGGAAAAGAAGCATTTTCTTTAACTTACCCATGTATATCCCTTATCCAGAACTGTGTCTGGCACAAAACAGACATGCAATAAACATTTGTTGAATGAATGAATTAATAAATAAATAAATAAACAAATAAATTCAGCAATGTTTATTGAATTTCTAATATGAGCCGGGCACTAATTTAAATACTGAGTACACAGCTGTGAACAAAACAGAAGGAAATCCATCCTTGCCATTATGCAGCTCATATCCTAGTGAGGGAGATGGATCATAAGCAAAATAAATATATAAAGTATACTGTATATTCAGATGATGGTAAGGGCGGGAGCAAACCAGGGAATAGAAACAGTAATCTGGGGAGAGATGTGTTTGTGGAAACTTTAGAAACGATGATCAGAGAAGGCCTCGTTGACATTGGAGTAAAAGGTTATAGATGGTGAGGGAGTGAGCCGTGCAGAGTGAGGAAGAACATTGCCAACAGGGTGCAGCAAGTGTGAAGATACTGAAGTGGAATGTGTTGGTGTGTTTAAGGAAGCCAGTGCTGCAAGAGCAGAGGGAGAGGCAGAAAAAGCAACAGGAGATGAGTTAGAGTTAACAGATTTGCTCTGAGTAAGAGGGAAAGCTAGCAGAAGGATTTGATGTGGACAATTCAGGATTTGATCTGACTTGCTTTTTAAGAGAATCACTCTAGGTACTAGAATATAGACTCCTACAGGGCAAGGGTAGGAGTTATGTCACTAATCCAGGTGAAAAAATTAGAGTAGCAGTGGTGGTGATAAGTGGTCACATTCAGTATATATTTTGAAGGCAGAGTTATCAGGGCATTCTGACAGACTGGAGGTGGTGTGTGAGGGAGAGAGAGGAATTTGGGGTGACTCCAAAGTCTCTGAGCTGAGCAGATGGCAGAGTTTGGGAGGATGTGGAGAAATAGTTTGGGAAAGGGGGTTTGTGACCTGAGCCAGTTCTGGACATGCTAAATTGGGTATATTGTTGACCCTTGCACAACACTGGGATTAGGGGCTCAGACCCCCACAGGGTCAAAATCCACATATAACTTTTGACTCCTTCAAAACTTAACTACTAAAAGCCTACTGTTGCCTAAAAGCCTAACTGATAACAGAAAGTGTCGATTAATAAATATTTTATACATGTATTAAATACTGTATTCTTACAATAGAGTAAGCTAGAGAAAATAAAATGTTATTAAGAAAATCATAAGGAAAAGAAAATACATTTAAAGTACTGTACTGTATTTATCAACATAAATCTGCTTATAAATGGACCCCTGCAATTCAAACCCATTCTCCTCAAGGGTCAACTATATTTGGATGACTCCATTTAAAGGGAGAGGTCTTGACTAGAGATATAAATTTGAAAACCATCAGCCTTAATTTCTTGTCCTCTCTAAATTCATATGTTGGAGACCTACACTCAGTGTGACTTTATTTGGAGATAGGCCCTTTAAAGAGATAATTAAGGTTAGATGAAGTTATAAGGGTGTGGCACTAATTCCGATATGACTGATGTCTTAGAAGAAAAAGAAGAGACACCAGGGGTATTTGAACACAGAAGAAAGGCCATGTGAGGACACAGCAAGAATGGGGCCATCTGCAAGCCAAGGAGAGAGGCCTCAGGAGAAACCAAACCTGCCCCCACCTTGATCTTGGGCTTCCAGTCTTCAGAACCATGAGAAACTCAATTTCTGCTTAAACCCCCTAATCTGTGATATTTCGTTATGGCATCCTTCATACACTAATGAAAGTATTTAAAGCCATGGACTACATAACTTCACCAACATTGTGGGTATAGGTAGAAAAGAAAAAATCCAAGTTGCCCTGGGGCTTTTCAATCTTTTGAAGTTAGGGTAGATAGAAAGGAAATAGAAGATGAGGCTGAGAAGGAATAGGAGGTAGGAAGAAAACCAGGAGAGTGTGGTGTCCTGAAAGCTAAGGGAAGAAAGTACTTTGAGGAAAAGGAAATGACTAGTTATGTAGCAAATACTTTTGATAGGTCAACCAATACGAGGACACAATGAACCTTCCATTAGGCAGATAAGAAATGCACTATTTTTTTTCCAAATTAGTGAATTTTGGATGTTTCAGTTTTAAATGACTTTGATTCCATTTCATTAGGATTTTTAAGTAAAACAGTATTAGAATGGAAGATCTTGAAAGCTTATTTTCAGAGAAAATCAATTTTCCTTTTTAATGGTTAGTGATGTACAGAAATTTCATGAATCATCAGGAATGAGCCAAAAGATGAAGAAAAATATATTGTAAAATTTTTGTAGTATCACATTATTTTGTTGGGCATTTGTTTTATTGCTAAGAGATGCAAACATTAAAATTCTTTGATTGAGTAGGTGAAAAGTGATTCTCTGTGAAAGAAGAAAAGGCAACAAATATTTACAAAAGGAAAAATTAAATAAAAACATTGGTAAACATAGAGAAACTGGTAAGAGATTCAAATTTGGAAAAGCCAACAACTGAAATCAGAACTCAACAACGAATTAATTATTTGAGTTCTCAGAGAAAATAATTAGGTATTTCAACCATTGTTGAACTTCCCTAGCAATCTGTGGATAGATATGCACAAGGTTCCAAAGCAGTGTTAACACAGCTGTGTGCAAAATTTTTGATTGAGAAATTAGTCATGTGCTAGTCAAAAAACAGCCATGATGAGAATATGAAGTCTTCAAAAGGTAAGCATCTTGCCAATATTTCACAGTAAGTGGTTAAAAAGATGCCCGTGTGTGTGTGTCTGTGTGTGTGTAAGGAATAAATCATCAGATTTTGAAGATGATGATGACGATGATTGTTTGCTGCTTAAAACTACTCTTCCCTGTTTTACATATTCCTTCTTGTTTTCACTTGTTTCTTACTGTTTCTTTGAGCTTAGCCCTTAGGTGGCTCCCTACAGTATTTGTCATAGCACAATTCACTGAGAAGTCTGTTTTATCTTTCCTCAATATTTTTTTGGTTATACTGCATGCAGCGCCCAGTTAAGAAAATATTCACTTTCAATTTTCTTAGGAGTTTGAGTAAATACACGAAGAATGAGACCATCAGCCAGTATCATACTTACAAAAGTATCATTGAAGGTGTGCTTAATGTCATATCATTGCCAGAGTCATAATTCTTTTCTCTGACAGTTATGTCATATCAAAAGCATGATGCCAAACACTCACTGAATCTTAACACCAGCAGGGAATTTAACAATCCGGCCCAAAACTCTCATTTTAAGGTGAGAAATAGTGAGATACATAGAAACCTTATGACATGCAGAAGGCTACACGTCTAGTAAATTACAGACCTCGAATTACTTCTAGGTCAGTTAACTCGAAACATCATTCTTTCCAAACAACTCATTATACCTTTCTCCCAAAAACATAGTATCAGTCCTCACATTCTCAAACTCTGTTTTCAAAACAGTCCATGCTATTTATTAAAAACTGAATTTTATAATAATAATAGGTTGGACATTTTAGCACCTAGCTCAAAAACTGATTTTACTCTCATTTCAACCAAGGAACAATACTTTGCTCATTAAATTGTCTGCATAATAGAAATTTTGTCATCTAAGGGAAGGTGAAGAACATTTCTGGATTTGATTTTCCTTTTCTTCAGAAAATTATTAAGCAATTTGGTAATTCACTGAAGTGTCAGTATGTCACTTAAGTGATCAATTCAAATGATTATGGTTTTCCAGAAATTTCTATTAAATCATTAAAAGAGCTTGAACATTTTTAATGATGGGAAAGAAAAAATAATTGAAATAACAAGCTTAGCTTTTCACTAACTAACCAAGAATATGAATTTTTATAAGACAAAGTATGAACCATTTTTAAAGAATCTTTGGCTTTCATAGCCTCATTCATACTTTGTGGAAGGCAATATGCTATACCTGGGGACATAGGGAACCATGACCCTATCTCTTAGATTATTGCTGTTATTTTTCCATCATTGAACCCCTCCCTATTACCATGCCCTTGATATTTAAAACACTGAAACTGTTTCCATTTTCTTTGTAATCAGAAACAAGCCTTTTATATGCTGAATTCTGTTTCTGTGGTACTTCTCTGCCCATTTCATCTTGAGAATGTCAAAGTGTTGTTCTCCCTATTACTGCAGCTGCAGCAGCATTTGGTTCAAACCTCTATTCAAACATTTTCTCCATAGTTCTACAGTTAGCTGGATATGTATTTTCCCTGCTAGACTGTGTCCATTAAGAGTAATATCTGTGATAGAATAGAGCAAAAATCCTGGTACATTGTAGGAGATCAAACATATGTCTTAAATAAATGAAGAATGGAATGAATCAAGATATACAAGGGCTGTATGAATGGATAGAAAAAATTCAATTTATATTCTTATTACTAGAAAGAGTAAACATAATGCAAAACTAGCCCATGCCTACTACTGTTTATATAGTAGTATATTGATAAACAGAAGACAAATCTCAACAAATGAAAGCAGGCAATTAATGGCAACACTTTCTAATTAATGCTCTGAAACCATTTGGTGTCAATTTTGCATCTCAGTAACTCCTTTGCAGTTAGAGTGACTGCATGACATGTTCCAAGCAATCAAATATCAAGAGAAATATTATGGGTTACTTTTTGGCCAAAATGGTTAAATATCTAGTGTGTTTTCCCTTATTTTTCTCTTTTTTCCTACTTAAATGAGGCTAAGAAGGACAGAAAGTTAAGACAGTGAACCGTATGATGGAAGAATCTCAGATCCCTGAGTCAGCAGTTGGAGGAAATCTACTCAGGATTTTATATGATTAAACAACATTGGAGTTTACAGGAGGCAGAATAAACCTTTATCTCATTACGCTGTTTGTTGTTTGTTATAGACATTAAGGTTAATTACCATGACAATGTATAAACATGAATAATCTCAAAAACATAATGTATAATATAAAAAGCAAATAGCATGATGATACTATATATGAAAATGCTAAAAGCATGATAAATAATATTATTTACTTTGTATAGTTATGTAACAAAAACAAATAAATACGCAGGAAAAGAGATCTACAAAATTCAATGTGATGGCTACGTTTAAAGTACACTGTGCTGTGTTGGAGTACTCTGTAAGTTTCAATTGTATCCATAATGTTTTGTTTTTATTATACAAATTCTGAATCAGTTTTGACCAAATGTTAGAATTAATTTGAGCTGAGTGTGGAGCTCCTGGATGTTAAGTCACTCTTGGTGGTGGTGGTGGTGGTTTATTTTCCCCCTCTATTTTGAAATATTTAAAAAGCCAACTTATAATGACTGGGAGGAGTTTAGACAGAAGTTTATAAATTGTGAGTAGTTGAGGAAATTTGTGCATCAAACATGTAGAATTAGATTGAAACACAAATCGTAAAACCTGAAAAACAGAAGTCTTTTTCCTTTGCCAAGAAACGTATTTTACTTAGAGAGTATAAACATATGAGCTGCCCCAGAGTTAGAACAGTTTAGAAAATACAACGTGAAGCAGGGATTAGTCAAATTCATACCCCCCCCCCCAAGCCGGAACATATTCACCATGGAGCACAGATATGCGTGCCCACACACAGATCTCCCCAGGAACAGTCTGGTCCCTGCATCTGTCAATGTCTCTGCTGTCCAGGCAAGCATGACCATTTGGCCCCACCTAGGAGCTTACTCTCACCATTCGCACCTAGTTTTCAGCCCTAGGCAAGCAGTACACAATGCAGACCTCCCTGACTTGGCCCCACATCCGTCTTGCTGCCAGTTTTCTCAGTATTTGCTGCCTAGGCAGTTCACAGCTGGGCTCAGCGCCTGTCGCAGCCCCCTCGGTCTCGCTGACTGTGCACAGTCAAGCAGGAAAGAGGTACCCCGATTACATCTCTGGATATGTTCCTGCAGCAGCAATGATAAGGTGAGGTCTTGGGCAAAACTGTTGGTTCACGGGCTGGCTCCCTTCCTGGGTAGCAGCAAGATGAACAGAATTTCCCAACCGCTGGCCAGAATCTTAAAAGTTTATACTGAGGCCTTACCTGCGTTCGGTCAGTATTGAGTACAGATGGTCTCAGCAACACCTTGCTCTCTTAAGGTTAATGGTTCCTCGTGTGAGGATGGTGGACGGAAGGTAATTCCGAAGACGGGGTGGAGTGAGGAGCCTTTCATTGCCTTGGTCCAATTCACGGGTCAACTGGTGATCATGTCCTCTTGATGACCTCCCCCAACAAACGGGAAAGTCTTTGAAGTTTGTCTCCGGGGCTCCAGCACCCTCTTTTGTTACCTTGCTCCACTCAGTTGCATTCATTTCTTTAGGTACCTTGACCTTTGAACTTCATCCACTATTGAAACTACAAATTGTCTAATGCTCTCATTTTCACTTTGACTAAAACTTATTCTCACCAGTGTGTTAACTCCCTAATGTTTTAACACTTTTAAGCTTTTTACCTCCAGCTGTAGAAAGGCTTTCTTCCCATCAGTGGCAATGAGTTAAAAAAAAAAAGTGTCAGGCTCAAAAATGTAATGTGTTAGTTATTAATATAGCTAACGCTTTATTAGTGCTCACTATGTTCCAGGCACTCTTTGAATTGTTTTAACATGTGCTAACGCATTTAACCTTCATTAAATTCCATAAAATAGGCAATACCTTTGTCCTTATTTTGCAAATGATGAAAATGAAGCCCAGGCTAGTAAAAAGATGTTTCCAAGGGCAAACAGCTAAGAAATGGGGTAGCCAGAACTAGAAGCGGTCAGAGCTAATAATATCCAGCTTTGGGGAAGAAGATATAGGAGCTTTGTTACATATTAAGGATAATGTGATGATGGCATGGGGGTGCCAGGGTGGCCTAGTCAGTTAAACGTCTGCCTTTAGCTTAGGTCATGATCCTGGAGTCCTGGGATTCAGCCTTGTGTCAGGCTCCCTGCTCAGCAGGGAGTCTGCTTCTCCCTTTCCCTCTGTGCCCCCCACTTCCCCCCACCACTCATATGTGTGCACACACTCTGTCTCAAACAAATAAATAAAATAAAATGGAGTACGACGATGGCATGATCATTTCACCACAATAAATGGTGTCAGGGAAATGAGCCAATATTTCAACTGATTATAGTTACTTGCACTAATAAAGTTATCTCAGCATTGCTTACCATATTTCCTTCATTAGTATGCAACACCATAATTGCTATGCAATTATTAAAGGAACACTGGCATAGGAAACAAGGAATTGATCTAGATAATTTTAAAAGTTCTTTCTGCTCTAATACTCTATAAAAGGGTCTAGTTAGTTTTTTGGCTACGTTTTATCATGGTTTGTTGCTCTAGTGACATGATCATCTATTAACATCCTAAACATTAAAAAAAAAGAAAAGAAAAGAAAAGAAAAGAAAGATTTAATTCCTAAGGTCCACTATTTGGTATCTTAGTTTTGAGCACTATTCAGCTGATTATGAGTCGGCTTGTGAGTCCTGACACTTGTTGAAATAGTCATTCCATTTCAGACTCCATTGCTAATTCAGTTCTGAAAACAATAGTCTGCTATTCAGATGTTAGCCAGCTGGGGTCAAGTAGAAAGGGCTAAGAATAGCAGCATAGTAGGCAACAATGAGGTGGCAAATCCTGGAAGACACTGGGAGTGGAAGCAGGCTTTGGGGCAGACATGGACAGAAAACAAAACAAAACAGGGGCACCTGGGTGGCACAGCCGTTAAGCGTCTGCCTTTGGCTCAGGGTGTTATCCCGGCGTTGTGGGATCGAGCCCCACATCAGGCTCCTCCGCTGGGAGCCTGCTTCTTCCTCTCCCACTCCCCCTGCTTGCGTTCCGTCTCTCGCTGGCTGTCTCTATCTCTGTCAAATAAATAAATAAAATCTTAAAAAAAAAAAGAAAACAAAGCAAAACAAAACAAAACAAAAAATACCCCAAAAAACAACCCAGACAAGGGGAGGAGGAGATGGACATCAGGAAGTGTAACTGACAAATTGTTATCTGCAAAGACTGATACCAAGTATCTTAGTGAAATCTAACACCAAGAATAGACACTCAGGCGGATGTTCAGGGCACGCCCGTGTGAGGCTGAAGAATAAGCAGCAATTAAACACCCAAGTTGACATATGGAGAGTTTTACCAGGGAAATCTACAAACAAGGGAACTACAACCCAGGAATCTGGAAGTTTTGCATAGGAGGATTCCACCAGCCCTAGGTAAGGAGAAGAACAACAGAACTCAAGTCTAACTTACCAGAGAGAGACTGAGTCTCAGGGAGTAAGTCCCAACTGGAGAGCAAGATCAGAACCCTGGAAACTGCAAGAGTAAGTTGAAGTCTATTTCCAGAGTGTTCTAATGGTGCTGCTTAAATGATCTTGCCTTGGATTCTTCCAAATGAGAGATTTTTGACCTCATCAATACTTCCAGATATAAGCACTTCTTTTTCTTCTAGTTCATCATATGAGACACCAGCAAGAATTGATTTTTGTTGCAGCCGTTATGTCAGAGGCAGGGATATGAACCTGATGCTTGTGGGGTTCCTGGAAGGGAAATGCCAACATGGTTCCTGCAAACACTGCCTTGTTACTTATCAAAGGGAGGTCAAGACAGTGTGTTCCCCTCACTGAGAAAGCTTCCTTGAATATGTACCAAAGCTAAGCCTGGCTGAGATGTGGAACAGAACAGCCACATTTATCCAGAGATGAGCAGAAGCTTGGTTAAAATGTCAGCTGTGGCAGGAAAGAATTCTTAGTTTATCTGCAAGGGCTTGGACAGCCCATCCAAATGCCTTGTTTTGAAAACTGCTTGGCAGAGTTTTTTAAAAGAAATCTTTCAAAGTATACACATCCATTTTTTTTTTAAATCTACTGAATTTGCATGAAATCTACAGTTACTTACTAAATGGGGGCCATCGCTGCCTCTTGGTTTTACTTTCTTTTTGGTCCAGTCTAGAGACCACCCATTCTGTACCACAGCAACTACTCTCTGACCAATATATGATGTTTTTGGTTCATTTGTTCTTATCCCTTGGACCAGCCCTGAAACCGTCCAGCTTAAATCACCTCAATCAATTAACTTCCACTTCTTCAGTTTAATTCCAGAGCACTATTGACGAAGTCCTCAATTACATGGATTGGTTTGCTTACAGGAGTATGACCTCTGACACCATCAGGATCCTCATGGCCACCCATTTTACATGCCTCTTGTCAATTATCTTAACCGTGATTTTTATAGTTGGACTCATTAACTCTCAGGTTCTATTTTTTCTTCTCCTTAAAAAAGTTAAAATTGATACTACTTTGAATACATATTAATCTTAGTAGATGGTGTTGATTAATAGTGTTCAATGCATTAATTTTAGGTGTTATTCCTTAAAATTATATGAACAAACCTATAGAGTAAATATTTTATAGTAGTGGTATTTTAAAAGTCCAGGTATTTTAAAAGTCCAGGCATCCTGGGATGCCTGGATGGCTCAGTTGGTTAAGCGTCTGCCTTCTGCTCCGGTCATGATCCCAGGGTCCTGGGATCGAGTCCCACATCAGGATCCTTGCTCAGTGGGGAGCCTGCTTCTCTCTCTGCCTGCTGCTCCCCCTGCTTGTGCTCTCTCTCTGGCAAATAAGTAAATAAAATCTTAAAAAAGAGACAAAATATTTTATTTTTTTCCAAATGATAGTCAATATCCGAAGTTTAAAAGTTGTGATTCTTTAGATTCCACCATAAGCTTTCTACTCATTCTTTTTTTTTTTTTTTTTTTTGGTGCAATCTCATGGTTTTACCACTTACAATCTCAAATGCTCAAATGTACATTTCAGGTCCAGAACACTGTTCAGAACCAGTGTGACTGTAAAATCCCCTTGAATGTCTTGTGGTCACTATCTCCAATTCCCCCGTTGCCTTCACAGGGGAATTCTGTATTTAAGTGAATGATACCACAACCCAGCATTGAACCAACACAAAAATTTGTGTCATTTTTTTGTCAACAAATGCAAACAAAGTCTATCTTGTCACCTGTATATTTCTCTAATGTTTCCATTTATTTCTATCCCCTACTTCCCTGCTACTATTCTAGTTCAGGCAACCACCCACACCTGTAATACTGTAAGCACTCCCTAACTGGCCTCCCTGCCTCTAGACTTTTCCTCACTCCAAACCGTTCTTTTTTTTTTTTAAACTTCTTTTATTTAAATTCCACTAGTTAACATATAGTGTACCATTAGTTTCTAAGTAGAGTTGAGTTATTCATCCGTTGCATATAACACCCAGTGCTCATTATATCACATGCCCTCCTTAATGTCCATCACCTAGTTACCACATCCCCCACTCTCCTCCCCTCCAGCAACCCTCAGTTTGTTTCCTACCATTAAGAGTCGCTTATGGCATTCCAAACCATTCTTTACCCAGTCTCACTCCCTTCAACCCCATCACCATAGTTGCAGCCAGAATGACCTTTTTAAAATGCAAACTTGATTATATCAGTCCTAAAATATACATCTTTTAATGTTCTCCCAATGCTCGGTTAGGATAAAAGCGCCTCAGTGGTACAGCTTAAGCCTCCCCATGATCCCTGAACACTCATTCCATCTCCCCCTACTTTTCTCCATTCTCTAGAAGGATATTCTGGTTATCTCTTTGTTATTAACTTCACGATGATCAATTAGTATAATTTCAATCCCTTCACATTTGTTTTGATCTGCTTTAAAACCCCAGCACGTGGTCATTTGGGAGTAATGTTTCATGTCATTTGAAAAGAATACATATTCTGCATTTCTGTCAATGTTTCTTATAGTGTTTTTTGAAAGCTATGAATTGAGGTGCAAACAAATTCAGGATTTTTATATTATTCTGGTAAGTTGCCATCTTTTTCAATGTGAAACATTCACCTTTATCTCTAATAATGCTTCTGGCATCTAAAATTACTTTACCTGATAACATGGGGTATACTTTACCTTAAAATTATCTGTGTCCTTACCTTTAAAGTTAGTCTTTTTTAAGTGATATAAACTCGAACTTTATTTTGTTATTCAGTCTGGCAATCGTTATCTTTCAATGGCAATATTTGCTTTCATATTTAATGTAACTATGGGAATATTTGGGTTTAAATCTATCATTTTACTACATTTTCTATTTGTCCCACTTATTCTGTGTTCCTGCTTGGGTTCACATATGGCAGAATTTTGTGTTACAAGCAAAGCAAAATATGTTGAAAACATGTTAGTTATTGAATCTTATGCCAAACCCACATAAAATGTGTTTCAATGCTTGGCTTCTATAATTCCTTATTTTAGAAATGGCTTGCTTATAGGATAGATACTTTATCATAATTCAAGTCATTGTAATCAAAAGCAAGTGAAGCAATTTGATTTTAGAGTAATTTTGTATTCATGATATAAGACAAATTATAGATGTAATAGATGTACCAGACTCATAAAAGGGGAAAGTTTTATCTTTATGATTATTATAGGGAGGTTTTTCTCTTTTTTTTTTTTTTTTACATTTTTCATTTTTTTGTTACTAAGAACTTCATGGGAATATACACTTTGGAATAATGAAATAATATTATAATATGTTAAATATCTTTCCCAAGAGCCAGACTTTTTCAGTAAAACATAATGAAGGGTCTGTCTGTGAATGTTAGGCAGCTTTATAAAATTTCTAAAAGCCAATACCAACCCAGAGTCTATGGCCATAATTTGATAGGGAAGGAGAAAGGAAAAACATATTTATCATTGTTATTTTGTTGTAAATAATTCAATTGAAGAGATTCCATTCTCCAAGAACATCAAAATGAGTCAGAAAAGTAGTTAGGTGATATCAAGCAAGGGGAAAGCAAAAGGTAATCATTGCACCTTTATTAGAGGGCTTGAAAAAAACATAATACCAAAAGTATCCCAAGATCAGATATTCCAAATTTCGGGTAAACTTTTTAAAAAGATCAGGAAGAAAGAAAAGAAGAGGGGAAGAAGAGAATCTCTATATTCATAGAAAAGTGTTAAAATGCTGAAAGTTCGCTGTCCATAAGCTAGAGTGGAGGGCCAGTAAATGACATTACGTGACGGAGCACCATGGGTAGCAGGTAGCCGACTTAGGTAAAGAGGTTTGGTAGTCATTGCAGAGCCATTGGTTTCCGTGTTAAAGAACTTGCAGAGGGAGAAGTAATGTTCCCAGTGACTGAAAAAATAATAATAAAAAAGACATCTTCAATGCCTGTATCTTCCGAAAGCTATTACAAATTTGACTCTAGGATAGACTGCTGGTAGTCTCTTTGAATACAGAAATGTTTTCACTGCCTCACTACTTTCTCTTGAATTCCTACTCCTTTTAGTATCAAAGGATTCCTTTTCAGATACTGTGCTCAAACCACAAGTTTGCTGCGTTTTTCAGCATTCCCTGAAATTTATTTATTTTTTATTTTTTTTAAAGATTTTATTTATTCACTTGACAGAGAGACAGCCAGCGAGAGAGGGAACACAGCAGGGGGAGTGGGAGAGGAAGAAGCAGGCTCCCAGCAGAGGAGCCTGATGTGGGGCTCGATCCCGCAACGCCAGGATCACGCCCTGAACCGAAGGCAGACGCTTAACGACTGCGCTACCCAGGCCCCCCTCCCTGAAATTTAAAATCTTACTGGATGGTTATTTCTTCACCAAGAACTTTATTTATTTATTTATTTATTTATTTATTTATTTATTTACACCTCAGGAGAGTTTCTGCATGTGGGACATTAACCCTGGGAACCACAAAGCCAGATGTGCTTGACCTCAGCCCAGGCACACCCTTAGCTTACATTCTCTGTAGCTCAGTGACTGGCCAACACCCACTATTTATATTTATGCCTTAGCAGAAATTACAAATCACTACATGCCAGAGACCTGTGAAAATGCCAAAACTATGAAACTATAAATGTTAAGACTGAAAATGCCAAAAGCATTTTCCCCCAGAAGAATAATTTCTAATGCTGAAAAAACTGGATGATATGGCATCAAATACACATTCCCAGAAGGAAACTGGTTCTGGATCTTAGCCAACGTATCTTATTAAAAAGACATTCCAAGAGACTGTGTCATCTGGTCTTACAGTGGTGGCACATGGGTTTGGCCTCAACTTAGAGTAGGCGGTTAAAAAACAAGGTGTGTTCAGAGCATCTCAAAAACCTCCTACTCAGCCCTAAAGTATATCTCAGAATAGCAAAACATTCCAGAAATTATCAAAAGTATTAATGATGTTGCCCTGTTGCTCATTGTGCTCATAATCTTGGCATGCGTGTCTTACTTATTTTTGGGGGGTAAATTCCTAGACCTACTGGCATAAAATTCAAGCACTTAAAAATTTTTAAATATATTGCCTAATAACATAACTAGTGATTTCCTAACTTGTCTGTAAATATATGTAGGCTGGGTCAAGGAGCAAGTATAGAATTCAGAGTCATAAAAAGGCTTTTAATTTTTGGACTTCAAGTCCATTCCCTGAAACTAAGTTGTCTCCTAAGAGAAGTTGGGGACTAGCCAGTAGAATAAAAATCTCAACGACGGAAAATCAGAAGACAGGGATTCAAATCCTGAATCTGGTAGTTATTAATTGCAGAAACTTGGGAAAGGCATATATTCTGTTCGAGCCTCAGTCTCGTACTTAAAATTATGTGGCAGAACTAGACGATTTCCCTGGTTCTATTTTGGCTTTGCAATTCTGTGATGGAAGTGGGAAATTTAAAAGGTCAATATGGACATTTACTTTCTCTAAAATCTAACTCTGTCCTCACTTTACTGTCTGTTAAGCTTGAAATGTCAGAGGTTTTCTTTAGTTTAAATTTCCTAAATAACAATGAATTTCATGGGCTATTCCTTACATAAATATAAATTAAATGCTTAGAACTTAGGTCTTAGAAGAATACATAAGGCACCATCTCTACCCTTGCAAAGCTCAGACAGGCATGAAAAGAAATCATTCCACAAATGATCAGCAGACAGGCATTGACAGTCTGTAGCGATGGTTAGCAGAACCCTTAGTCAGGAGAGCACAGACAGACTTCTCAAGTGACGCACCATTTAAGCTAAAATTTTAAAGATATATAAATGTTTGCCAGGTAGATAAAATGGAAAAGGAAATTTCTTTGACAGGTATCATATGAATATACATGGATGACTGAAAGATTTAGTAAGTACAGAGAAAATGGTTACATCTAATATATCACTAGAAGAAAAAATTGCCTTGTCTTTTTCTGTCATAAAGCAAATAGGTGTGATTTGAAAGTCTTACGCTATTCATAAGTTGTTTTTGCCAGACGTTCTTTTCTCCATTGTCACTTGTTTCCAAAATAACTTTTTATGATATACATTTTTATTGTAAGAAAAGTCTCAGATCCTTCTTTGATCTTTATCCCTATGCATTTTTAATATTCATCAATGATACTGAGGTTCTTCTATTCTTAAGTAAGATACTCAGTTCCTTTAACTCTCTGTTAAAATTGTGTTTAATGCCACTCCACGCAGTAGCCACCAGATGGTAACGAAGAGCAGTCTGGCTTCATAGTCTTCCGAGGACCAAATCCATCACCACTGTGCCCCGTTGAGGCTTCACAGGTTTGTATGGAAAATTTAGTTCCAAACACTGTGCTGGTTTGATAGCAGATCACTGTAAATCTGTGATATTTTGGCAATTTACTTTGTGTGAACCTGAATTGTGTGTTAGGTTCTGTATTAAGGATTTTAAAATACTAAAAAAGACATGTAAATACATTATATGCTTTTCTTTAAGGTTTTTGCTTTTCTTTAAAGGTTTCTGTTATTTAAAAAATTTGAAAGACCAGAATGATTAGTGAAAATAAATATATTTTAAAGTTTGCTTTTTTCTTCTGTTTTTAAATGTATTTGAAGTAGGAATCTCTTCATATCCCTAGAAAAACAAGTGATAAAATTAAAGTATCTAATGCAAATATATGCAATAAAATTACATAAAATACACAATACATTTCACATCTTTGCTTCTTTGGCTTATTTAATTGTCAAATATGTTAACTCACTATTGTTTTTCCCATGTTTATAAAGCAAATGGTGATATTTCTTCAAAGGCTTAGCCTTTTTTTTTAAAAAAAAATGAAAGAGTTTAACAGTGTTTTATTCCAACAATTGTACTGAACATAATTTTTCTTTCTTTCTTTTTTTTTTGCTATATTGTTTTGTATTCTCCAAAATTTCTATAATGAGCATACATTATTTGTCTAATTAAAAAAATCAAAACAGTAAGATTTAAATACAGTGATTAATTTAGAACTGACATTGATGGTTCATGTATGTTCAATATTTATAAATGCTCATATGTCATGAGTCCTTACTTCTGTCACAAAAATCTAAAAAACATCCTAAAAGCAGCAATGACAGTAAGTTGTAACATAAGATTCAGGATTCTATTATAATTTCATACCACTCTTTTCAGAAGAATTCAGTGGCATTTCTTGAAAGGCAAGAAAACTTTTAACTTGTTACATAGGCAGAGCCATTAAATTTTACTTACATCCAAAAGATTCAGGAAATATTTAATCTTGTATTCTTCTACCACCTGTGTTGGATTAGGGATCTCTAGAGAAACAGAACTAATGGTGGTGAGTAGGGGTGGGGTTTATTCATTTATTTTGGCTTACACAATAATGGAGGCTGGAAGTCCAAGATCTGTAGGGTAAGAAAGCAGACTGGAAACCTGGAGTGAGTTACAGTTTGAGGCTAAAGGTAGCCTGCTGCAAGAATTCCCTCCTCCTATGGAGAGATGGGTCTTTTTTCTATTAAGGCCTTCAACTGATCGGGTGGGACCCATCCACATTATGGATGGTAATCTACTTTACTGAAAGTCTGATTTAAGTGTTGACCTCATCTAAAAGATACTTTCACTAAAGCATCTAGAATAATGTTTGACTGAATATCTGTGTAATGTAGCCAAGCCAAGTAGACACATAAAATTAACCATCATGCCACTCTTATAAAATGTTGTTTGATTTTTCTATGAAGTATTTCAGGAATACCAAAAAATATGTATGATAGCTAGTCTTCAAAGATGGCCACCCAAGAACAATATCTCCCAGCAATATTATCTTTGTGTATCTCCTCTGCACAGATCTGGTTTGTTCCTGTCTTGATTTGACTGGTAAGAAAGCAATAGCGTTGGCACTCTATAGCTTCCAAGGCTTATTCTTAAGAAGTCTCAGAGCTTCAACCTAATTCTTGAAATGTTTGTTTTGGAGAAGCCAGCTTCGTGTTGTCAGGAATCCAAGCTAATTAAGTGGGAGGCCAGAGAAAGAAACAGAAAGAGAGAGAGAGAAAAGGAGAGAGATCTAGCCAACCCTCCAAGTATTCCAGAAGTCCCAGCTAAGGTGCCAGTCATGTGAAACAATAAGCTATCTTCCATGGCCAGCTCAGCCAAACCTTCAGATGACTACAGTCCCAGCCACATCTACTGCAACAGGGTGAGACATCTCCAGGGAGAACGACCAGATGAGCCTGGTCAAACCATGAACACTGAGAGATCACCATAAATTGCTGTTTTAAGCCAGCAAGTTTTGTAATAGTTTGTTATACAGCAATAGATGATCAGAACATTAAAAAAAAAAGTAATATAATGAACACCCAAGTCCCTACCACCAGATTTGTCAGTATTTAAGATTTTGTCATATTTGCTTTATTACTTAAATAATTGAAGTAGCCAATTTCCTTTTCCTATTTCATTCCTCTTTCTTCCTCCCCAGCAATACCATTACCTTTAATTTGGTGCTTATTTTTTTCATGTGGGTTACGTATCATCGCATATATACCGTAAACAACGTATATCATATTTCATGTTTTATATTTTGTATGGATGATATTTCACTGAAGTTATTATCCCGCCACTTGCTTATTTTATTATCTTACATTCTTGACATATACTTGATTTCCTTAATTTTAATAAAGGAAATTTATAAAGGAATTTAATAAAGGAAATTTAATTTTAATTACTTCATAGTACTTCATTTATAGTACATTCATTTATACATAGTTTGTACCATGTAGCACTATGTACTATAGTACAAACAATGTATCTATTTCCCTGTTAAAGGACATTTAATTTGTTGCTATTTTCCACTATTACAAAAAACATACTACTTTTCAGTTGCCTCCTTGCAAATATGTGTGAGAGTTTCTATGCGGTATAAAACAGGCATGAGATGGCTTGATCATAGGGCAGAATCACTTTCAACTTTATTGCCAAACAGCTTTCCATGTTAGTTGTATTAGTCCTGTATCACTCTTGAAAGAAAACAACATAGATGGAGAAAAACAAGTACTGAATGAACTCACTGATATGTGGAATCTAAAAAAGTTGAACTCATAGAAACAGAATAGATAGGTTGTTGCCAGGAGCTGAAGGTGGGGTAATGGGGTGATGTTGACCAAAGGATATAAACTTTCAATTGTTTATAAAATGAAAAGTTCTAGGGATCTAAAGTATAGCATGGTGACTATAGTCAACAATTCTGCATTGTGTACTTGAAATTTGCTAAGAGAGTAGATCTTCTTTTTTTTTTAGATTATTTGTTTATTTATGTGACTGATAGAGCACAAACAGAGGGAGAAAGAAAGGGAGAAGCAGACTCCCCACTGAGCAGGGAGTCCAATGCGGGGCTTGATCCCAGGACCCTGGGATCGTAACCTGAGCTGAAGGCAGACACTTAACTGACTGAGACACCCAGGCGCCCCAAGAGAGTAGATCTTAAATGTTTTCACCACACATACAAAAAAAAAAAGGTACCTATGTGAGGTGATGGATGTATTAACTAACATTATTGTGGTGATCATTTCAGAATATATGTATATGTCAAATAAAACAACAACAAAATTACATTTTATCTAAGTAGTTCTCCAGGGAAATAGAATAAAATCTTGACCTCCCCATTTTTTGGTCCATCATGAACAAAGAACTTAACATATTTAAGCTTCAGTTTATTTATAAAAAGAGAAAAATAAAATCTAACCATAAATATTTTTTTCTGAAGATTTAAATGAAATTAGCTATTAAAAAGATAATTGTTATTATTATAATAAAGGTCATTATCATCACTATTACTATTGATATAAGTATGTCAAAAATGCCTTTATGGTTTAATGAATTTTAAAACTCATTATATGTATATTAGTTTAATTTTGTTTTAAATATAATTGAAGGAAGATCACCATGGTTATGTACTAAATTGTGCCTCCCTCCCCAACCAAAATCTTAAGTTGAAGTCATAACCCCCAGAACCTCAGAATGTGACTGTATTTGGAAATACGGATTTTTAAAAGGTCATTAAGTTAAAATGAGGTTTTTAGGATGAAACTTGATCCAACAGGACTGGTGTCCTTATAAGGAAACTTGAACACAAATATGCATGCATACAGAGAAAAGACCATGAGAAGACAGAGTGAGAAGATGGTTATCAATAAGCCTAGGAGACAGGACTCAGAAAAAACAACCCAGCTGACACCTTGATCCAGGACTTCTAGCCTCCACTGTGAGAAAATTAACTTAGGGTATTTAAGGTAAAAAAAAAAAAAGATTTATCATAAGATAGATACTTGGCAGCAAATTTAGCAAGTTTAATTTGGGGCCCTATTGGTAACCCATGAATTTCCCTTCCTAATCATTACTATTAGATGCTGAAAAAAAATCTGTCATGATAGTAGCACTTTTTTCAGAAACTTTGAAAATATACACATGTACACAAATATAATTAAGGGAAATAATTCCTAGAAACAAAGAAAAACAGGTTGAATTCTTTCAAATTCATTTTATTACCACCCCAAATTTTTGTGTACCAAGTGAGTTGGATCTTTGATAAATTGACAATAAATGGAGCTGAGTGTCTTCAATGGAGACTCAAGATCTATAATAGTCTGTGGAAACTGGCAATGAATAAGGTTATCAAATGGGATAGAGATTTTTTTACACTTTAGTTACAAATGTTTTTCACCTGTTTGATTGATTGTTCTATTATCTATGTTATCCTCTATGTTAAAACATTAGTCTGTACTACAGTTGTTCATAGCCTTTGAAAATCTGATGAAAGTTATGAAAAGCCTCACAGAAAAAAAAGCCTCACATTCTTAGCTGAATATAAAATTTTTAAATTAATTTTTAGGGCATTTCATAGGCATGTGGACTCTGAAGTGCCTATCCTAAGAGTTCAGCAGTAGGGCAATCTGTGTTATTTGCATCCCACCATATCAGAGATAAGCCTTTGTGATAAATTTAAAATATGTGGCTAGCTTAACATAATGATGTTTGGGGTTGAGCACTTGAACCCAACTTAAATTAAACATAGCACAGAAAGGCTTTTATTAACTTTAAATAAGGAAGTAATAGGTATCATTTTAACACGTTCATATTTCTCCACAGTTATATGCAGGCAATCAGAAGAATTCATTGACAATCTGAGTCATAATGGATGGAAACTTATATAAAAAATAATAGCATGCTTAATGATATTTGTAACTTCAGGTACATTGTAATTTTTTAATGTTGGAGTTACTTTAAATTCACAGTAACAAAGATTTCAGACAGTAATACCCAACATATAACTTCTCTAAGTAATATCAAGAATAACATAAGTGAAAGGTTGTGAAATAAAGTAAAATGATACATCTCCTCTATTATCTTCAGTTGACTTAAATACTATACACCAGTTAATAAAAATATAATTGGAAGTAACTACACTGAAGGGAGGAATCTTCTTTTCATACCTTTGAAGATATTAGTCTCACATATTTAAAATTAGAATCTTAAAAATAATTTATCTTTAACAAAATGAAACCTATTTTCCCAAAGCCATTATTTTCCCTTTTTTTGAGATATATATCTATATATAGATATCGATATAAATATATAAGTTTATATCTATATATCGATATCTATATATAGATATAAATTTTAAATGTATATTATAAGAAAAAATAGAAAATTCTGATTTGGGTTCTAGGAAGAATAGGAAAGCATCAAGACTGGAGAAATAATATAATGTGATATAATAATAATAATATGATGTATTATCAGCTTTTCTGTGGAGAATCAATGGAAACAAATGCTCTCATGGCATACATACTCTCATGGAGTACACTAATATTTTCGCTTTTCTTTCCCCAAGACAGTAAGCTTGAATTTCATCCAAATTAATTAGGATGGATCTGGGAGTAGCAATTCATTAATTTGTTTAATTGTTCATTCAATAAATATTTAGTACCTTGTACAATGTGCCATGCACTGTAATAAGAGAAAAAATAAACACAGATAAATAATAATTACCCAACCCAGACCCTCAAGGGGTCTTTTAGGGAAGAATGATACCTTATGGAATTAGGATGAAGCATACTAGACACTGCAAAGGAAACAATACAGAGTATCATGGAAGTACATACCTCTGCTATTACATCCTTTTGGTTCTGATTAGAAAAATTTCCCCTTTGCAAACAAAAGTTTAATCAGGATATTGAAACAAAGAAAACTCTAAAATTCCCTTGGTTTGATTGTTTTCATATAAAATCAGCCCACCAGTCAACAAAATTTGAACAAACTATCAAAGTTCTAAACAGAATATAGTTATTGGTGGGGATAGTTTCCTGGGAACTAAATTTTTGGAAATTACTTAGTTCATTGGTCCATCATAAGCAACTTTCCAAGTGCATCACTATTAATTTGAAAGATAATTCTCCCCAGGGAACCAATAATTAACGTTTTAAAAAGGTCTATTGAAAGTGCTTATCTCTGTTCAACAAAACGCTGAAGATGCGCTTAGCGTTCCCTTTCAAGTCATTAGTGAACTACGAGGTGTTCCCTTCCATTTTAATGTCTTCCCATCCCTCCCCCACCAACACACCTCACATTTTGTTTTTCTTCTGTCTCTCTCCTCTCCCTCTCCCCAGCCATCCTTTCCTTCTTCCTAAAGCAGTCAACCTTTGGAAGTCAGCGAGCTCTATCATAAAAGAAGAGCATCAGGTGTGGCAAAACAAGAGTGATTTTGACCAGATGTCCCTTGTCTTCACCTTTCCTCTTCTCTCCAGCAATGGATGGCGCAGCAAAGCTGAAAGTGTGCGTGCCAGGTAGGAGCAAGTATAGTAAAGGAATTCGGTATCTGTACAGCAACAGCTTGGCAAATGCGCTGAGTACAGAATGAAGCTCAAGGCCACTTTCTAAGTTTGGGGAGAGTCCGCCCAGTGAATTGCAACCCCTCTTACCAGGAAGAATCTTCTTTTTTTCCACGCCCACCTCCCACTTCCCCCTCTCCAGTCACCTGAAGGGGAGAGTCCCAAAGTTTGTTTCTGTCCACATTTGATCCCCTGTTGTCACCACGGTCTCCCATCCCCATGCCCAGCCATTCCAGTTACCCCCCCCCCTCCACCTCCAGCCTTGAAAATGGGTACAAAATAGGTCCTGGAACAAGCAACCTAAGGAGAGAGAACCTTCATTGGTGAAATCCAGATCCCAGCGGGGTGGGGGAGGGATCAGGAGGGAAAAAGTGGAGGCAAAGCAATGCGGTGGGCAGGGACCCACTTGGGGTTGGGGGTGGCAGTCGTGAGGAGGGGAGGAAAACCAGAGTTAAAGGTCGGAAAGAACTTGCTCAGCCTTTCGGTGCAAGCGCGCCAATGTTAACCTCGGAGGCTTCACGGTGCGGGCACGAAAGGGTGTTGAGCGGTATACATAGCTCTCCATACACATTGAGAGCTCAGCGAGAAAAGGAGGGGGCGATGGAAGGCAGGTTCCGCCTCCCCCTGGCCCGCGTGCACACACGCGCCCACCGCGGCTCGGGCTGGCTGAGCGCGGGCGAGTGTGAGCGCGGGCGAGTGTGAGCGCGAGTGTGCGCACGCCGCGGAGAGCCTCTGCCCTCGCCTCGCACCCTGCTCAGGGCATCTTGAGAGCCTGGAAACGTGAACAGGCTTAAAGTATGGCATGTTGCAAAGATGGTTTCTGCCAAGAAGGTACCCGCGATCGCTACGTCCTCCCGGGTCAGTTTCGCCCTCCTGCACTTCCTGTGCCTGGCGGCGTGGTGAGTTCTCTGGGGTCCTGAGGGACAAGGGTGGAGAAGTGGCCAGCTCCGGGCCCCCGTCGGCCGCCGCCCCTCCCAGGGCAAACCAGACCCTCCTGTAAGGTCAGGGGCCGCAGCCGGGCTTTTCAGTGACCGGGTAGACGCGGAAAGCAGAAGGGGCACCGGGTGCAAGAAGAGTGTGGGTATTGGGGTGCGTGTGCACAGGGTGCGCCTTTCCTGACCATTTCTCTGTCCCCCGTCCTTCAGACCTGCCTCCTTCAGCTTGGGGCAAGAGACTCTTTCCCTAGAAGATAAACCTGTTCCCACCTGTTCTGTGATGAGTCTTAAAACAACCCCTTCCTCCGTTTTTTTTGCATTTGCAGTTTAAACGAATCCCCAGGACAGAACCAAAAGGAGGAGAAATTATGCCCGGAAAATTTTACCCGCATCCTGGACAGCTTACTCGATGGTTATGACAACAGGCTGCGTCCTGGATTTGGGGGTATGAACGATTTCAAAAGCTCAAGTGTGTCCTGTCTGTCCCTCTCTCGGTCTGCCTGTCTGTGTATCATTAGGTATGATTCGAGGGGGAAAAATGAAAAATCTCTCTTTCCATCTCTCTCCCTCTCTCTCTCTCTCTCCCTTCCTTCCCCTTCCCCCCCTTGATGAGACCTCTGACAAGAAGACCGCCCCCACCAGTACTTTCCCATCTCCCTGCCGCCTCAGAAGCTTTGCCTCTCCCCCACACTAATTACCTTCCGGGACCTGACTGCTGGGTGGGGGAGGTTGGAGGGAAAGAGTCAAAAATGGGAACTTGGGGCTCGGTTGCCCAGCTGCGCTGCGCCCTGAGAATGGACTTCCCCTGCACCTGGCCACTTTGCTCGGAGCAGGTTGCTCTTGAGGCAACTGATCCGAAGTCCCTTGCCCTCCCACGTGGTATCTGTCCCTCTGCCAAAACCTCGCCACCGTGTTCTACCTAGGACATGAATCTGGGGCACGAAGCTGCCTGCTCTGCTAGAGAACCCAGTCCTTTCCCGTTCTCTTCCACAGTGGGATGAATTTTTGCTTTATTTGGGGAGATGGCATTTACTTCCCTCCTAAGACTTTGGAGTCAGAGGTGTTTCAGGTTTATTTCTTCCTTAAGTATTTATAATGACTATAATAGAGGCACATCCATTATCTGTACTGTTGCTCTTTTGCATGTTCATGTTCCCTTTGCTTATATAATGAGAATTTATGTGGCAAGCATTGTGCCAGGCACCATGTTCGCAGAATCTCAAGATATAATTCTTACCCTCAAACACCCGCTCAGTCCAGTTCAGAGAGAACACATGACTTCACCCCAAGTGTCAGCTCAGGTCTTCAGACCACCAAGTCCATGTTCTTTCCAACTACACTGAGCTAGTTATCCACTGGGAAATGAGTTGAACAAGACATGGGCTCTATCTTAAAGGAGCCTCTAGTAGTAGTAGTAGTAACAATAATAACTACTAATATTGTATTTATTTATTTGAATTTTCATATATACCAGGCATTTTATAGGCATTACTGAGAGTAAGCTCTTACTATCCCCATTTTACAGATGAAGAAATTGAGACTTGGGAAGTTAAGTAACCAGTTCGAGTTCGCAGTTGGTAAATGGCATGGGCAGGATGTGAACCCAGGTCAGTTTGTATATTTAAGAGACAAACCCATGAAGACTGAGAGGATATCAGTGTGGGAAGCATCACATGATATTAGCAGCACAGGGCACATTAAACTTCCTGTTGAGAGTGTGTAGGAGATAAGATGAGAGTATGGAAAAAGCGAAAGAGGACAGAATCAGACATGGTCTCAGGTTTGAAAGAATTATCAGAAGTAAAATAGAATTGGAGAGAGTGGAGCTGGGTGATTTTTTGGAGTCTGATTAGTCTGGTTCTTCTCATTTAACAAATGAGGCCACTGCAGATTAGAAATGGAAAGTGATTTATACCTGGGCACATAGCATATTAATGGTTGGCTGGAATCAGGTCTTCTGATCCCAAACTTTTTTCTGAATTTTATTGAGAAGGTTATAGGGGGTCATTGAGGGTATTAATTGAGTTTTTGCATGTTGACAGTGATAAATCTGGATGAGGATGAAAGATCCTCCTAGTTCTTTCACATTGCCTCTCCAGCGGTAGGATGCTCAGCATTGCATTTGCCTTCGTGCAAATCTGAAAAGAGGCTTCCTTGCAGAAGTGAATCATTTGTCAATGCATGATCTTTCACAAGTGACTGGGAAATTATCACTTTATATCCAAAAAAGGAATTTTGTGGAGAATATTTCAGATGATGTGGTATCATTGAAGACTATATTATATCAATAAAATAGGATTTATCTGCCCATAAATGTTTTAAACACGACATTTTAAGTAAGGGAAAAAAATAACAGAAACATCAAATCACACGAGTTTAAATATTTATTACAGAATTGATGTACCTGAACATAAATTAAAGTGAAAAATTATAACTGAGATGATATGGTTTTATTATTAAATGGCAAAAGTTAAGATAACCTCTGCCCAGTTGGCTATAATACAAGTATAACTCAAAAAGAAGAAGGAATCCATTGTAGATGTATCCTTTATACCGACTGTCCTCTCCCATAATACTACGTAGACAATAAAATGAATGAAATCCATCTATGTAAGCCATTACTAGATTTTGGCTAGCTGCAGTATTGCTGAAACGACTCAAGGGCATTATTAGTCATCTTACTTGTCACTGCCAAGTGATCTGCATTACCCACCTGGACATACTTTTATGGCTTTATGGGAAGAGGCTGAATTCACCTTACTTCAAGTGTGAGCAGTTGCTTATCATTAAAAATTTACTAGATCACACACTTTTTTTTTTTTGGCTAGGCTCATAAATATTTGTGGTAAATGTGATTCATTTTTTAGAAATGGGTCATTCTCTGTAAATGCATAGCAAACCAAATGTGACGGGGAATTGTAATTCTCACCTGCAGAAGCCATGTAATCTGTTTACGGGATGTTATAAATGAGCACCACCGAAAATAAGAAGAAAACTCATTCTTAGCACAGACTCTTGGATACCACAGGTTTGGTGCCTCCTTTGACATTTCAATACCTTGTGGAAAGTTTGGTATTTTAAAAATAAAATGAAAACAATTCAGATTTTGACCAGTATGCTCTAAATACAGATTTACTTCCTGCTTCCTTTAATCCTACTTCTGCTCTTTGTAGAGCATTTACTTTATATCTGTTTATACAACTTCGCTGTGTTCCATTTAAAATAAAGCTAAAAGCAAAGATTTGAATTGAAATTGGATGGTTTGTGATTGCTCAGTAGGCCGGCAGGGGTTGGAATAGATTTGGAAACTAAATTACATATTTTTAACTCAGCGGCACAGCTTGCAACAGGGAAGTAAAAGGAACTGAAATCGTTCTCTTCTTTTCATCCCTCCAGGGTCTCCTCTCCCTTGTCTCCTACGTTCTCCCATTGGAGAAGCAAAGGGGAAAAGGTGAGAAGAGAAGGAAGGAGGCATGGTGTGAGAAGCCAGATTGGGACTTTTGAAGGGGTATAGTTCTTTTGGCCTCTGACAAATCAGTCTGCTGTCATCCTGAAGTAGCTTGCACGTGCTTAGAAGTGGCATACAAGTGAACCCTTCCAACAAAGGAGCTAGAAAATCGTTCCCCTGTGCTCTTAGCCCCTTTCAACACTGTTCTACGCCATCTTAAAAATGCAGAGCTAAGGTACTAGCGCCAGGAGATAGTTTAGGAAGCCAGTCCTTAACCACTTCCATTTATTGAAGGATTATGCAGCCCTTGTATATTTCAATCTTTTGAGGCACATGATCTGGAATAATAAATACTTCAACTAAGTATAATCGCCTTAGATCATCTTCCAACACCTCTCTGAAATGGCAACAGACCATTAGGTCTGTTTTGCAAGGTTGCTCACCAGCATCGCCGGACTTCATATTAGTGGGGTCCTCTACCATTTGGAAACCTTTTTGCATACAATGCTTAGTAAGATTCCCATAACAACACAAAGAGATAAGCACGGTGGGCATCATCTGTGTGTTGGAGGGGAGGCTGAGAAAAGTTCTAATGAATTGCTCAGGAACCTAAAACTGCTAATGGACAGGCCACTGATAGACAAGGCAGCTGGTCTATTGCTACATCCACTTCTAAAGCTTTCTTACATCCTGTTTACCAAGAGTGAAATTTTCATTAACGTACCTTCTTGTTCCTAAGTAGGTTATTAAAATAAGCAAAACTACATTTCCCCCAAAGGAATGAAATGAGAACTTTTATTCTAAAGCTTTAATAACATTCTAAAATGGAAAAACAAATGTGGAGAAGTATATACACTTAGGTAAATTTGGAATAATTTTCCCACACAAATAAAAACATCCGTGCAATGTTCTCAAATGATCTGTATCCTAACCTAAAAAAATTAGATGAATGCACTAACCATGTGCTAGCCTTACTAATCGAATGTCTACAAAGAATAGATTTTTTAAGATATGTAGACAAAAAGAACACCTCAAATCCACGGAGCAACAGAAAAATAAAGCTTCATTCTCTCTTGATTTGTCACTCTCATTTATGTATTCATTTGTTGGACCAATAGGTATTGAGACCACTATGTATCAGGAACAATGTGAGGTTGTAAAGATATTATTCTGAATCAGACAAAGGCCTTTGAGAACTTTATAGCTAAGCAGTGTAGAGAGATAAAAATAAAAACAAATAACAAAGTATTAAGGATAATGCTGTGGAACAATCTAATAGCGTGCTAAGATAGAGAATTAATTGGGTAAGGGGTCTAGTTCAGAGACAGTGGTGAAGAAAATCTTGTAAGTTGAGCCCTAAAGGTGACAGATGTGGAAAAGGTAAGCAAAAGTTGTTCTCAGGCAGGAAAAAAAAAAAAAAAAAAAAAAAGAAAGAAAAGAAAAGAAAAAGCAAGTGTAAGGATTCTAAGGTAGATGATAAGTTAGTGTGCTTTAGACGTTGAAGGGAGTCCGGTGAAAGGAGTTCAGGAAGGTAGTAAGAAAACAAGAGGAGGAATCTCACAGGACTAGCTTCTTGCGGTAAGCAGAGGCCAGAGCATGCAAGGCCCTCTGTAAAAGAGTTTAGATCCGTCTTTGAGTGAACCTGGAAGCCATTGGAGTGTTTTAGGTCAAGGGAAGGACTTGGTGTGACTCAGATTGTAACATGATCACTTTGCTGCATATTAAACAGAAAGACTCAGATATAGAGGTTGGGCAATGTTGGAAGCCAGGAGAGCAATGAAGTTTTTTCTGGGGTTGGGGTCGGGGGTGGTTTTCTTCATTAAGTTAATGGTGGCTTGGTATAAGATGGTAGATGTAGTAAAGATAAATTTAAGTGAAAAAATTGAGATATATTTTAGAGGTATAATTCAACAAATAATTGGTGATGGCTTTCATATGTGTGGTAAAGGAAAGGGAGAAGTAAAAAATGACTCCTGGATTTTTATTTTGAGAAAATGGGTAGAGGACGGCACTATTTAATGAGGGAGGAGGAGACAGAGGGAGGGAGAAGAGAGATGGGGGTGCAATCAAGAAATCATGTGCGTATATGTTAAGAATGTTAGAATACATATAGGGAGTCCTAGTGGTTGTGCATATTTGTTTATCGGACAAGAGTTTTGTGTGGAGATATACAAGAGAGTCACCAGCATATGATGCTATGAGAATACATGCCTAGAGAAGAGTATAGAAAGGGCAAAGAGCCCAGAACCAAGCCTCCAGGAACATTAACAATTGAGGAAGGGCAGAAAACGTCGAATTGTCAGAGGAGGATGCCTGTGATACAGGTGGGCACTCAGAGCATGTGAAGTTCTAGAAGTCAAGAGACTGGAATGTCTTAGGAAGGAGGGATGAGAAGTCTCTCAAATTCTTCCAAGATTAAATAAGATAAGGCTGGCCACATGGCGATGTTTCATTTCATTCACTTTTCATTAACTTATTAAGCATATAATATGTGCCGGGTACTGTTCTAGGATGGCACAGGGAAATGCATCAGTAAACAAAAGGGATGCACTTCCCTGCCTTCATGAGCTGACAATGTAGTGAAAGAAACAGAAAATGAGCAACAGAAATAAGTAAAATATGGAGTGTCAGAGGTCGATAACTGCTATGGAGTACTATAAAGCAGGGGAGGGGTTGCACTTTTAACGAAAGTGGTAGGAAAAACTTCAATGAGGAGATGATATTTTCAACAATGATCGTTAAGGGGGTAAAAGCAGAAGCCGCATTTGTGTTAAAAGAAACTCTGTGTGTGAAAGTGCCAAGCATGGAAGTCAGTGTCGCTGCAGTCAAGTTTAACAGGACTGAGGAGTAAGAAGGGGGTATGCTACAAAGATGAGGTTGTTGAAAGCTTTGCGAGCTGGTAAAGACTTTGCTGTTCCTCTGAGTCAGATCCCAAGTGATTAGAGAGATTCCAACAGGAGCAAACCCCGAACTGCCTAATTTGCAGACTCACTTTGGTTGCTGTAGTGACAAAAGGCACTTGGGTCAAGGGCAAATGCAGAGAGGTTTTCACAATTAACTAGGTGAGAGATGATGGACGTCTTCACCAAGCTGGAGGCATGAAGCTGGTAAAGTTGGAAGAAGTGATCAGGTTCTGGCTATATTTCAAAGCGCTGGTCCACTAATGACAGCTAGAATGTGGAGTGTGAGAAAAAGGGAGGTGTCTGGCTCCAAAGCTTTTGACTTGAACACCTAGAAAAATAGAGTTGCCAACACTGTGGCAGGAGCCGATTAGGGGTGTGGATGAACGATTTGTATATGGATATGTTAAATTTGAGATGCCTATTGGACATTAGGCAGAGATGAATCTGGAAAGCAGGGATGATTGGTATGTCAATATATATGGTACTTAAAGCCACAAGACTACAGGGATCATCAAGAGACTAAGGATGATACAGAAGAGCTACAGGTAGAGAGCTCTGAAGTCTCCAGTGTTAAGAGGTGGGGAGTTGGCAAGAATCTGTCCCGGAAGACTGAGGAAGAGCCTTTGGAGTAGGAGGAAAATCTCAGAATATGCATACTGGATGGTAAGAAAAAAGAGGAGGTGGGATTGATCATTTACTTCTTAATGCTCCTGACAGGTTAAGAAAGATAAGCACATACAGTTGGGTCACTGCATTGAGCAATACCTACCTCTTCAGTGATTGGACAGAGCAGCGTTGGTGGTGTGATGGATATGAAAGTCTGATGGGGGGAGGAGTCTCTGGATATTTGCCCAGGGGAGGCAGAGAAATAGGGTGGTGAGTAGAAGGAGAAGTCGGATTCAGAGAGCTTCTTTAACAATGAGAGAGATCAAATTATTTTTTAAAGTCCGTGGAAACAATGCTATAGATAGAGAAAACTAATGATACTGATGAAAGGACTTTTAGTGACTCCTGAGCATGAAAACCAGGTTACAACAGACGATAGAGTGAACAGAAAAGGAAGAATTAGAGGCAGTGTGTATGGATTTTTTTCCCCCAGAAGTTCACAATGTGAAAGGGAGGAGAAAGAGGGAAGGTTGCCTTCTTTTAAGACTAGAAATATCAGAATACATCTGTGTACTACTCGAATAATCAAGTAGGGGATAATGTAATATTACAGTGGAGGGAAGGGATAACCGAGAGAAAGACACCCTTGAGAAGGTAAGAGACTACAGAACCCAGAACACAAATTTACTTTGTTATTTTCTTGGTTTAGCAAAAAAGATGTACCCACTATCATATATTTGCATTTTCTTTAGGGCAAGGATATTTGGTGTTTCCCCGAATACGCACTGTACAATCTAGATATAGGCTATTAGCAATTTTACGGAGATTTAGATAATATTTCACTGGGTTATTAGTTTTCTTTTAGGTGAAAAATACATCAACTTGCATTATATAACTTTCTAGGCCTTTTTATTGTATTTCTTTTTAAAAGCCTCTTGTGTACAGAATTGGGTTCCAAATTAATAATACTTGTTTAACAATTACTCTCATTATTGGTCCACAGGTAACTTTCTTTTTATCCAGCCACCCGCCTGTCTATTCATTCATTCATTGTAATATCATAAACATAGCAGTTCGAGCATTAAAGTGCACAAGCGTGACAACTTTTATCCTGCTAGGGAGTTTCCCTCATCCTCTCTTCCTGTCTCCCCACCCACAGTGACCACCATTCTGAGTCCTTTTAAATTATTTGTTTCCCTTTGAATATTATTTTTTTTTAATTTCAGTTACAAAAATTTAGTGGTTTTGAACATGTTATGTATTCGTTTTTGGTGTGTTTTTTTTCCCACTTAATTGTGTATTGCAAGGATTCATTCTTGCTCTTGCATATCGCTAGAGATCATTCATTTGACTGCTGTGTGATATCTCCACTTCATAGGAACCAGTTTATTCATCTTCTCTGTTGGCAGTAGGCATTTTGCTTATTTCCAAGATTGTGTTGCTGTGAATATTCTGGCCCAAATTTCCTGCTGTAAATGTGCAAAAGTTTCTTTTGCATATATATCCAGGAATGGATTTTTCTGGATCTTAGTGTAAGTGGGAGTTCAACTTGATGAGATAATGCCAAACTGTTTTCTGTGGCGGTTTTACAAATTCAAACTCTCATTTACAATGAATATGAGACTTAGGATCCACAAAACCTTCAACCATATACATATATATATGGATATGGAATATATATATATGGATATGGAATATATATATATGGATATGGAATATATATATATATGGATATGGAATATATATATATGGATATGGAATATATATATATGGATATGGAATATATATATATGGATATGGAATATATATATATGGATATGGAATATATATATATGGATATGGAATATATATATATATTATGGAATATATATATATATGGATATGGAATATATATATATATGGATATGGAATATATATATATATGGATATGGAATATATATATATATGGATATGGAATATATATATATATGGATATGGAATATATATATATATGGATATGGAATATATATATATGGATATGGAATATATATATATATGGATATATGGATATGGAATATATATATGGATATGAAATATATATATATGGATATGGAATACATAGAAAGGCATTTGATTGTGAAATAATTAGAATTTTCTGATTTCTAATGTGGTTGGACATCTTTTCAACCCTTTATTGCCTATAAGAATTTTCCTTCTGTGAAGAGCATCTTCATCTTTTGCCCATATTTCATTGTTTTTTAAAATGCTCTTCTTATTTGTTTAAGTACTTTAATCATTTAAAAAGTTGACCTGGACTGATAGAAGGATCATAGGACATAGGAAGCACTAATCTTTAATGTTATGTAAGTAAAACTTGAGAGCTCTCGGTTTTCTCTGTGATATCAATGGATATCTCTTCTTTGTTTACTCTGTAGGAAGGTTAGCATTTCTGTATTTTTGATGACAAACAAAATTAGATATTTCTTTAAATATATCACTCAAGAGTCTTTGCCATTATTGTATGTCCTAAGTACTGTAAGTATCCTGATTTTTAGAAGCATATCAGCAGTGTTTTGTAAGATGTAGCTGGATACATGAATTTAGGAGGCTGAAAAACCAGAAATATGTCCTCAAGTGGGTAGCTGGGGACACCCTATGAACAAGGATCGACATGTTTCAGTATCAGTAAAACATCTGAGGTCTTTCTCCTGGTGTTACAGCAAATTGGACACTGTTATTGGAGAAGAAATTAAATTGTTATATCCTTTGACCAGGTCTATACAGCTGAAGTAAAGTTAGCAGTGGAAAATCATCTGATACATTGTTAATTGTTTTCCTACTTTCCACCCAAGTTAGATTCATTAATAAGATGGGAATATTCCTCTGCATTTCATCTTGGTAGTGTTGGCTCTTTCTTTCAAACCCTACCGAAGATCACTTTGTTTGCCTTACAAAATGCCAACTACATTTTGGGGATTAAAAGACATTTCCCTATTACCAAAGAAGTAGGATTTTTAAAATAAAATATGTCTTTGATGTTACACAAATGAATATAACATTATGAGAAGTCCTTCCAAGCCCAAAATTATCTGGTTTCTATGTAATTATGCTCTTAGTAAGGTTGATTTGAACATCCTAAACAGTAGTGTTAGGGGAAGCGTCTCTAAGAATTATTCTTAATTACATAGCGACCATTATTCATAGAAAACTGATTTATTGGAAACCTATTACATTTAAGGCCTGAGATTAGTTCTGGGAAAGGATACAAATATAAATAAGACACATTTTCTGTTTTAATCAGAAAATATTTTTAGCTTAACTGGTGTAACAAATGAATCCAAGTACTTTTTCTTTTGGGGAAGTTTTAAAATCACTAGTGGGCTGATATTAAGAACACAAACAGATAGTTATTCACCACCTAATATGTGCAAAGCACTATGCTAGTTGGGAACTTCAAAGAGGACTAAGATTTCATCTTTGCTGTTAAGGGAAGAAAGACAGACTCGAACAGGCTATAGTAAGATAAGAGCAAAGGCGTAGCAAGAGCTGAAAGAACATAGCTCAGAAACATGCATAAACAGCATTTAGGAAATTTAGATATGGCATGTTATGTAGTAGATAGAAAATTATGGAAGTAATTAATTATTGATTTATTATTTAATGATGTCATTAGCATAGAAAGCTAGAACGCACTTGGGAGATCAATACACGGGGGTTATAATTCTGGCTCTGGCATATGATATTTAATCTCTGTGAGCTCAGTTTCCAGATCCATAAAATTCTCATGATAATATCACCCTTGGAGGGTGTTGTGAGAATTAAATGAAATAGTGTTTGGAAAGAGGCTAGTATCCCACCTGGCACATGGTAGGCCTTCAATAAATAGAATTATTATATCTCTGCTTTTTGCTCTTTGGAAAAAAACCTGTTTCCTGGGAGCAGTGACACACCGGCATGCCCCTTGATCTGTTCACACTGCATCCCCTCTGCTGCATTCCTGGTGTAGACCATTATCATTTCTCAGCTGGGCTGGTATGGCAGCCTTTTATAAGACCCCTTCCTCTACACTTGCTTCCCTGTCATTTACTGTTCAAACAACCCCCAGAGTGATTTTATAAAAAATATAATTCAGATCATATAGTTTCCTTACTTCAAACTCCTGATGGCCTTCCAATGATTAAGGGATAAAAATCAAACTTCTTTACAGTCTAAGGCAGAGATGTATTGAATATCAGAGGGAGAAAACTTTGGGAAAGAACAGAGGAAAATTGTTTCTGTTGTTATTTCTGTATTCTTTTGCTTGGCCGGTCATAACAAAATACCACAGACGGAGTAGCTTAAACAGTAGCAAGATCAAGGTGTCAGCAGGCTTGGTTTCTTCTAAGTCCTTTCTCCTTTGCTTGCGGATGGCTATCTGCTCTGTCTTCACATGATCTTTCTACTGTGTTTCTGTGTCCTAGTCTCCTCTTCTTTTAAGGGCACCACTCACAGTGGATTTGAGCCCATCCTAATGACCTCATTTTAACCCAATTTCCTTCTTTAAAGACCCTAACTCCAAATACAGTCATAGTGTGAGGTCCTGGGGGTTAGGACTTCAACATATGAATTTAGGAAGAACATAATTCAACCCATAACAACCTCTCTATGTGTTGCCCATCTGTCACTGGGATTTCTACAAGTTCTTTTCCATGTAGTTTTAACAACTATCACTATAATGCGTATTCTAAGTATGTTGCTTAAAAGATGCCCCTTTAAGAATATGGGCTCAGGGTAGGTCTCTGTCCACTGACACTGGTTTCCATTCTGTTTACGTGGCTTTCATTTCTTATCATTCTCTTCCTTACCTGCTTTGCGCCAGCCTCATTGGCCTCTTTTCTAGTCCTGAACACACTAAGGTCTCTACTGTCTCTGAGGTTTTACCCTGAAGTACTTTATGGCTGGAAGGCCAATTCTCTCTGTTCTTCCAATGGCTCATACTTACCTCCAGGTCTCAGTTTAAAAGTCACTGCTTTGAAGAGTGGCTTAAAAATCTAGGCTTTCCCAGGCTCTTACTCCATTACCAGCCTGTTTTATACATTCATTCTTATGAATGAAAAGATTCTTCCATTTAATTTATTTCTTTATTATTTATATTCAGACTCTTCTAACAGCATGTTAACTCCCTGAAGCAGGGAACTCTTTTATTTACTTATTTATCTATCTGTCTGATGTATTTAATTTTATTTTTCAAATTTTTATTTAAATTCTAGTTAGTTAACATATGGTGTAATATTGGTTTCAGGAATAGAATTTAGTGATTGATTACTTACATATAATACTCAGTGAGACAGGGAACTCTTAAGTCTTGCTTACCACTGTAGTACTAGGGCCTGGTATGGAACCTGACAGTCAGCAGGTGCTCATTCAGTTAATGTTTATTGAGTGAGTGTCCAAATGAAATCCCTCTACCAATCATATAGTTTTAGGATCTCACTTAATCTTGAAGACTTATATGATCATATAAAGCAAATACCAAATAATGTCACAAACTAAACAATACTAAGATTCTTGTTCTGGACAGAAATATTTTTTCAAGAATCATTAAGAAAGTATTATGTAAGAATTTGAAAATACCCATTATTATCATGAAATCATTGTAACTACAAGAACTAGCATAACCCCACACCCCTTAAAATAAATTTGTAAGTAAAAATATCATTGGCCTAATTCCTCTTCTATACTTCCCTTACTCCCGTAGAACATTCACAGTATTAATATTTTACGGGACATAATTTGGTAAATACTATTCTAGAAATCAGATGAACACGGTCCGTAAACTAGAATAAAGTGAACTGTATCACCTAAGAACTTGCTAGAAATGCAAATTGCCAGGCTCCACCTTAGACCTACTAAATCAGTGGGGTTAGGGTGGGGCCCAGCATTCTGTGCTTTAACAAACCTTCCGGTGATTCTGATCCAGTTAAAGGGAGAACCACTGCCCGAAATTGAACTTTAAAGTAACTTTTGAATTCTCAAGAATCTTGTCAAACAAATGGTTCAGTTGTCAGGACATAGGCAACCTTAATTGTTCTAAGTAACTTATCTCTCCTTGCTCTGACTTGCAGTAACTTAGTGCTTTTAATAATCATTCTCAAGTAACTAGCAGAGTGATTTGCCTCACTCTTGAACCACTTTGAGTTAAAGCTCTGTCTTCTAAAGTTCACCACACATTACCATCTTCTTGGATCGCCTGTGTATTCCTGAAACATTTTGGTTTGATGAGCTTATTACTACCATATTTTTGTTGTTGTTTACAATTGCTCATTCAAACAAAAAGTCAATTAACTTCTCACACTTATTTTCTCTGTTTTCCAAAGGTGTTATTTTTTTTAAATGAAAGTTCATGATAGATCAATTTAATCTATACCTTTTCTTTCACACTACTTACGAATGATATATTTTTCTTAGGATACTTATTTAAGAAAGATTTATCTCATTCTCCTTCAAACTATTTTTCTTCCTGTGGCTCGGTCTTTGTCCTGTACAGGGAGAAATACTCTGATTCATTTCTATAAGGATAACTTTAGATGTAGGGCGTTAAGCTATACCAGCTGCTCTTTGTCTTTTTTTTTTTTCTTGGCATAAATCCAATTGTCCAACCAGAATCCAAAGGAAACAGTCCATCTTGATAACAGATGTTATTCTTTCCAATACAGAGTAGCTAGTTCTGGCCAAACAATGGTATAAGCCATCATTTAAGGAAATGATGTTCAAGAGAGCAACAATTTTTTATTTTTATTAGCAGTAAAAAAGGTATATATAATAATAACTACTATCATTATTGAGTGCATTATATTCTAGAGACTGGGACAAGTCATTTACATTTATAATTTCAGTTAATACTCATTAAAACCTTTACCTATCATGATTCACGACTTGACTAAGATCATATATTTAAAAAGTGTTAGAGCCAAATTTATTCCACAATTTCTGATTTTAAGTGCCATGCTAAACCCAGATTGTGGCAATTTTCCTTTGTTTAAAATCTGTGTCAGCCCCCTTGTCATGATGCCCCCCACCTTTCTCTTCTGCCAAACACACCCATGTGTTTGTTTCTGAACCAGTCTTATTTAGGCCTGGGAAAGAATCTCCGTAGTGGCCATTATCAGAAGCAAAGAGAAACTACTACTTAATAAGTACTCTTATAAGAGAGTCACTGCGCTCAGGGTTTCATATGAGCAATTTCATTTGATCCCTATCAACAGTCTTGCCTGATATGTGTGGTTGCTGCTTTTGAGAGGTTCAATAGCCTGCCCAAGATCAAATGGCTAGTAGGGGGCAAGAAGTGAATAGGTCTGACTGGTAGGAGAGTTTATCTTTGATCTCAGTCACCAGTGGATGGTCTGCCTATTGTTAAAGGTGACATGAATCATTTTTGTGCTCGTTATTTCCCAGAATTCTCAGCTCTCCAAAGATGCATCCCTTACAAGTATTATGGTTTATCTCCTTACTCTTGTGGCTACGTTTCCTCTTTTTAATAGCTCACTTCTTTACTAAAGGCCAATCAGATGATGGACTATAAAAAATTACAAAGGCTAAAAGCTTTTGTTCCCTGCTCTGCCTGTCATAACAATGCCCGGAGGTGATGTATTTTTGAAGAAACAAGGTTCCCCTAAGTAATCGGGGAGGCTTTTTGTTGTTGTTTATTTTGTTTTGTTTTGCCTGTAAATAAACACTGCTTTCTGGTTCTATTCTTTTGTCTACATTTTTTTTTTAATTTTAGGAGAGATGCATTATTTCACTGAAAATTTAAGATGCCAATAAAAACATGATATATTATATCTGCATTTACTCTTTAATTACCCTCCTTGCCTATAAAATTGGTAATTTTTTTCACTCATTTACTTCATATCTACTAGGTCCTGTTACAGAAGTAAAAACTGACATATATGTCACCAGCTTTGGACCTGTCTCTGATGTTGAAATGGTAGGTATTTGGGAAATTTAATGTACCTCTTGAGGTTTGAAGAAAACATGCACAAGAGAGGGCAATTAATATTTATTTTGTCATTAATCACACACAGCTAGAAAGTCAAAGAACCTCCTAATTAGTCTCAAAAGTTTATAAGGAGTAAGACATTGAATTTGCATTTTGGCTCTAACATTTCACTGTTTTTTGGTTTGGAATTATTCTCAACAAAGAAAAGAACTTTCTTATTACTAGTCTCCATGGCACAACCTTTTATGTAGTAAAATTTTCCCTTAGAAAATTATTGAAGAGGAGAAAATTGAAGAGTAAAATTAGTTTTTGTATGGAACTATACTGTAGTCCTAATTGCATTTAGTATTCCATGTTGGACCAATTGCTCACTCCCTGCCCCCCAACCCAATCCCTTCTCACCCTGCCTCTCTCTCATGTTTAAAGAAGTTAGAACACCAAACGCTGGTCAGGATGAATTCATCCATTCAGTTGTGCCCCCTAATATTAAATATATGTAGTTTAAAGTTTAGAGGACCAACTTTACCTTTTTCCCTTGACCTGGGGCTCTTAAGGTAACTTTAATAAGTTCTGTGAATATAAAGTTGTTTTTTATGTATTTTACTTTGTCTTAGAGATGCCAACAATTTTATGATTAATTATGCCATGATATTTGTTACACTTTTACTAATTTTGCTACCTGGTCTAAAGTACAACTGTAATTACCTGGTTCTGGCAGTTTTATTAAATTATAGTAATTACTCCTGAATGATTCATGTGTATGGTAATTTACTTATCTAATAAAGTAGAAGATTAAGGTATCAAGATGGACATAACATGCTTTAATTGCTGAGAATCTTTTAGCTCCATTCATTTAAGAAAATTTCTGCTCCTATTAATTTAGTTTTTATTTGGGTAGATTTTTTTTTTTATGAGTGGGAAGGAGGCTAGGATTTAATGTGTATTTATGCGTAGTCCTTTGTGATTTGAATATGTCACAAACTAATTTCCCTAGGAATACACAATGGATGTGTTCTTCAGACAGACATGGATTGACAAAAGACTAAAATATGATGGCCCCATTGAAATTTTGAGATTGAACAATATGATGGTAACAAAAGTATGGACCCCTGATACTTTCTTCAGGAATGGGAAGAAATCTGTTTCACATAATATGACAGCTCCAAATAAGCTTTTTAGAATTATGAGAAATGGCACTATTTTATACACAATGAGGTAGTCATTTTTGTCTTTTTCCTTCTTCCCTTTTTATGCTTTTTTCCATTCTTTCCTCCTTCCCCTTTTCCCTCTTTCTGCCCTTCCTTCCTTCTTTCCATGCTTCTCATTTTAGGTGTCATAAAATCATTTTTAAAGTAAGAGTTAATTTTAATTGCATTTTTCCACTATAGACTCACCATAAGTGCAGAGTGTCCCATGAGATTGGTGGATTTCCCCATGGATGGTCATGCATGCCCTTTGAAATTTGGAAGTTGTAAGTTATAATACAAATATTGTTAGAATTTATTGGTATCTAACGCAAGCTGATATTTATCTATGTGCATGATTTCCCATAATTCATTTAAATCATTGTTCATGAAAACAACTCTCTAAGATTTGACTTTTAGGGGACTATTTTAGCCTCTTTTCCAAAAACCAAAAATCTACTTGTACAGATAGCCTAGGTAGACTGACTCATTAATAATAAGTTGGTGGTCCGTGGTGAAATTTAGGGACCTCTGAAATCCATGCACTGGTGGTGTAACAAAGAAAGCACAAAGGATTTTTAGCGGGCGGGGAGTAAATGAACAGTGTGTTACAAGCAGACTTCTTTATGGTAGATTTGAAAAAGGGTCAGAGAAGTTTCAGGGTTTCTTGAAATGACAAGGGTTAGAATAATATCAGCAATGCTGTTAGTATCAAAATGGCTGAAGCATGATGAAAGCATAGTAGGAGGTGTGGTCTGATATACAGACAGAGCCAGATAATATGCCACCTTATAGACCACATTAAGGAGTTTGGATTCTATTGTAAATGCTATGGAAAGCCCTTGGAAGCTTTTACTATGGGATTTGGCATTCTTTGACTGACATTTTACAATTTCATTTTAGCTTTTCTATGGAGAATGGATTGTAGGGAGGTTAGAGTAGAAGCAGAGAAGAGTTGGAGGCTATTGCTTTAGTACCATCCAAGATGGCAGTGGCTTTAGATAAGGATGGCACTAGAGAAGAATCTGTGAGGTAGATGAATTGGAAATACTTTGAGGAGGTGAAGGCAGGAGGGTGAAATGAATGGGTAGAAAAGAATATGGGTTTCTTTCCCCCTAAGCTTCCTTCTCTGAGATGGCAGAAAAATGAGATTGCCTCTTCTAATGTCTGCTACAATACTTGCTTCATTGGAAAGTACCAAAAATAGGTGCTGGCTTTTATTATTGTTTCAGATCCTTAGTGCACTGATTGTGAAACTGTTGCCTGCTATTACCATTGCTCATTGCATAACTTAATGAGAATTGGCCTTCACCCTTCTTTTACAACCCCTAGTAATCACAGTATTCAGTGAGCTAAGTTAATGCTAGAGAGAGTCATTTGCTCCCTGACCAGTGACTTAATGAGAGAAGATTTAAAAAAAAAAAAAAATACAGAGACAGAAAGGACAATCTCCCTGGGGGCAGAATTAAATACCATTGGTACTATAATAATTTAAAATCCCCCCCAAGATAGTTCTCATCTATGGGAAGTTCTTTCCCATGCAGCCCCTTCTAGTTCCCATACACAGCACTCTTGGGAGTGACTTGAACATAGTTGCTACTCAATCAGAGTTTGTGCTAAATAAAGAAATCACTCTTCGGAATTTGATTTTTTGGTAAGGAATTAAAAAGACCCCTTTTGATCACCTTCACCCATTTTGCCCATGTCCCCACTTCGTGCCTGAAATATTGAATCATTAAGAGAAAGGTTATTGTATCAAGGTAGGACACCAAGAGAAGGATACCTGATTTGGAATATCAAGGGCGGGGACATAGTATTCGGGTCTTTTAAATGTATGATGAAGCATGAATATATTTCAGGAGAGAAATGTTGACCTATAACTGTCTACTGCTAAACGGCAATACATACCTCAGAGTTTGTTTTGTGAGATCATTTGTAAAACTAGTCTCCTTAGGTATCAACTCCTTTGTAGAATCAAGCAGTTTGGCTGAGGACCGACTGTGCTCTAGCCATTTTAGGAAGGTTTGTGGAGGGAACCAATTCATCGTGATTCTTTTGAGCTTCTTTGTGTGTGAGTAAAGCTATCTGCTGTGGGTAGACTGGTAAAGCAAGCAGCTGGCTTCCATTCACATTGAACACTGAATAATGGAAAACAGGCTTAAATTGCCACTGGGAGGGATTTGTTGAAGACGGAAGGGAAAATGTCCTGATTGTAAGAGTTTAAAGGTAGTGGAACTGGTTGTGTAATTATATTCCCTGGAGAGCTTTACAAACAGCAGAGCCAGTCATCACTGAGGAATGGTTCCCAAACAGCATGGGTATTGCCCAGAGGCAGTCTGGAATAGGTGACCCCTGGAGAGCTCTTCCAAGGGTAGGATTTGTTTTTGGTTTTGTTGTTGTATGATTATATGCAGCATCTGGTACATTTCTAATTGGCAGAACTGCCTTAGGATGGAAGAAGTCAGTATTGGTCAAGCACTGGAAGTGAGTTAGAATGGAAGGAAGTATTTTTTTGGTGGAGGAGCATTATTTCTGCTTTTAACTGTTTATCCTCTTAATATGGAAGCATATCCAAGTGCATTGATGCATATATAACATTTAAGTGGCCTTAGTTTTAGTCTCTCCTTCTCCCCTTCTTTGACATAAAAACAAGAAATATGCTGAGTTGCAAGGCCTTTCATTTAATCTCTACAGTTTTTTAAATCTTAAGCATGTTTGAGTAAATCATAATGATTATTGTTTCCTTTTATTCCATCTTTCTTGAACATGTGTAATATTCTTAAGTGTTGACCATCAGTACTGATGACAATGGACCACTGACCCTAATCACATTCTGGGCTCTCATTCAGATGCATATCCGAAGAGTGAGATGATTTATACCTGGACAAAAGGTCCTGAGAAATCAGTGGAAGTTCCAAAGGAGTCTTCCAGCTTAGTCCAGTATGACTTGGTTGGGCAAACTGTATCAAGTGAAACTATCAAGTCCATTACGGGTGAGATGCTTAACGATTAAAGTCAATGCTACTTGGCATTAATTTTCTAGCCTGCAAGTGAGATTGAAAAACACGTTTTGGGATTTGAGTCTTCTGAATCTTGGGCTTCATAGTCTGAGAATAAGGCCACTGCTTTCCTAAGTAACTTTCTCAGTATGTCGCTTTCAGATGTCACATTAAAAATATTTATCAACAGCTACCAGAAATCTTATAGTTTTTTTCCCTTATTAATGTTTAGATTTTTGTCTAAATGCCCATAAAAGATGCTTGAACTCAGGGATATTATGTATAGCTCTATGTTATACGTTTCTCTTTGTATTTTTTTTTCATATGTATAACATTTAGAAATACAGCTCTTTCCTAAGACTAAGGCAGTAAGACAGCCTCTCCCAAAGCATGTATGTATATATAACGTATATCTGTGTATTTCAATTCTTTCCAAAATTAAGCTTTAGATTTTCAACTGTGTGTGTATTTCCATTTTTTTCCTAGTGATTTTCCATAAAAGTTAGGTCTAAATTCTGCTCTTAGAAAATGCTGAAATTGAAGGCAAATTGCTTTCTCAGGACCAGACCTTTAAAATAGAAAGCACTGCAAGAATTTTTAAAAAGTTGTAGCTTAATAAATCGCTTGACCACTATATAGAACAAAAGTGTTTTTCTGTGTAATGATGTTCAATATCATTCCCTCCCTAGTTAGAAATATGTATTTCTCAGTTTGCTTGCTATGCACCACAGATCATTCTTTGTCTAAAATACTGCTCGTTAGTCTGAAGTATGATCATGAGATCATTGACTAATTGCCTGCGTAACGAATAATATGTTTTATGTGTAGGTGAATATATTGTTATGACAGTTTACTTCCACCTCAGACGGAAGATGGGTTACTTTATGATTCAGACATACATTCCATGTATTATGACAGTGATTCTTTCTCAAGTTTCATTCTGGATAAACAAGGAATCAGTTCCAGCTAGGACTGTATTTGGTAAGTGCAATTCATTTCTTGGGTATTTTTGTTCACGTTATATTTTGATCATGATTTACGGGAATAGCTCTTAGACGTCAAATTTTTTTCTAAGAAAATATTAAACAGTAATATATCAAGCTGTATTGAGAAAAGAATTTTTCTTTCTTTTTTTTTTCATAAGCTTTCATTTTTACCCAGTCAATACAAATAAGGCTTGAGCGAATATCGGTAGGCCATCTATTCCTTTGGGGCCTCATCGTATTTCCCTTCTTGAGACCAGGCAGATGCAGCCCAAGTGTGAATCTGGGTATGATTTCACTTTTCGTGATATTCTTGGGCTCCTACCTTAATGCTGTGTAATTGAATTAAAATCATATCTAGGTGTTAAAATGAAATGCACTGGGAACTTAAAACAAATAAAAGTCATGGCTGAATGAATATGAAAGCCTTAGACTAATTTGCCTTTTAGTGAAGAGGAACAAGATGCAAGTGGTTTAAATGCATTCAGTTGGATGGTATTGTATGCTTAGTTTATTAGCTCATTGTTGTGTTCTATCCACTTCTTTTCTTTTCTGAACACAAGCATCTTTTCTTCTTTTTGTTTTTATAATGGCTTCCTGTATATCATATTCTTAACTATATGAGGTCCAGAATACATCAGTTTTAAATTTTTATAGCTGTGAATAAGTCTTCTGTATATCAGCCATGTTTTTAAATAATACAATTAGTTATAATGATATTTATTTAATTTAACATATTTGTCTATTCTTTTTCTATTGACTGTGAGTAGTAAAAGCATTCAGTAGTAGGATAAGAAGGAAAACGTTCACAGTTGCTCTGGACTGGAGGTACAATCCTCACAAGAGATGTCACGCTCCCTTTGCTTCTTCTAGTTGGTAGGATCAAAGCCATGGTATAATATCCCTTATCACACAACAGCAGGAGGGATGCTGGTGAGAACCTGGAGGAGGTGGGAGTTTCTCATTCCACTTCCTCATCCTTGTAGAGAACTGATCAGGTGTCTTAGTGTCCTCAATGCACCTGAACATGAGGAAATTTTCCATAGACGCCTGCACCCCCCGCCCGCCCACCTTATTCTTAGGCTTATTCAAGAACCCTACTGGGGAAACTATTACAGAAGGGTCAATGCTGGGGGCAGGGGGTGACCCCAGGAGGGCAGTGAGCAGGTAGCATGGCACTACCTACTTCACAGAGTTGTGAGGGTTCAATTAAAGTTTAATAGCACATTGCAAGTGTTGAATAAATTTTACCTATTAAAAATGGGTGTAAAAATGAAAAAGAAACTCACAAATCTAAGCTTTGGGCTGTAACAGACTGGGGTTTGAAACCGGAATCTGGCATTTATTTTCTCCACCCATATACATCTCTGTCCTCATGCATCTCTCCTTCATGGACTGGTGAGGATTTAGATTGATGTTCAGTACTCAACACAGGGCACATGGTGCACTTAGTACGTATCTGTTACTCTCTCTCGTACTTCTCTCACATAGAGGAGATTTATTTTGTTGGGACTTGGTTTCCTTGATTTTTAATTGTTTTTCAAGAAAACGTTTATTGTTATTGTGTAATACCAGGCACTCTGCTAGGTCCTTCACGCCCCTTACGTCATGTGGTGTGCATAATAGACTTGGGTTTTTACATATCATGTTCAGAGTCAGCCTGACCGGGCAGGAAGTTTCTGTGGAGGCTGAGCACAGACCAAACTCCCTTAACTTTCCCCAGCACAAATCACATCAATATTTCAAGAATTATTATCTGAAAATAAAAATAAAATCGCTTGTACACGTATTATCATCTTTTCTTCTATGATCCTAAAAAATATCTAGAGCAGAAAATATTGACCCATCTTTTGTGCATCTGATGAAGAGGTAATAGTGTCTTAATACAGATTCTGCAGCCAGGCAGCCTCAGTTCTAACCACAAGGTCTACCACTGATTTGCCGTAACCCTCCAATGAGTTACTTCTGCTCGTTTCTTCATGTGTTACAACAGGATGAAGAATTGTACCTACTTCATAGGGTTGCTATGAGGATTAAGTGAATTAATTTGGATAAAGCACTTGGAACAAAGCCTATCACATAATACATTTTATTTAAGTGTTTATTATTATGCCAGTCCATGCTGCCATCTACCTCATTGAGGAATCACTACTTGATACTATGATATGAATGTCCTCTGTATTTTATAGTAATTGTGATTGTTTGATAAGCTTTGAAAGCATTTTTGGTTGAATACAAATTGGTAGCCACTGTACTGTCTCACTTGTCCCCAAACAATAGAAATTTCCAGTGGTGTGGAGAAGGATAACATTGATTACAGTGGTACTCACCAACATTTCCAACAGATAAGACACTGTAAGGATATTAGGTGGCATGTAGTAAGGATACTGATAATACTAATAATAGTGATGATAAGGTTTGCCTTCTCATGTATTCTTCACAATAACTCAGCAAGGTAGGTGTTATTAGTTTTAATAAGGAATATAACTCAAAGAAATCAAGAAACTTGTATAAAGTCACACTTATAAGTTATGGATCCAGGACAATTTCTGCCTAACTTCGAAGACTGCTGCCGTTTCTACTCTGCTATTCTGTCTTCACAGGAAGTATGAGGATGTGGGTGTTTGTGGAGTATTCCAGAGCTTCTGAGTGAGATTGTATGGATGTGTGCTGAAGATAATTTGTGGGTAGCTTTTTCCATTTGAACTGTGACATTTGCCTGTCTTGTGCTCATGTGCCAAGATGTTGGTTTTGACTGACCAGGGAAATTATGTATAATAATTAAGTCTTCAAAGACCTAAGATGTGTCAGAATGGTAACTATTAAACTGTTCATTGAGGCACTGAGATGGCATTTTCCTAAAGAAGTTAAGTTTTAAGTATTGGGGGAGCATTAGCAGTCTATTTCATATGAGATTTAAGTAAAAAATTAAGTCTGGATTAGTATTTCTTTTCCCTAATTTTCATTTCCTTCTTCACTCAGGGAGAGAATGTGCTAGGTCAGGGATGTCACCAGAGATCATGGAAAAATAAATTCCCCCTCCCCCCAAATTAATTAGTGTAAATATGAGAAGCAGAGTGTGCTAAATTCTCTCCAAAGGCCCTCTATCTGCAAAGTTGTATGCCTTTAAGTCTTCTAATTATTTCGGTATAGTAAAATGTTAAGCCAGAGTAAATGCCAGCTGGCGTATCTAAATCATTACTAGTTCATTTTCTTGCAGTGGCCAGCCAAAAATTTACTCTTGTGCATAGTCTTAGCCTACTCTTACGCGTCCTCTCCCAGTTCCTGGGCCAGCCAATATGGTACATATTCAGCATTATAAAAGCAGGTACTGGCATCAATACTTGAACGTGTCAAAAAAAATTCTAGGGTTGTTGAAATGTTTTCAGGGTAGATGCCAGCTAAGCCATTTAGAGCAGATGCACTGTCTTCCTAGATGCAGAGGAAGCATGGCTTCTTATCTGAAGTTTGGCTTCGATTCGCTACTCTTTTGGTGTTTATTTAACCAAATGCTCTGTCTAAAAACAGCTGTTAGAAGCACATTCGTGTCATGCTAGTGCTTTCTTTAAGTTTGACCACAAGGCAGAGAACAACTTTTTCTCTAAAAGGATGGCAACTTCAAACTCTTAGCCCCTTGTTTATACAAGTTACTTTCCTAACTTTGTCAACTGTCATAAGACATGAACCATGATATTTGAAAGACTATTCTACAAGCTTTCAAACCAAATTGACTCAAACCAGTGAAAGAGAAATGGAAAGTGGCCACACATTTTTTGCATTTATGTCCACAGCATCATTTAACATCTTCATGAACTTGGTGATCTACCCTCCTTAGTGATCAGAAAGTCATTTTGGGATTGAAGGCTCAATAATGGCATTAATATCTTCCTAACTTGGCATTAATAAGGGAATTTCTTCACATGACAGCAGGAGAAGATGAAGGACCACTACTTCAGATCTGCAGGAGAAATTGTTCTGGGATTAAAAAAAAAAGAACTGTTCAAAGCAACCTGGGAAATGCTAAATCGCGTATATTTGAGTTTGAGTTTTCCTTTTTGGTCATCACACTATGCTGTGTAGAACTTTCCGAGCTCTGAGCAGTATTCTTATTTAGGCCTCACGGTTCATAGTTCATTTCCAAATGCTTTCAGCATAATTTCTGTGATAGTAGAGGAAATACACACAAGGAAGTTGTAGAACGTTTTTGAATTCTTTTTTCTTTTTTTTTAAAGATTTTATTTATTTATTTGACAGAGATAGAGACAGCCAGTGAGAGAGGGAACACAAGCAGGGGGAGTGGGAGAGGAAGAAGCAGGCTCATAGCAGAGGAGCCTGATGTGGGGCTGGATCCCACAACGCCGGGATCACGCCCTGAGCCGAAGGCAGACGCTTAACCGCTGTGCCACCCAGGCTCCCCAAGAACGTTTTTGAATTCTTAATAGGCCATTAAACTTAAATTTTTATGAATAAGAAGAACAACTTTGATTTATCTTCAAACTTTGTAGCTAAAATTTTCAAAGTTAATTTACATCTCACAGGCAGCATGGGAAAGCTGCCATTCTTCTGAGATCAAATGGAGGCCTAAAAGTTCTAGGGTTTCTTTCTGAAATGAAGTCCAGTAAATTCACAGTACTCCGTTTTCATAGCTATTTCAATATCTTCCTATTTGACCCAGCAAACATTTAAAAATCTGTCTTAGATGAATAAAATTCTAAAACATCACACTTTTTTTCTTTAAAAAGGGAATACAACCCAATCCTCAAGTTTCTTTCTCTGTAGCTTTTATGGAATATTTTTAAAAGATCTATAGCTTATACACTACACGGTCGTTCTAATTTTTTATGTTCTAAACATTGACAATTCAGAAGGGACTGGAGAAAAAATGGAGTGGTGAGGAGGTGAAAAAATGAGTTTTTATTTATTATGCACATATCACGTATCCAGCATTATGTGAAGTATGGTAAACACTGAAGCCGTGTTCGGCATTTCTGCCCTGAAGGAGCCTACACTAAATGAGGTTGTGGAGACAGGCCTACATGCGTGGAGCAATTAGGGAGCAAGGCAGAATATCATTAAATGCTGAGTTGGAGAGACATTTAATTTCTCCCTAATTTCAAATATTATTATTCCATTACTGTTGCATGGGGCTCACTGTCTCTTCAGTTTGACATGTTATTATTTGGCTTTTGGTGAAGGATTGACATGGATTGGAATATATAGTTTAGGTGACTTTTTCATTATCTTCATCATCCTCCCCAATTCAGGAGCTATTCTGGGCATTATATAGGATGTTTATTTTTATTTAGTTTTTTAAAGATTTTATTTTATTTATTTGACAGAGAGAGTGCACAAGCAGGGGGAAAGGCAGAGGGAGAGGGAGAGGCAGACTCCCCACTAAGCAGGGAGCCCAATGCGGGACTCCATCCCAGGACCTCGGGATCAGACCTGAGCTGAAGGCAGACGCTTAACTGACTGAGCCACGCAGGTGTCCCTAGAATGACTTTAGATGGATGTAGTAAATTCTCACAGAAATCTCCAAGCTTAACTAGATAACATAGATTATATATGCAGATAGACAAAGATGCAGAAAGAGACAACAATTAGCTTCCTTAAATAACACGTTTCTCTATAGCTCCAGTGACAAGTGGAATTTTTCCGCTGAGAATGGGGACTAACCTTTTTTTTCCGGTTGAGGAGAAGGCTTCCCTGGAGACGATATGCTTCAGAAACCTATTGATGAAAGAGATGTACCTCTATTCTTGTTGCAAAGATTTCCCTGCCTACCACAAACTGACGCACGGTAGATGTCTGATATTTTTAAAGCCAAATTATTCTAGAAATCTATTTTTCCAGAAAAATACTTTTATTGCTTTTTATAAATTAAGCTCTTTCACAACTAGATTATTATTTTATTATTATCTTAATTCAATAGGTAATATTCAGTTTAAGTGTCTATGATTCTTGATTTTCCTGGTCGTGAGTCTCCATAGCAATGGGCCATGCGTCTCCTAGAAATTCTGATGCTCCAAATTGCAGTGCTATCAACTGCTCCCTCCTGGTTGAGAATGAGTGCGTCAATGAGTCACCCTTCCTGTTAGGTGTATGTGTTGACTTTCTCAGGTACGTTGGCTCAGATACTAATACCAGTCCAATATATGATAGGTGCCGTATATACTTATAATCTTTATAGCAAACCCAATAGGTAAGTATCGAATGAAGCCAAATGAGTTTTCCCCACTTCATCCAAGTCACACTGAGCCAATGATTGGAAGAGCCGGGATTTTAATGATATCTGCCTCTTACTTGAAAACCTGTGCTAATCTCACTGAACTGCTAGGGTTTGAATCTCCCATCAAAGATGGCTTGAGATATTGTAAACTTTGTTACCCCTCCCCCACCAAGTCCCAAGGTTTGTTGGTTGGTTTGCATGGAATTAATGCTAAAGTATTTTGTCTCTTTGCTCTTTCGCTTCTGAAGGAATAACCACAGTCCTCACCATGACCACCCTGAGCATCAGCGCACGGCATTCTTTGCCCAAAGTGTCTTATGCTACTGCCATGGATTGGTTCATAGCTGTCTGCTTTGCTTTCGTATTTTCCGCCCTTATTGAGTTTGCTGCTGTCAATTATTTTACCAATATTCAAATGGAAAAAGCCAAAAGGAAGTCATCGAAAGCCCTCCAGGAAATACCGGCTGCTCCTGTGCAGAGAGAGAAGCCTCCCGAAGCTCCTCTGCAGGTATTTGACTTCATCTCCTTCAGTTTCAGATTGCAGCCTTTTGGTCAGATTTGCATTGCCAGGGGAAGAACTGAGAATTTGAAAATCCTGATAACAATTTGTAAGTCGTTTAACATCCAGAAAAATAGAAAAGGATCCTTGTACATGTAAACTTTAAAACTGTGATTAATGGCTTAAAAATTACACAGGTCTGGATGAGCTAGATTTACATGGAGCTAGTTGTTTGAAACCTCCTGTCAGAATTAAAAGTTTTTGACAGGGACAAAATCTGACGTGTACCATTAAGAGGAACCCGTGGATATCTTTGAGTGGGTTGAGAAGTCATTTTCATAGAGTTCATTGAACAAAGTCAAGCAGCGCTTCTTAACGTGATTCTACGTTAGATCTATTCCATGGGGACTGGTGGGGCCTGTGCCCTTGTATGAAACGAGAAAACAAAACCAATAAACAAGAAGACCCATAGTTGTAGCTGATGCACACCAAAGGTGAAGAATTATTGTCCTAAAGGGACAGACCTAAAAGGATATAAAAATCTAAGAGCTGTCATTTACATTGGGCACACCAGTGATTCTGGGATTAAAAAAAAGTTTTAAAGTAACGTTTCCTCATGGACTCCAGTTGTACAAAAACAGCAAGAGCTTCATGAAAACAGGCAAGCAAACAGGCAGCTCCTCTTCGTCCTCTGCCCCCTCCGTCTCCCCCTCCTCCTCCACTATCTCTTTCTTTCTTAATCTCAATCTACTCAGCTTCCTCTTGAATCAGCAGACAAGTTTCTGTGGTCACTTCTCCACAGCCTTACGGTAGTTGCCACAAGAGGTGGTCTAACACTCTTTAGCCCAAATCAAAGTATTTATAAATGATCTACTTCGTTGTCTGTAGATAATAACTCATTCCCTTATTTGTGGAATCTTTCATTAATTCCTTTAATTATTTTTTTTAACTCATTCGACAAATACACATCCAATGCCAACCATGTGACAGACTCTGTTCATGGTCTGGGAATCCTCAGTGTACATACCCCACTCCCCCCTGCAACAAATATCCTGCTCTGTGGAGCTGACAGGTGTGTAGGATGAGGAAAGGGAGACAGATGATTTACAGAACATAACTAATAAGACACGCGGGGTGTTAGATGGTGACAGAGCTGTGGTAGGGAAGAAGCCCCTAAGAGGAAGGACGGACCTGCAGCCACGGTATAAGAGGGCTGGGATTCCATTCAGAATATAGGTGGTCAGGGAGGTCCTCCGCGGGAAGATGGCAGAGAACAAATCAGGTTAGGCGCTCACCCCCTGTGGGAATTAACTGGTCAGGGTTCAACAATCTACAGGTCCTACAGAGCTCTAGGTGCTGGTTCTCTAAGAAGGGCATGTGAGCAGGTAGGGAAATTATTGCCCTTCCCATTAAGTCAATTTTGGTAGTTTACCTTTTCTTCTAGAAGAACCCATTTCACAAGATTTTTAAGATCATTGGAAAGGATTCTGTATACTCTTTTCAGTGAAAAAAAAAAAAAGATTATCTGCAGCTTTATTCCTTTCTCATTCCCCGTGGATAAATTTATGCCCTCTCTGCCTTTGATTGTCGTTTTAATTGCTTTCTTCTGTTGTATTGAGGACTTGGTAGAAACATTCTACTTACTATTCCTTTCCAAAAAAAAAAAAAAAAAAAAAATTAAGCCTTGGGTATTTATTTACTTATTTATTTATTTTACTGCTTCTGTTTTCTAATTATTGATTTGTGATTTATTTTATTTCTATCATTCTGCAGGTTAATTATGTTACTCTTTTTCTAGTTTCTTGAGTTTAATTCCTACTAATTTATTTTCACTGTTTTTTTATTTAATAATAAAGTTTCCTTTATTGCGATGAGCTGTGTTACATACAGCTTTGGCCATAGTTCAAAACTTTTGATGTGTATTATCATAATTATTTGCTAAATATTCTACAGTTACATGGCTGTTTTTCTCTATAAGCTAAGAATTATTTGGAAGATAATATTAAAATTTCTGAAGTGGATTTGTTTTATTTAGCTCCACTGTTTATTTCTAGTTGTATCACATTGTGTTCAGAAATGTTACCTGCACAAAAGTAAATATTATTCATACTTTCATTATGCTCTGAATTATGTTAAAAGCTTGTAAGTGTTTGATGGCAATTTGAAAGAAGTTGATTTGTAGCTATTAAATCAATTTTACTTAAAACATTATCATCCATCTAATAAATCACCTCTCATCTTCTTGATCTTTCAAACACCAAAGAAAGACACAAATAGTTCTCCCACTGATTTGAGATTTGTGTTAAAATTTTCTCACATTTTGACGTTTTTTTGTTTTATACATTTTGATGCTCTGATATGCAACATGTAAAGATTCATAACTGCTCTATTTTCATATCAGTCTATATATTTAATCATAAAATAACCTTTTTTTTGTCCCATATAATGCCTTTTCCTTTGAATTCTATTTGGTCTGATTTTAATACTTTTTGTATTCTTTCTTAATATGTACTTTTGTAATATATTTTTACTACTAAATTCCTTATTCTTTATTTTCTCATGGACTTTGGAAGCTACATATCATATCTTTATATCACCAGTGATTAACTTTAAAGTTTTAAGGCAACATATTTCTACTAATGATTTTCTAATAATGTTGAAAGTATAAAACTCTCCCATGTAGTTATTAACTTCTCCCAACCCCAGGATTGCTCAAGTCCAGAGATTCTGGATTTGGAGACATGTTTTATATACATAATTTTTTCTATTTATAATGAGTCGGCATAGTTCTCTTTTCATTTTTGCAAAGTGAACTTGTACTCATGCTGTAATGGAATATTATAAATACCTCAAAGTACCACTTAATCAGAATAAAGCTAATGTCCAAAGGTGGGAAGAGGACCAACAATCTTCTGTTTATTCCTTTAAACATCTCTCTTGGCTGCAGCAGTTGCCATTGTCAATACATGCTCAGCTGAACACACGCGATGGACTAAGTCCACTCTGATTCAGTAGCTCCTCTCGGCAGGATGGGTCACGACCTGCGTGCAAGTGACATGACCGATGTCAGGAAGATTAAATTTGTGAGGGCATAGATTCATAGTATTTAAGGGTGGGGAAGGAAATCTAGTCAAAATAGACATCATAGGCTTCATGTCCTCTACAGCATTTGACTATGTATGTATAATAACTCAGATCTGCACAGCAGTTTACTTGAAGAATATCTGTGTTCTAAAGACAGTGATTAATAGCCTAGCCCACCCATCCTCCTAACTCCAGATTCCTGCCAGAGCATAGCCAGCTCTTGGAGTGTCCGTTGTCACTGAATGGCTTCAGTATCAAGTTCGACTTTGAAGGTTGAGAACACATTAAAATTGAGAGAGGGAGTGAGGAAGCAGAAGAGGAACAGAGAGAGAGAGAGAGGGTGAAGGAAATTTAGAAGGAGAAAGACTGTGTTAAGAGCAAAATTTTAAAACACATTATTGGAAGAAAATATTCTAAGGATATATAAAGTTCGGAGTTTCAGTAAGAGATTCTTGTCAGCTGAAATTTGTTTATTCAAATATGTATTCCAACTTGTATGGCTGTTTACTTACTTGAATGATGCTGCCTCTGTTTAAAATGTGCTTAAACTCGTTTGGAATCCCCCTGAGAGTCTACATGACATTTGGTAATTCACTAGTCCTTTGGTAAGGTCACTAGTGGTTTGATTCATTGTCACCATATGTGACCCATGGACTGTTAATGGCCTGGCAGAGGTTTATGGTGACCATTTCTATTCTTGGGGAATTGAAATACATATGGAGTATGGAATATTCATGAAGTAAGGAGAAAAGGCGGATTGGCAGAATCTAAGGGCAGCTGTGGGCAGCTTGAATATGTCTTTGGGCATCTCAGGAGGCAAAGCAGCTGTTCTGTTTCTCTGCTCAACATTACCTTAATTCTGCCTTTGATTCTGTCCTTCCAGTATTTGAGTTGAGCTTCATTGTTGTGGCTGTATCCTTCCATGTCCTTACTGCTTTTGAGAGTATCTGTTCTCCCACTGACGAGGTGATTTGGATTAGTAGGATGGTTTAGAAAATAAATAACTATAAAAACGGGGAAGATTTCTTAAAATCCTCTTTTTAAAAATCATTTGAAAATATATCTTATAGTCCTTGTTCAGTTAGAAAGTATGCATTTATGAGTGTATGTTGTATCTTGTGAAAAGAACCCAATGATACAATGACTAAAATTAACTGGGCTCTTAAATTGTGTCAGGTACTATGTGCTATGCTTTACATGTGTTACTTAATTTCAAGGTCGTGATAACTATTTTACAAATGAAGAAACTGAGGCTTGAAATTGTTAAATGATGTACTCAAGAAATGGTATACCCAATATTTAAATTAATTCAGCTGCATCTGAATGCAGAACTTGTTCTCTTTTATTAAAACTCTTTTATAGTATTTAATTTATGATATACCTGTAAAGAGTAGACAGTAGAACGTATATATTATATACATGCATAAAATGATCAGCCCAACAGTTTCATTCATAACAATAGCAAAATATTCTGAGCCCTCCTTACATATCAGCAACAAGAACTTTTACAGACATTCAAGTCTTAATGACGGATTAGAAATGTTGATGGAAATGGGGGATGCGATCGTAGTGGCATCATTCACTAGAACAGAGAAGAGCAGCGAACCACCTTTAATGAAGAAGCTAATTAGTTCAAGTCTAGATAGTGGCAATTTCCATAGCAGGACATTTTCTCCCTTCCCACGATAATGATGATTTTCTTTTTTCAAACTGCAAATGCATACTTCTCCACTGCATACCTTTCCTTTCCCATCTATCCAATTTCTTTGTTTCCTTTTCACTGTAACTATTCTCATGGACTTCTCAGTTTTAAAGTGTTTGTAGATTCTTACAAGGATATTTGTAAAATTAAAGAGCTATTTGCTCTACTTAGAGTCTTTAAGAAAAAAGATGATATAAAGATATATAAATAATTCAAGGTGCCTCTTGGATTCAATAATTTAAGTGCACTCATGAGAATCTCCTTTTTTACTATCCATTCTTCAAAGTCAAGATGAAGCCTTATTTCCCATATGTGTTTCATTCTGATTGAGGTCAAGGATCTCAAGGACATGGTCTCAAGGATCCACATCTACAAAGTGGGGGTGATGATGGAACCTACCGGAAAGGCTTATCATGAGGGTTCAATAACATTGTACATGTCAAGTACATAGTGCAAGTGTAATGCCCAGTAAACAATTGTGTGGTTATTATTACCCTTTATTTCTTGAAGCATCTTCAACATTTAAAGTATGCATCACAAAATTTATCATTTATAATATCCTGAAGTATTTTGCATAAGTAAATCACTTCATATATGATTGCTATATCTACCTAGCTTAGGTGGCGAGCTCCTTAATGAAATTGATTATGGTTTCTTTCTGTTTCCTCACACAGAACATTGCATGGTGTTTAATAGTTATAGTTTTTTGATGGATTATAATGAATCAACTCTAGGAATTGAACAATGGGAAATGTGGTGCCTCTGAAATTATATAAATATCAACCGTGTCCAAAAACATTCGTATTTTATGTAAAATTCTTTCTCACCAGAGTAAATGAGAACATCAAACAGATGTTAAGTAGTGAGCTGGAGCTGGCTTGCCGGGGGCATCGAGAACAGCAGATATTCCGTCTTAGCATTCTGAGACACACTTGCCAGCAGTTGAGCTTAGCGAGTGGGCAGCAGTAGAGCTGAGAGGGATGCTTTGAAAAAAATAAGACAAAACGAAAAGCTCAGTAAAGCACAAGGGCAACTGTGCATTAGGAGGAAAGCATCATTTGTTGTTCTTTGCTCATTTTAGTCCTATCACTTACACAGACGTCAATGCCTATTAGCAACATCGGCGTTAAATACAATGATTTCCTAGCGGTTGGTAATATACAAGCTTCATTCCACTGCAACAGGGTGTACAAACTAGGTCAGTTTCAGATTTTCATTTTAATCATTCTCAAAACTCCCCTTAGAAATGCTGTTCTTTAAATAGTTTAAGCTAACACGCAAAAAACTTTCATTTTTCCATTTGTCCATATTTCTTTCATTTCTGAGCTGAGTTTAAAAATCTCTTTCTTTGGCAGTTTGAAAAAGGACGTGAAGCAGTGCTGTCAGTTCACTTGACATTTACGTGTGTTTGTGACAGTAGTTTAATGACATTCTTTACATCTTATATAAATTGTACCTCCCCAAGCCCATGCCTTGTTCAGTACAGAATGTTCTGTAGTTAGTAATGCTCTTTAGGCAATGAGTAATTGCTTAATTGCACAATTACTAAAAGGTATGATTTATGTCAAGAATAACAGAATTATGTTTCATTTTCAGCCATATTTTTTATCTTTTGATTTTGCTACATGTCTTATGCAGACTCATGAGAAATTGTCATGTTGCTAATCCTTGAGAGCAAATCTAGTCATTTAACAAGTGTTTACCAAGCAACTGCTATGCACCGGTCACCATGCAGGGCACTGAGGACTCAGAGACAATACTTAGGAGGGTTGTCTAGGGAAAGAGAGAGGCTAGTAGTCTTGTGAGTTAGTAGTATATTTAGGATATAGAAGTGTTGTTTGAGTCCTGGGTTTAGATTAATACAAGCATACTTTTCGTAGTGGGAACTTACTCTGAAATCTTCACTGCTGCCTCAGACCTGTCTGCTGAAATACCAGCCTCTTTATTCAATTACATATTGGGAACCTATTGTATTTATGAATATATTTATGAAAAACTTATTAAGTGTCAATATGCTGGGAATACTGTGCTCACTCCCTTCATTGATATGAGGATAGTAGGGAGGACCAACATTCAATGATTAATTTCAAGTAATTAAATAATGAGTAATGTGAAGAATGCTGTAGAGAAGCAGAGAGGGTAATGATAAGTTATATGACAGAGAATTAAGCTGAGACTCCACATTATTTTTTTTGAAATACAAAAAGTGACAAGTTAAGGGACATCATTCAAAATGACAAAAGGAGGAGAAGCAATCAGTTTTAATAGCTTATCAAAACCATGTTGTGCATATTTGGGTGATTATTGGTAATAATACTGCGTGGGAAGAAAAACGCCAACATTAGCATCATAATGAAATATATAGTCTGTTTCTTCCTCCAGAATGGGAAATGCCATAATTCTGATGCTGCTTTAGGAAGGCTAGATATATTAGCCAGTGTTCAAGGAAAGAGTAAGGCATCTTATAAACCTTGATTTATAAGGGTAGGGTGTGTGTGTGTGTGTGTGTGTGTGTGTGTGTGTGTGGTATAGCTATAGATTAATAGTAAATCCCTTCTTTTATTTTCATGTATTTTATGTTTATAAATATCATGGCAAAGGAAGAAGCTGTGAAGTGTATTTATGTAGTACATGGAATTAGGGGAGGTAGCACATCGTAACCATCATCATCCTTGTTGTTACTGTCTACTATGTTCCATATAGATGTGTGTGTATCTGTACATAATATATAGTGCTGGTTGCTTTACATGAGATATCTCTAATTTCTGCAATGAGTCCCAGGATGAATTGTTGTGTTGTTATACACATAATTTTATGGTTGAGGACAATAAGCCTTGGTGAAGTGTTTTGGAGACTTTCACGTGCACGGTGCTGCGGTTCACTAGAGAAAACAAGGAGGCATAAAGAGTTTGTGTCTCTACTCTCAGTTCTCCAGTGTAGCTTTAATCACACACCCTAGTATTTGGGTTTGTACTCCTCTGTTAGACAATGAAGTTATGCAAGACTGTATCTAAATTTCCTTCTAATCTTTAAAAAAGATTTTATTTATTTATTTAAGAGAGAGAAAGAGAACAAGCAGGGGGAGGGACAAAGGGAGAGGGAGAAGCAGACTTCTCACTGAGCAGGGAGCCCACCATGGGGCTTGATCTCAGGACCATGAGATCATGACCTGAACTGAAGGCAGACGCTTAACTGACTGAGCCAGCCAGGAGCCCCCTAAATTTCCTTCTAATTGAAAATTCTGCATTACTGCAAACTCATTTACTATCTATAAATAATGCCAGCTTGCTTTATATTCTTTAACATTAGCTTACTTCAGTAGAACTGATTAGAAGGAGGGTGATTCTTTTTGGGTTCACTGAATGAGATAAAAAAAAATATTCAGCTTATTTTATACTCACCTATATAGTAAAGATCATACTGTTCCAATAACAATAAGAGAATCAAATGATACTATGTTACCAAGTAGCAGAGAGTATTTTAAACATTTCATACATATTAACACATATAATCGTCACAGCAGTCCTGTCCAGTCTTCATCCTAGCTTACAGATGAGGAAATTGAAGCACAGAGAGGCTTAAGTGATTTGTCCAAAATGATGCAGCTGCTAAGTAACCAAGCCAAGATTTAAACCCAGGTAATCTGGCTCTGAAGTTTAGGTTCACAACCACTAGGACTTGCTGCTCCCGGTTATAACCTGCTACCATCACTACTGACCCTCTGTGCCTTACCACCACCCACTCGTTCGCCCTCCCAGTTCCAGGTTTCCCAAAGGCTGTATTAATGTTCACATTGTCGAAAGTATAAGCCATACTTTGGAACTCTATCCTGTTTATAAATAAGCCCTGTCCATTAGCAAGTAGTTTAGTTTACATAGAAGCCAAAATCACAGAAAATTAGTCACACTCTCCAAATCTCCAGCTTTGCATAAAACACATGGGCATTTTGTCAAGGCTAAAAATTATAAATTGATTTAGTACAGTCATTTCAACAAACTGTAGAGCAGTCCATGGTTTTCCCATTTTTTGACATTTTAAACATTTTAAAATACATTCAAAAGTATTACTATCATTTTTTTATTTGAAATAACCTGTCTTATACCTGTTGATATATTTAATTAACAATATTTACTTAGAACATATGCTCAGAAGAATTGTTTTGAAGGTTGTAGGGGAAATTTTAAAGAAGCTCAAGAGAGAGTTTTTGCCCTAAATGAATGTGTACTATGTCAGGTGGCAGAGTATAGCGATGTAAATCATCAAGGAGAGCAAATATTCTGTAGGGATCAGGGAATGTCGTGAAGAAACATCCTGAACTTTGAGAGGGCTGGTGGGAGAACTCAGCCTGGCAGTGAGGTGAATCTCCCGATGGGCAGCTGATGCAGGAGAATGGCAAGGAAATGAGCTAACTCATTACTATAAATACCATTAGCTTGGGTTGTGATATTCATGGACCAACCTAAAGATCATTCTAGCAATGCTATATGATTAATAAACTATTACTCTATTACTGGAATTTTTTTATTACTTCTCCATTTACTCCATTATTTCTCCAGCACTTCTGGCACAAATATTTTTCTAAGAACCTAGCAAGTGCTCAAGAAATAATTACTGATTGATTTCATTAGACTCAGTTGCCAGAGATAGCAATATATGAAGGAACCACATAGTTCCATCAGTGAAATTTTATTAAGCGTTTTTTAAATGGTATTTCAAATTTTTATTAATTTGGTGATCTTTTTCCATCTATGTTAGTAATATGAGTGAACCAGCCCTTCTTTTAAGAGTGAAAAAAAATCAGCTTCAAAAATTACAGCTGCTTGAAACAAATTCCCTCAATGTTTAGCTACATTTTCCAGCAAATTCTCTTTCCTAAGCTACTATGTAAGATTATCCATTCCTTCTGGTTTATTTGGCTAAGCTGCCAATTTCCCTTTTGCTATTTTGAGGGACTAATTTCTCACAACATAATATACATAGCTAAATCTCTAGCTTTTCACTCAGCCTCAGATGTTTTAGAAGTTTCAAGAATTATCAGTTTGCGTATTACTTATTTCATTTCATTTAAATGAATTAGAGGATATTATGCATATAAAATATCTCTGGTAGAAGATTATTATGTGTTTTGGTCAATTTAAGGAGAGGGCATGTTCCATTCAGATTGTATGGCACGATATGGTTTTCTATGTTCTGGAATTTCAGATTTCATAAGACTCTTACCCTGTCTAGCTTTGTTGCCTGAATAATACATCTTGTTCTCTCACAAAGCCTCTTTTATAGTGATCCTGAGTTTTCATATTCCTCTTACTTAGTTATTCTGCAAGGTGCTCTTCTTTCTCCCTCAGTTTCTCTCGCACTTTGACTTCAATTTTTATAACTCCAACATGGTCATAAAGATGACCAGCAGGGGAACTTACTTATTCTCTCCAGTCTTATGACTCCCAACCATGTAGTCCAGTGAATCTGGCTTCTCTATCTCATGCTCTCTCCCTCTTTTGGGGGAAATTTGGCTAAAACAAACTTTAAAAAAAATTACTTTTATTTGCTTTTTGTCTGACTCACTGAAAACAATTGTGGGCTCTACAGTCAGTCTTTAGGGGATTCAAAGAAAAGAATGGAGGTGTGAGGATGAGGGTGTGGTTTAGTTTTTCTGTGAGCACTTTCTGTCTTTACCTCCCAAAAAAGTTTATCTAAGCCAAATCAGTTTAATGGGGACATCATGGGGTGCCTTGAAAGTGAAAAACTGTGCTATTAAAAGAAAAGGAGGAGGTATGAAGGAAGAAGGATCCCCATCCTTAGTGCAGCTGTACTTTCTCTTCCGCCACACCTTTGGCATTTGAGGGTAGACTCCGAATCCAAGGAGTGGAAAGCCAACTCTTCACATACAAAATGGGCATACTATTATTACTAGCTTAACCAGCTATGAACACTTGTGAACATCTGGATAGATTGAAAAACAAAAGTCTTTAAGATTATGAACTTTAGGACCAATATTTAGCACAGAGCCTGGCACCCAGTAAATCCATCCAATATTTGTTGACTGAGTTCATGGATCAAAGAATAAATGAATGCAATGTCATCTCCATAAAATATTATTAATAACGATAGTGACAGGAAAGAGAAGTCCTAGATGACAACAAAAATAGAGAAAACTCCCATACGCCCATTCTGGTATTGCCTTTTTTTTTTTTTTTTTTAACTTTTTAAGGCCCACACTGAGTTTGGGGATTACAGAAGGAAATCTGCATGACTCTTTCTTGATCTGAAACCACCTGGTTTCTTTCGAAGTATCTCATATGTAGAAACTGTTTTCTCCCTGCCCTTCCATTGGCTATGCCTTTGACTCTTAGTCTCCTTTGGGTTACTCCGGCTCCTGATGTAGACAGACTACTAGATGCAGGTGACAGTCACGCTCGACTGTGCCGTTCAGGCTACACCTACACGCTACCACATAAGGAAGTGCTGTTCGGTTGTATGTGAAAAAAGGGTATAATCGATACCTTTCTGAGAGCTGGTTTGAATGGAGAAGCACTGAGAAGCGCATCCCGTTTGGAAGGTGAAAAAAGCAGGCCTCGTGGAGCTTGAAAGATGCTTCCAGACAAAGCAAGCAAGAGATGGACAACCATATAGTAATATGAAAGTTATATTCTTAAAGCAGATCCATCACTAAAAAAAATGTGGACTGCAGTGATGAATGAAGAGCAGGGGCTGAGCACTTGACCTTCACTGGCCTCCCCTTCCAAGGCCAAATGAACCCGTGAATTGTTTTGACAAAAGCCAGTTTTTATTAGGTTGGACCATATGAAAATACCATTAATACTGGTTAAAAATGGTTTTAAAAAGTCAAAAACAGTCTTTTGAAGTGAAGATGAGGCCTAGAACTGACTTACAATTGCCTTTATCAACTGTTTCTTTTTGACAGCAAAACAGGTAATTAAAAATAAATTGTCCCAGTGATTATAGTGGTTAGCATTTTTAAAATTTATGAGTTTGTTTTGAAGACCAAGATTTAGGTTGGACCTGTACTCAGTGTGCCTGGAGCTGATGGGAACATATCCTCTATGGGCATCTTAACATTCTCAGTAGGATTGTTTTGTTAGTTTATTTATTTTATTTTGACTCGAAGCCGTTGAGGCTGTACAGACGGAGAGCATCAACGGGCAGTCTCGCCTGTGTTTAGCTCACTATTGCTGCTTCTGCAAGCAAGAAACCCACTTTGCTAAAGGCTTAGCTGATCCTGAAAAATGTTAACATGCTTTCTGCTTAATGTTTGCCTACGGGCTGATCTAAAAATGGCACCAAGGAGGTTACCTATTATCCACAGAACAAGAATACATTTCGGGACTGAAATAGATTATGGTCAATGGGGACTTGATCTGCTGACAGAAAGTTATATTAGTATCCCTGAGCGATTCATAAAAATAGAATTAAATTTTATGTGGTGAATCCTGTTTGTTTTTGGTTAATTAAAAAAAATGAATCTCTCCTTTAGTACTTGCAATATTTAAGTTCTTTTTTTCTTAGACTTATTTTCCCGCAGTGTTTTTTATGAAATGCACTCATCTTTCAAAATTATGGAAATCGTTCATTTTTGCACATTTGCAATGGGTAATATCTTTTGCACCATAGCCAAATTTATGTTATCAAATTCATTACTAAAAATACTTTAAAGAAGTGTTTCGAAGCATCATTGAGATAGAATATGGAAAGACTTAAAATCATATATTGAATGAAACATACATTTTTTTTTTCTCTGTGGTCTTCAAATCCCTAGCAAATTGGAAACTTTTATTGTTTTCTTTTTCAATTAATGTATAATAGGAAGGCTGACTTTTCCTTGTTTGCCTGTTGCCCTTGTGGCCTACCCAATTTAGGATTTGTTTGGGACAAAAATGTCCTGGCTTGACCAATAGACTAGATAGTCACCCTAACAATGGAGCAAATATAAAAAAGCAGTTTTCCAGCAATGAAAAATTGCTAAAAGACTTAAGTTAATTATTTCAAATTATAATCCAGATATACATGACTTTAATAGACATCTTATAATGGGGTTAAAGTTTAAAATTACAATCCATAGGGGATCTCATAATCTCATGAGACAATTTAAGGTAATTATTTGCTACAATTGACTTCCTGGTTACTACCTAGTCATTTTGCAGCCAGTAAGTGCAGCTAGCTACTTGCAGAATTAGAAATCATAGCATTATGAGGTTTCTAAGCTCCAAGACACGTAAAATTGAAGTAAAAGGGATCACAAGTCCTCATTGTGGAGCAGTGTTGGTGAAAGATACAGGCCAGTTGTTCTTTAATGTAAGACAGATCAATACTGTTGCTTTATTCTCAGGAATTTTGTTATCAGATGGTCTTCCTCATGGTGGAAAAACAAAACAAAACCAGGATACAGAGAGATGTAAAATTTGGAGCTGAAACACGTGAGGTGAAATCAGAAGTATGAAAATAAGAAGAGAAATACTGAATAAGATGTCCTTTCTGCCATGCACTTGCTGTCATTGTCTTGTGTGTTACCTAAGCACTTCAATTTTTTTCCCTTCAAGCCCTAACAGAAGATATCCTAAGATTTCATCTTTTGTGTTGGTCTGAATGAGAGTATGTGCCAGACTTATTTTGGGAAGGAAGAAAGAACTCTGCTGTTGTTTGGGATTATGATATTCATAATCCCTGATTTAGCAAGATGTAGTACAGCCCGATTCATGATAGAGCTAATCATTTCAAAAATAGCTACATTAAATATGTACATTATATATGTTTATTCCAGACCAATTTCTTAGCACAGTAGAGTAAGCACAATCATACACTCTCAGTAATGTAAGCAATGAGACAGAATTTGTTGCTTTTCACTAGCTCACCATAATGTTCTTCCCCAGTTTGAATGTGCTCCACAATCCAATTATTATGTTTACTCCGTGGTGTTCTTTCTTCATGTCGTTAATATCTTATTTTCTGGCTGAGGTTCTCTTTATTTATGACAATAGTTTGATTGATTTCCAAAGGATAAATAAATGTGATCATTTTAATGGTTAAAATACAAATTGGGTGGTCAGTGGAGGGCTTATGGCTGTTTCGTATCACCTGGACGATCTCATGGTGTAGTCCTAGCTAGTTTCACTATTAGAACAATTTATAAGAGTGCTGAGAAGATAAAGACATTAGCCAGAAGCCTCCTGATAAATTCATGGTAAATGACAGATTAAGATGACAAGAACATAGCTCCACGTAGACTATGTTACCCTTTGTAACAGCCATTCACTTGGTGTTACTATTTCTACCTATGCATGCCCCGTGTTGAGCAGGTATAACCGATAATTCACGTAGGAAATTCCCATTTATCTAAGTACAAAAAGATAATTAGATTAAAAATGAGATAAAGTACAAAAAGCTAAATTAGATAAAAGCACTTTTTGGTAATACTATACAGTGCTAACTTATGTATGAGTATGCCACAATATAATTTTAGTGTAGAGTTAGTTTTCATGATATCCAAATGCTTTGAAAATTGACAACGCACGAGTAAAAAGGGATTCTGCTAAGCACACACAAAAATTAATCAGAAACTCATTCCAAAGTTTAATTTCAATGTTCGGTTTTTTTCACAATTCATCAAGCTGACAGTAAAAGTTGCTTCACTCCTCTTTTAAAGCTGAGCATTTTAACCGTTCCTCCCCAGTTACTCCACCAACCAGATAAAGAGAGCCTTTGAAGGCTGGGTTTCAGGCTGTTTGAGGCATTTGGAGTATTGCAAAAAATATACTGTGACAGAAAACATTTTTCGAGGTAGTTGTAATAAGACCTCCTCCCCCACTGGTCATCTGCCATACATTTCTTACAATGGGAGGGGGAGTCTATGCTCCCTCACACTTGAATCTGGTTGAGCAGGGGGGCTGTGAGCCCAGTAGAAGTGGTGCTATGTGACATCGAGGCTGGCTCTCCTGAGATCCCCTATCGGGACCCAGCTATCATGCTGTAAGGAACCCAGGACACATGGAGAGACCACAGGGAGGGTATTTCCGCTGACGATCCCATTATCAACTCCCAGAAATGTGAATGAGGATGCCTTCAAGGTGGCTCCGGCCCCAGCCACTCTCACTAAACCCACCTGAGAGACACTGAGTGAGAGCTGCCGAGCTGAGTCCAGTCAACCTCCAAAGCCATGAAAGGGACTGTTCGGGGTGATTTGTTACGCACTAGACAACTGAAAAGCATATGCTTCTGAAAAAGCCAGATATACTAGGGGCGCCTGGGTAGCGCAGTCGTTAAGCGTCTGCCTTCGGCTCAGGGCGTGATCCCGGCGTTTCGGGATCGAGTCCCACATCGGGCTTCTCTGCTGGGAGCCTGCTTCTTCCTCTCCCACTTCTCTGCTGTGTTCCCTCTCTCACTGGCTGTCTCTCTGTCACATAAATAAATAAAATCTTAAAAAAAAAAAAAAAAGCCAGATATACTCAAATTCAAATACTGACTCAACCTCTTGCTAGTGAAATGATGTCAGCCAGGATCTTTAATTTCTCTAATTCTGTTTATCTTACAGATGTTTAATCTGGAATACTGTAGGTGCTCAGTAAATATGTTTTCCTACTTTCCTGCCTTCCCTCCCTCCTTTCCTTTCTTCCTTCTTTCCATCCATCTTTCCCCCCTTTGCTTGCTATAACTTTTCCTTCTTTTCCTTCCCATGTAAATTCAACTGAGTGCAGCTGCTTTTGTGGTAGACCAATTCAAACTGGAATATGTTAGTGCCAGGTGTGGATTTAATTGAACCTTTACTTAGAATGCAAGCAGACAGAATTCAGGATGCATTTTTTTTTTCCAGCGAAAACTGCTGAATCATTGCTTCTAAAATCGGCATAAAATATGCTCAGACCTTCCACAGACGGCATGTGTGATGCTATCAAGTGTCTTGGGGGAATGGGGTAAACACATTTTTAAAAAAGGAATGTTTCCATCAGTTCACAGTGAACGTTATCTGAATTCGTTCAGGCGAAGAATATCTTAAAAAGCTAGATAAAGGAAATGAAGGCGTGAGCAACATGTTATTTGTAGGAATGACATACATTATCTCCTTGGCAACTGCGGGTGGCATGCAATTTGGCAATCTATGTTGTGTCATCTCGGATGCCTGGAAGTCACTGTTTCCTATGGAAACAAAGGAAAGAACAACATGAGAGAAAAGTTCTGATTTTAGTATGCTGGAAAATTATTTTAAAACCAAGGGACCAGCAGGTTTCCATGGCATAACAAAAACTCAAAATGGCATTAAATTTTCATTTATTAATTCCACAATGCTTTAGAATATGGACTTGATCCAAATTTTCTTTGGCCCTAAGCTTTTTATTCATGCTTTATGGTCAAATGATGACTCAAGACATCTGTATAGAACTTTCAATATACTGGTGTTTAGTAAGCCTTTCTTAAACGTCAGCATCTCAGCTTATGCACGTTCATGCATCTGTTTATTCAACAAATCATTGTTGAGTTCACACTCCCACTTGTGCCAGGAATCGTGCTAGGTGTTGAGGCTGTGTGCACCCTTTGTCTTATGTCTTATAATCATCCTGGCATATTCATAGGATAGCATGGCATTTCCTTATTTGAAGTGAATCCATAATTTAGCAAGGTTCATTTGGCCCTGGTCTGAAGATCCCGTTATATTGGGAGTTAAGAAATAGCAGATGTGAGCCACGGGGCTACACAATTCTTGATGGGACACAGAACAGTTTTCATCATGGCTTTTCTTTGGTCGGTGACTTCAGTGAACTTTCTTAAATATAATGTCAGCTGGTTTTCATCGACAGCCAAACGAATGACTCTAAAATATTTCTAATAGTGACTGGTGCTCAATAGAATTTCATGTGTAGGTAATTTGAAGAAATTGAATGTCTTAAATGAGGGAACCTCAGATTGTGACACAGCTGGCTAGAGTCTAGAAGTTTCCACTATGATGAAATTCAAAGAGGTATCAACATTATAAAATACTCTAAAGGCAGCCTGAACGTTGCAGTGGGGCTGCTTGACCACAGCAGGTGAATGATATGGCTGGTAATGTGACATTAAAGTGTGGCCTCCGTGGTGCCAGGATCACCGGTGGGGTACTGGGAATTCCCTCACAGTGGCCTGGCAGATAGGACTTGAGATTTACTGTGGAGAGAAACTTAGGTTCAGGGGTCGGTCATTTCCAAGGATGATCTTGCCCCCCATCGATCAGTGTAGTGTCGCCAAACCATTGCCTTGCTGCTTCTACTACATCTATCTCCAGCCTCACCACAGCACAAGCTGGGACATTTATCCACATTTCTGAGGTGTATTAAAGAATGAGTGGGAGGCAGACTGCTACTGTCCACCAAAGAGTCTCACAAAAGAACCTTATAGGCTGACCTTCCAAATAGTGATTTTAAGTGGTTTTCTAGCTTGGAGGAGTAGAAACCATAGGCTTGATTTTATCATTTCAATATTAAAATTAATGACCAGATTTCACTTCCTGGTTTTTTTCCCCAATAGGGTCTTATTTTACTATGTCCTTTCTAAGAGCAGTATTTCAGCTTAGAATTTTCTTGGGTTTGTGGATATATTCATGGAAGATTTAAATAGCATTGCAGCTGTACAGAAAAGCTGTTCTAGTGTGTGCTTTGAAAATCAGCTTTTCAATAACTGATAGCTTTAGAACTATGATTGAGAGGAAAAATCCAGTCCTTGTTTAACAAGCTATTTCAGCCACTGGCTACATGTTCCAACTGGTTTGAAGGAGAGACTCACGTTTCCCATTGCTTTGCTCCTGTAAAGGCAGGTTGGTGCCTGGGAACCTCATGCTTTTCCCGTGTAGCAGCAGAGGGTGAGGGAAGGAGAAGGTTGATCCAGGACGCAGTGCTCCGCTGCTCAATCGCAATCATCCAGTCATACTTTTAAACAAGCCAATGTATAAAATAGGAGAGGAAAGGCGTTTAATTCTGGTTATCAGTTAATATTCCAGGATTGACTCATTAAACAGTTCATTAACTACTGTAGTAGCCCAGGAAGTATAATCTGGGTAGAATAAATGAATGTCATCTGGTTTCCAAGTGGGTTTAAATGCACTGCTTTTGGCTATATAGCTTTGCCAACTACTTATCTCCTGAGACACATTGTGTGAGACTCATTTTTGCTGTTCCGAGTGTATAGGAGGGAATGATTTTGTTGTTGATTTATTTCAATACAGTTTGCTCATCATTTATTTATTATTCATTTGACTTGTTTTTATTGACTAGCTCTTCGTGCTTGGTACTGTGCTAGTTAGTGGGAAAGGGAAAACATAAGAACCCTGCAGCCCTAAGGAACCCACAGTTGGGAGAGGCACTCCCACAGTATGCTACATGCTAGGTTAGGAAAAAGCCTAGAATGCTGAGTGAAGATGTAACAGTTCAGATTAGCATCTCTGTGGTGGGGTATTCTGACGATGGTGGTGGATGTGTCACATTGAATTTCTCAGAGGAATCAATAGCTGAGTACTACCTTTGAAAACATAGAAGGGAGGTAAATGAGATGGAGGAAAGAAGGCAGTGAGGGGTATGTGCAAAGATCTGGAAGGAAGACAATACAGCTGATACTTGTAGAACTAAATGAAGACATCCTGCAAGAGTCCAGGTGTTTTAATCGGGTTTCCCCGAAAGCGGAGCTCTGCTGCAAGGATTTATGTGCAAGCATTTTATTTTTTGAGGTGATCCCAAGAAGCACTGTGAGGAAATTAAGATGGAAAGGAAGAAAATTCAATAAAGGATGATTAATAAGCAGATTTACCAGTCCGTACTCATCATCTAGAGATTCTCTCGGAGAAGGTGTGGAACACACCTCAGAATTGTCCCACTGGTTGACAAAGAAGTGGGATACTTATTTACCAACTCTTGTCTCTTGTTAATTAGGATTACTCAAGGGATATTAACTTGAACTTTTGGTCAAACTCTCTCCCCCCGATCAAAGTTCTGTAGACAGAGTACCCTCTAGTCAGAGAAAGGCAGTAAGCCACCATTTTGTCTGGAGTAATGTCCTGGGTAAACCAAATAAAAACAGACAAGGCACCAACAGCAAGGTACCCTAGGGTAACAAGGTAGTTATGAGGAGGCTTTGAGAATAATAGGGAAGATAAGACTGGACTGAGAGGCAGGGCCCAGATCACCAAAGTGTTATTATGGATGTATTTGTAAGGTGGGATGTATTTGTAAGGATAAATACGTTGAATTCATAGGATATGAATAAATTTTTATATAGATTTGACTTTGGACAAAAATGTAGTTTCTGTAAGAGTAAGAATTTTGGCTGTTTCTCGACTTTTGTATCACCAGAGCCAAGAACAGTGCCCGAAATATAAATAAACACTCAATAAATATGTGTTGAATAATGGGATGAATAAGTGAGTGGATGTATGAATGAACCAATTAAAATGTTAGTATGCTTCTAGTGTATCTGAGTGATACTCTCCTGGATATATGGGTCTTCAGGTTGGAGAAAAATTTGGGAAGTAGACATTGATTTTATAATATTGATATAGAGATGGTGATCCAAGGACAGGCTTATTTACCCAACAATGGAGAAAATGGAGATGTCTGAGAGTTGAACCCTCTGGAAAGATAGCATTTTAGTTTAGGCAGAGGAAGAGCATCCCACATCGGAGACTGAGAAAGGTAAGGGGAACATGACTAGACTGTGAAGTTTATGGGAAAAAAGAAGGAAGAAGTGACCAAAAGTTTTAGATGCTGCCGAGATAGTAGGTGAGACACAGATTTTAAAAAGTGCTGTTGGAATAATCCACAAAGAGTTTTAAGGGAAAGATAGGAGGGGATATAAAATAATAATGGGTTGAAGAGTAAGTGACAGGTGAAGAATCAGGAATAATAAATGTAGACAATTTCCCCTGAACTGGCAGTGATAGAAAGAACGGTAGTTAGAAGGGGTCAAAAGCTTGAGGAATTGAGGGAGTTGATATTTTCATTTGCTTTTTTGTGATGTAAGAGAAATTTTAGTATGTGTTGGGAAAGTGTGAATTTTTTTTTTAATTGCTAACATAATTAAGTAGAACAAAATCACAGGATTCCTGATTTTGTTTCTCTCTTCAAACATCCATCAGCCCAGAAGGAAACCTTTTAAACAGGAACCTTTGATTATCTCTTCCTGCAATTGACAGATCTGGGCAAGTTGGGTTTTAGCTAGTTCTTAGCATTGCTCCAAGGAACAGAGCTGATTATCTCCATCTAGAAATAGGAAATAAGATGAATTTTGAGCAGGGCACAGTGTTCCCATATATTTCCAACATTTTCTGAGGTGTACAGTATTCATTTAATTTCAGTTCTATTGAAAAAAAATACAGTGAATATCTGAGGAGAGAAATAATGGAAACTTATGTTGTAGTATTTTACCTCATAGGGACTATCCACATTTTTACCTTAGAATATGAAATGATACAATATGATATTAATATTTAACAAGCACTGATTGCTTACTGTGCTCTCAGTAGTGTGTTAAGCACCTTATGGATACTACCCCATCAGTCACTCTAAGTACTATTGTTATTATCCTCATTTTACCCAGGAGAAATCCGAAGCACAGAGAGGCTAAAAACCCCCCCCAAGGTCACAGAGCTAGTATTTAGCAGAATCCGAAACTTGAATCTACCTGATTTCAGAACCTTTGGTTCTGACTTTGGTTTTTAACTACTAATATCCTGCCAATAAGAACGATAATGAAGATAGATATTTGGTAGCTTTTGGTTTTAAGATTCATTTTATAGACGTTTGTAGAGGGCACAATTTTCTTGCTTCCTACCAGATATTTGGGCCATCTAGCTTCTGGCCTGCTTGGCTGAAGTGGTTATCTTGGTGGTATACATTAATGTGCTGATGAGCCGTTTACCATAAATTGCAACTCAGCTACTGGTTCAATTCATGCTAAATTTGCAATCTGCCTTTACTGAAGTGCAAAATTGTCTTTCTTGTCATAAAGTGGTAGAACATGCAAAATAGTCTAATACTTTATTTTCTAGCTCAAGTAAGATTATCTAGGCTCAGAGAAAGTTTTAAAATTTTCACTTTGGATGAACAGCTGTTTCAGCCTGAGAGCCTTGTTAAATGTTGAATGGTTTTGATAATGCCCCATTGGAAACTATAGCTGATAGCATGGTACTTACTCTTCAGGACAAGTCAAATTATTTCCTGGAGAAAATCTAAATGGCTTCAGCAATTTGGGGGGTCGTCTGTTTGATAATGTAAGAGCTACCAAGTGGTGTCATGGTAGGCTGTCAATTTGTTCTGACTTAATGCGCTGTTTTACTGTAGATGGAGTAGATTTGTAATGCATTGTGTTAAAAGGATAATTCAACATATGCTTTATGACCAATTGACTGTGCTTCCATTTGTAAAGTCTAGGGAAAGGGATTGATTTTGGAAATACAAGAGCATACACAATAGGTGGCTTAATGAGACCTCTTCTACTACACACACATATGTACACACATTAACTTTATACATAATTTGGCACATGGATTGCTGAACTTCATTAACTTTAATTACTTGTAGATAATTACATGTTTGAAGAATCATTCTCAAGTTGGAAACTAGAGCTACTGCTTATGTTGATACCTTCTCTGGGTTACAATTAAAGTTGAAATTGCAGTGTCTTATGCACCAGGGGGAAAAATGTTTCAGCTTTAGCATATCATATACTTGAATAGTAAATTTTTAAACATCTTTTGAAAGTGCTATATGCCAACTTAAGAGAAAGTTTGGGGAAGAAAGTTGGGGCACAGCTGCCCTCTTGCAGAAGATCATCATAAAAATATTTTCATTATATAGCAGATACAGATTTTGAGTGGTAATGTGGATTCATTTTAAAACCGTTCAAAATGTACAGGATAGCTGAGATACAGCGTAATGTCTATAAACAGGTCATGACAACCAAGCACCAAAGGAGTAGGAAGAATATAAGGACGAACGGGAGAAAGAGGAATCTGTAAAAACTAGAACAATTTTCACACATACTGGAAAGGAAGGATTAATTAGAGAAAGATTTTTTGTGAGTCAAAGCATAATACAGCATTTAGCTTCTGATAGAAACCAAATAAATGTAAATAAAATCAATTCTGAAAAACCAAGCATTTGTAATTGTCGCTCACCTGGTTTGGGTTGTTGGGGACGTATTTCAGGTAAATCCTTTTCTGCTTTCCTTCAATCCCATTAACATATGCATTTGCTGTTGTAGGCAGCATCCCGAAGTGGTTAACAGTGTGGGTTTGGGATTCAAATCATGCTCCTGACCCATTTTAATTGTCTGACCTTGGGAGAAGTACCTAACTTTTCTAGGCTTTAGTGTCGTCACTGGAAAAACCAAGAATGTTAATACTAGCTCCCAGGTGGTTGCAGGAAATATGTGAGGTTATTTGTGAAAACCATTTAGTGTAGTGCTTGGTCCATAGTAAGTACTCAGTACATCGTACAGATGTTGGTGGGGATTCATGGTCTCTGTCTGGCAAGTGTTAGCATCAGACATTAATTATGTGAGAGTAGCCCTGAATGAAAAGCATTGCCTTAATTGCCCATTTCAAAACAATGAAAGAGGAGGAAAAGAAAAGGAAGATTTTAGAACATTCTCAGGGATCTCAAATTTAGCTGACAAGGAAGTTTCTCAGCCTTCCTTATCCTTATGCTACTGAGAGAAATCTTTAGAATTTGTCCCTACTACCATACGGCACTTCCTTCCTTTCCCCCCCAGTCCCTCCTTTACCTGGTTAAGCCTTACTCATCCCTAAAGTTTCACTCACTTTCTCAAAGAGGCTTTCTCAGCAATCAGATCAGGTAATGTACCCCCTAATTTCCTTAATTTTCCTTTATAGCATTTATTGGTTATTATAATTTTTTAAATAATTCCTGAGAGAAGTTGCCAACACTGTATTTTTTTTCACTTCTGTACTCCCAATGCTCAGCAAAGTAACTTGAAAAACTGGACACTCAATACATATATGTTGGACAAATTAATAATGGGGTGAATCAATGCCTTCAGTAAGTCCTTTATCGCTTATGAGCTTGATTGTGGGTCTTCTACTCACTTCCAACAAGAGATGAAGCATGGCACTTGAGCTCTTTTTCCTAAATAAATCTACTGAAGCTATTATAAATGTTTAGATTCAGTAGGCAAACATTGTCTAATATTGTAAAGAAACTCAGCCTGTTTTAGGTAAGGTTCTTGGCTCATCAAAGGCTTTCTTACACCGCGTAGCTATGATTTTACAAAGGGATGTGACTGATAATGCTTGAACTTTGAAATGTTTCCTTCCAGCAGATGTATACTGAGAATCTGGTCTTGATAAATTACTGCTTTTTGGATAGTTCTCCTGTTGCCTTTGCCGATGCAGATAAAATTATGACTCAGGCTACTCAGTATATCAGCCTCCTGTATGGTTGGCATGAACCTGAATCCTTCTGGGTGGGTATTTATCATAGCACAATTTTATTATAATCAAATCTTATCAAGTCTATAGTAAGAAAAAAAGCAGTGTCTAAATGTTTTCTAAGTTCAATTGTAATTTTCCGAATATTTTGAAGCTGAAGCAAATCATTTCCATAGGATGATGTGCATGCTTTAAAAAATAAATTCGTTTGGCCACCCACGTTAGGGATTTAAAAACTTGGTAAGATTTCTTTTGCAGTGTTTAATCAGATATCTACTTATATTAATGCCACTTTTAAGGATTAAAAAAAATCTTAATATAAAATGTGGAAAAGAAAAGTTATAAATTATATTATTAATGATATTTTCCCAATATTTAAACAAATAAGTGCCCTGAAATTTACAACACACGCACACACACACAGAAAGAGAGAGAAAGAAAGAGAGAGTCAGATAGTAGAGTCATAATAGGAAGAGAGGCAAAAATATTTAGGGAAAAGTATGGGGTTGTTAAGAAGGATCTGGAGCTAAGTCCAAACTAGAAAGATAAATAAAAGCCCCAGTTAACCAAATTCCTCTGATTTGAGTGAAGAGAAGATGAAAGGAGCTCAAAAAGTATCCCAGAGGAATCTTACATCCAAGCAATTTGTTCAGTTTAGGAAGAGAATGTAGATGCTCCCTGGAATGTATGAAAGTATTTTTATTCATCAAGAACAACTAAGAATATTACAAAGAGATCAATGCTTAATTCCTGTCAAAGGCATCTCCATTCTCTGTTTGTCTTGTATCTTAACTTTATCCAGGATTTGGGGTTATACTCCCTCAGTGGAGAAGAGAACAGACTAGAAACAAAGAAAAAAATCTGAAAAGAGAGAGAGCTGCAAGCTTGTTTAGGTTCTGTTAATTTTTTCTTATGAGATTAATTAATATTCAGTATTTTAAAAATCTTAAAATATATATGCCTTCAATTTATTGAAGTTAGTGTATTCAATTTTTATTGAAGTTAGAGAATTGTTTTAGTCGGCTCAGGCTGCCATAGCAAAAATGGCTTAAACAACAGAAATGTGTTTTCTCGTGGTTCTAAAGACTAGAAAATCCAAGGTCAAGGTTCCAGCAGGGCTGGTTTCGGTGAGAGCTCTCTTTCTGGCTTGCAGATGGCTGCCTTCTTGTTGTATCCTCTTTGGACACAGAGAAAGAGCTCGTGGTGTTTCTTCTTCTTTTATAAAGTTACTGGTTTTAGCTGATCAGCGCTCCATCATTATGACCTAATTTAGCCTTAATCACTTCCTTAAAGATCCTATCTCCAATACAATCACACGGTGCATGGTTAGGACTTTAACATATGAATCTGGAGCGCGACACAGTGCAGTTTTTAGTAATGACTAAAACCTCTTAATCTTTTGATTATTTTACCTTCTTTGACTTTTGTTGCCTTCTACTATCCCAAGTCTAGTGTTCTCACTGCCCCATTTCCTGCATCCAATTTAAATGTGGAAGAAAGTCCTTTTGACTTTCGTAATTGAAATAAGAGAGAAAAGTGATACTATAGTGCAAGAACAATATATCGACAGATTCAATTCTTTTTAATATTCCGTTATATTTAGAAAGTGGGCCAGCCAAAGTAGGTTGCCAAAGTTCTCATTTTGAGCCAATGTTCTGCGTATGTCTTTTCATGGTATAATGTGGTGTGACTATCCTCCTCGAAGCTGGATTACATCACTTCCTCCAGTCTTTGCTGTTTCCCTGATGACTAGTTTCTAGACTTTACTAACAGTTGGAAAGTTCCAGAAAGAGACCAGTGATCTGATGTAATATATGAGATTCCTTTTTTTATATAACCTACATCATTTTTGGACATCGAAATACTCATGGCTACAGTTTTTCCTACATGGAGCATGACACATGGTTGTGGCAGCTAATTAGTTAAAAGCATGTTAGCTGAGTGCCAGTTGCAGAAGAACCACTCAGCAAAAGTTAACCATTGTTGCTGTTGTTGCTATTTTTTTCCTAGAAGAGCTTTTTATATTTGTCTTACATCACAAGTTATAGGATTTACTATAGTGTTAATTCTTCCATTTACTGTGTTAAATATGCATTTTAATTTTGTATCGCATTTTGTATTTCCTCATATTTATTTCTCATTTCAGCCAACAACATCCTTTTCATGGATGACTTCCTCCTACACCACAGACTGTCCCTTGCTTCAGTGTTCCTCCACCTTTCTGATTGTTAGAAATGGCGGTCATATTTTTGTAGAAATCCAGAAAATATCTTCTAAAAGTTTATTTACCATAGTGGGATTTATTTATGAGTGACATACCTTTTTCTTCTGGGGACAGGATCTCATTATCTACCTTCTGCTGGATTATTTCTATATAATGTTTGTTTGATGCCTACTATGTGCTGGACGTTATAAGTACCTTACATGCATTATTTTATTTATTCATTATGAGGAAGGTACCATTATTACTCTTGTTTTGGCAAGAATTTTGAGGTTTCAAGAGGTTAAATAACTTGCCAGGTATCTCACAGTTAGTAAAAGGCAAATTCAATATTTGTGTCCAGGTCTGTCTGATTTGGGAGCACATAATCCTAATTATTTAGCCAGTGTTTCCCAATTTCTGACCTCTGATCATTAGCAATAACATATCTAATAAATAAGGCTTCCTGCAAATAGGCCTGAGACTGAGTTTTTAATAGCTCCCTGGTTATTCTTTTTTTTTTTTTTTTTAAGATTTATTGATTTATTTGAGAGAGAGCAAGAGAGCATGCACACATGTGAGCAGGAGAGGGGCAGAGGAAGAGGGAGAGGAAGAGAATCTCAAGCAATCTCCCTGCTGAGCATGGAGCCCATCGTGGGGCTCCATCTCAAGACCCTGAGATCATGACCTGAGCCAAAACCAAGAGTCGGATGCTTAACCAACTGAGCCCCCCAGGCACCCCCCCCAGGTTAATCTTATAAACACTTAGAATGACTATAATGCTGCTTTTCATTAATAAGCAAGACAAGATTCATCCAGGTTAACGTTTGCATTTGGATAAAATGAGTGAAGTGTCCTTTGCCCTCTACCCTCTCCAGGGTTATGTTGGGAGCATCGGTGAATGCAGCTCCCAGAGCAACTGCGGGTAGCATTCTGGTCAAGTCCACTTGATCAAACTGAGAGCTTCTGCTCTGACTAGTGAAAGCTCCGACAAAGAGATTTCCTCTGCTAGAGCCATATATTTAACATACAAAGCATTGGCAAATAAAAAGAGGCACAAGCAATCACTGTGAAATAAAATTAACCACCACACTGCATGTCTTCAAGAAATCCTAATATTTTAAACTTTCAGCTTCTAAACCTGTAAAGACAAAATGAATAAATTCTGTAAGGTCTTGTTCTCTGGTAATTTCAAATTGAAGACATAAATTTTTTTATCCCAGTGCCTGATATTGAAAGTAGTATTTTCATAGCTTATGGAAATACAAACACTGAATTAAATGGTAACATTGGGAGAAAATGAAATACAATAAATAGACAACTTAGCATTTTCATTTCTACATTTTGTTGTTCAATGTATGATTGAGTCCCCTGGTAACTATTTATGAAATATTTAGCATATTTATTTGGAGGAGATGTTATTCATTTCTATGTGGTAGCATTTTCTAAAAACACTACTGAGAGTCCTCAGTAAATCATTACCTGGGAGTGTAGTTTCAGCTGCTCTACTGTACTTGTTTGTTTCCTTATTAAATAAGATGTGTGGCTAGCCCCTGAGGTCCTGTCAGAATGGCTTGGAATAACTGTCTTTACATTATTGGATTTTTAAAATATTTGACTCATTGATATTCTAGAAGATAAACCCGTTCATTATTAGCCTTGTTTGTTTTTAATTTGGAAGGGTTAAATTACATTTTATTAAACTTCATTAGCTTCTCAAGAAAGCAATGTGAACGTAGCGTGTATTCTGCAAAGCTCGTCTTAGTCACTTTATCTCATTGCTGCTGGAGTAATAAGTGGAGATGAATTTCTTTTTACAGTTGATAATACTTCTTTGGAAATTGTGTCAGATCACAGTCGTGATTGACGAATTGCTTGGATGTGCTCCTGTTTGCCCGTTGCTGCTTTAATTTGTTGGGAATGTTTGAGTTTGCCACCTCGCATCTTTATCCCACCAGTTTCCTTGCTTTGGGCTATTATGACTAATGACAAAATGATTTCTAACTAAGTCATTTTTTAAAATTCAAATGAAGCTTAGGTGCTTTTCTTGTTTGTAACCACTGCGTGTCTGCTGAGTACTGATGATGCCACTCAAGTTTCAACATTGCATCACTCTGACACAAAATTCCAAATTTCCAAAATTCGAGGCTATGTGTATAGTATTCCTAGTGAATCTTGTGCGAGGTATGTCAGCAGGTTTTTCAATCTTTTTGTGGTTTGTCACAATGGAAACTGACAACTACTTTTTACATAGTAGTCCTTGAGATATCAGTACAAAATATCTTGAATATATTATTTGGCTGCTTGGCAGAAAGCAAAGATTAAGCCCCGAATCAGTCTAATTCTGCTTTCCTTTATGTGGGTTCTGATATACAGAGTATTGAGACTCGTAAGGCATTCTTAGTCAGACTTGGGATTGCATCAAGGTAACATACACCTTAGGCACTATCTGCAATATTCTAGAAATCTGCCCTGTCAACAAAGGAATGGTAATCTGGAGGCCAGATAGAACATTTTTAACACTTTCTCTTCGTTTTTTTATTTTGAAAAAATATCTTGATTCCATAATATATCCATTTCAATGAAATGTATTAAAAAAAGGAAGTGGGTGTCTGCTGTGTGCATTCTCCTACAGTGATTAATAAGATAGTCTTTATACTCTAGAAGCTTCCTCATAGCTTTAAGCCAAGAATGAAAGGATTTGATTTTTGTTTTGGAGTGGTAATCCTAGTAGCAAAGTTCATGCCACTCCCTCCATTTTCATGAAGTCTCTTGTTTATTTGATTTTTTTTTTCCCCAATCACCTTAGATGGAGCCTATCTCTTTGGCTTGGGATCACTTTCTTTCTCCAGGTGTATTCTTCAAGTCTATGCTTAATTTCCTTGATATTTATAACTTGTCTAATAGTAGATGTTGTGAGAATATAATAATATATGCAGGCAGAATATAATTTTCAAACCATCAAAAGAGCATTCATACAAATATGAAATGGACATTTGTCAAAATTTTATCCAACTCATTAATTAATGAGGAAACCACATAAATGGTAAAACTGATTCAAAATCTTTTTAATGGTTATAAGTAGCCATTTAAAGAAATGGAGCACTACAATAAATACTAGGTTAGATGTAGAAGTGATTGATATCCTACAGGGCAACAAAACCATAACGTACATTTGGTGGTCTTTTCTACTGTACAGGAATCTACAAGTTAGCACATAACTTCACAGTGTTTGCCCTCAAATCCAATATTAAATAGCAAAATCAAACTCAAGCTTAATAATCCTTGGGTGGACTCGTTAAACATGCTCCTCCATGACTTTGAAAGAACATGCTGTACTCTTTTCTGATTTCCAAGTCTTTAATCAGTTTCGAACAATGTACTGGACTATTACAAATACTTAACTGACTCAAATAGATAGGTGTAGTTTATTAAGTTCTTTAATGTCTCCTCCACATTTGTTTATCAAGACGCTATAAAAAATGGCAAAACACTCTGTAAGTTACTCACTGCATGACTTCAAGCCAGTCATAACCTCTCTGTTCTTACTTTCCTCTACACCTAAAATGAGGAACTGAAATTTTAGAATTTCTCCCAGCTTTAAAATACTGTTATTCTTTAAGAATGGGATTTAAAGGGCAAAATATCTAGGTCCTTTAGCTAATATGTGGAGTTAGGCAACAGGGCCCCCTAATGGTCTTTGATGAATTCTGGGCAGGTCAGCCTTCTACTTCTCCCAGAATGTTTGAGAACTTCCCCTTCACAAGAAGTTTGGCAATACTTCTGTTAGGACCCTTAATTTAATTGGATCACTATATATGTTATTTAGTGCCATAATAATACTACTCAACAAACACATACAAAATTTCAGTGGCATACAATGAACATTTACTTTTGCTTTCAAGTCTATGATTTAACTGGGACTTTCTGCTGATCTTGATTAGGCTTGGCTGGGCAGTTCATCCTCTCTTAGCTGGGACGAATTCATGTGTCTAGTGATCAGCTAGCTGTTGGGTAACCTAGGATAGCCTCACTAGGGTGACAGACTCTTCTCCAAAGGATCTTTTTAGCAGTTTAGTCCTAGCTTGTTTCAGTGGTGTTGATGGCAATGTTTTGAGAGACAGTGGAAGCACGCAAGAGCTCCTAAGGCTAAGACAAAAATGACACACCCATCACTTCCACCGCATACTGTTGGCCAGAGAAAGTTACAAGGAAGCCTTGGGGAAATAAACTCCATCTCTTAATGGGGGAGGAATGGGACATTCATATCACAAGTGGCCATGAATATGGAAAAGGAGGAAAATTTGTTGCAATTTTTGTATTTAATCAACGATATAGAACATGATTCACATTTGGGATTTCGGGAAGTTGCAGAAAGTTGTGGACCTAGAGGGAAAGAAGACAGAATCCTGTAAATGTTCTTGTGCTTTCTTCTGGGGCCCTCCTAAATCACTTAGAGTTAATTTCATCCTTTCAGGTAGGTCTTACTTTAATAATTCATTCAGCAGGACTAGAGCTGCGTTTAGGGCTAATTATTCCATATTACTGAAGCAAGGTCTTTCAAAGTACTCTACCAAACGCTACATGAATGGTGAGATTTTACAGTATGGCTGGTGAGAACATGCATTATCTGTGGTTTTGAGTGTTTCAGGTACTGTTTCTTCTAATCCTTTTAAGGGGTTCTTTTTGTAGCCTTGGGTAGTACTTCATACTCATAAACTGATATGTGCTTAGCAAAACAATCAATGGGGACTTTTTCAGATTTTTGAAGTTCTGTCTCTCTCTCTCACTTTTTTTTTTTTTTTTTT
>NW_024426996.1:44761383-44850440 GCF_017311325.1 Ursus maritimus
TTTTTTTTTTTTTTTTTTAGCATATACTTCTCTGTTACTTTTTCCATGAATGCTAGCCACCTTGACTTCCCCCAGATTCTCTGTTCATGTCCTCAATTCAGGGAATCTGTTCTATTTCTCCTGGATTCTCCTTTCCTCTTCTACAGCATGGAAACTTTGTTTCTTCTCTTTTAAGGATTATGGTTCTATGTTGTCTAATGCTCAGTGTCTTCAAAAAACACTTGGTTCACATATTTTGTCCAGGTTTTTTTTTTTCTTGTCATTTCATACAGGAGAGTAAATTCAGTCCCTTTTACTCTATTTTCACCAGAAGTGGAAGCCTCTAATTCTTAGAATTAATTTTGGGAAAAATATGGATTTCTAAAGATTATGAGCAACCTAACTTCTGGTGGAAGAAGGCAGTATGCAAATATCAGATTATATTTGAAAACACATGTTTCTTTCCTGATTGTTTAATTGGTCTGCTATTCCTTTCTTCCCTTCTTTTCTTAGTATAGTCAGCATTTTGCTATGGTTTGACCTTCACTATATTTTACTTTTTGTTATATTTTTGATGGTATCATGTGTGTGGGTAAGCATCTTGTCAAGGATTGTGTAAGCTCTTTAAATGTGGATAGAACTTATTCTTCCTTATATTCTTCACTGTGTGTATGACATTTCAAAATTAATGTTAATCAGTTGACTATTATTCCATTCTGTAAAAAGAGACTCAAAATCTGAGGATTAATTGACATTTAAAATGTGCTTTGTAGAGGAAAAGTGCAGGGTAAATAATAGTATCTTTAGCTTTTATGTTGACGTCGACTTCAGTTTCAATTGTCTCCCCATGTGTTAGATTACTCTTTCTTATGAGTTCAACTGAACCTGCTTTGAAGAATACTCCAGACTGACATGCAGAATACTTTCCAAACCTCTCACATCTTACTTTGGCTTTATATTTTGTGAAGCTTTTATTCTTTCTCTATTTAGCAAATTTGAAGCACATATATTAGATATGGATTAAACACTTTCAACCTGCTTGATGGGTGTGGTTTTGAAAAAGGATTATATTTGTAGAATAAACTTTTCTCTGTAAAATGAGCTGTCAGTTAATGGTATATGATTTCATCTGTGATATTCCTGTAGGCTGGCTCCTTCTAATCACCCACTTGTGAGCTGGTCTTCTTCCTCTCCTTCTTCCTCTTCTCATTTACCATGTATTTCATAAAATGGTAAGAGGAGAGGGTATAGATGGCAATTATAATATACCCTTAATGTAGCTTACAATAAACATAATTAAGGAAGACATGTTTTTACAAAAAAAAATCATGGTATATTCTAGAGACAGACATGACTATTTCGGCAATCATTTGAGCATTGTTTTCCTTCATTAGCATGGACAGTCTATAGTTGGCTATCCAGTTATTTATCGTGCCTGTCAGAATATAAGGAGAATTAATTTTAATCTTTATCATGCATCTGTATTCAAGTATAGTCTTTTTCTACACATAAAATAATTTAATGGAAAATAGTGAGTTCCATTTTGATTTAAACACCCTTTCTTGGTAAATAGTTTGAATTCAGAAGTTATGCAATGGTATGGTGATGCTGTTTATATGTCTAATACAACATTCATTTAAAATTAATGCTCCTTTGTCTTTTTATTATTGTGGTGAAAACATAAAATGAATTAGGATTTACAGATTTTATAATAATGTGTATGATTGCCTATGTAAGATTATGAAAATAAATTTCAGGGATTTGGAAATTAAGCTTTTGGAGTTTCCTTTTCTTAAGAAATGTCATGCATATATGGATAGTCATTATTGTTATTCTGTGCACAAGAGTAAGTACAGATCTTTCTGTTTATAAAACAAGCATATGTAACACTCACTGAAGGGTATACATCCTAACACAGAATATCATTTACAGTAAAACGGAACAAAGAAGTTTTACAGCTATCATCATGAACTCCTAAAACAAAATCAATCATAAGTCTAGTTTATAGTCCTAAAAACCAAATCTTTCTATAGATTTAAATTCTGATTACTTATATTAGTGGACAATATTTTGAAATAGATTTTTGATTCAGAGTTTCAAAGACATTCTTTTGATTCAGAGTTTCAAAGACATTCAGGTATTTTTAAGTTTTTACGTCAAGCTGAGTGACTATAGCATATTGATAACAGCTTGTTTTATAGAAACAATGAACTTTACTTATATGATCCCTTTAAATTTTGTGTAAATCTACATAAAATGACATAATCAATGTAATTTTTAATATACCTTTTCAGAACACAAATGCCAATCTGAACATGAGAAAAAGAACAAATGCCTCGGTTCACTCTGAATCTGATGCTGGCAACAGAACTGAGGTGGGAAACCATTCGAGCAAATCTTCCGCAGTTATTCAAGGATGTTCTGAAGTCACATCGAAGTCTTACTTAGCTTCCAGTCCAAACCCATTCAGCCATGCAAATGCAGCGGAAACAATATCTGCCGCGAGAGCACCTCTAGCTGCTCCTCCTTCTACTCCTAGTAGACCTGGGTATGTGTCCCAACAGGCTTCCGTTGCATCTGCTTCTACCCGCCGTGTGTTTGGATCAAGACTGGAGCGAATTAAGACCACCGTTAATACCGTAGGGGCTTCTGGGAAGTCGTCAGCCGCTACTCCTCCCTCTGTCCCACCACCGTCTGGATCTGGCACAAGCAAAATAGACAAATATGCCCGCATTCTCTTTCCAGTAACATTCGGGGCATTTAACATGGTCTATTGGGTTGTTTATTTATCTAAGGACACGATGGAGAAATCGGAAAGTCTAATGTAATTTTGTTGCTAGAATAGTTTCCTAAAATATGATGAACTTAATGCAGAATGCCTTTTTAAATGTTTTTAAAGATAAACCATTGTTCTTTATTAAAATAAAAAGTCTATGTAATTTTTACATTTAAAAAATTCAAGCCAGTTATTGGGAGAGTTAATTCATTCCTCAGTGAAGAGTGAGCCATCTTTCATTGCAGAAAAATGATTTGAATAGAATCAATTCAGCATTCAAATTAGATGAATTGCAGACCATCCTGGAAAGTTGGGACAAGAGAAATAGGGCTATTAGAGATATGTGGTACCTATTTATGCATTGAAATTCGAAAACAGACTATGACATTTTTTAATATACACTATGAATATCAACCAACCACCCTAAATTTCCCAGTGGCACTGCCCTTAATCAGAATTATTTATCAGATATCCTATGAGGTGACCTTTGGAGATCCTTCTAGTATCTGCAAGAAAAGGACTTTATCCTTGTTAAATGAAACATTTTTGAAAGGAAATGGAACAAAACAAATACTGACCAATGAGTGAACCCTCTGCTGCATCAAAAACAAAAACAGAGATCAGGGGAGATGTGTCCCCTGTCTTATGTTGGCCAAACAGGACTTAACACTTGACTTGAAAATCTGTGCTTTGAGCCAAAGTTTAACTCATTGTATGAATTATTTTTGACAGTAGTTCATTCAGTTATGTATTCTTTAACATATACTTATTCAGAGCCTCCTGCATTCCAGGCACTATGCTAGACACTGTCTCTCTAGGAAAGCTCTTTCACCTTTACCTACGATATTACTTGAATAGTAGAACAGTCAGTGCATGCTACCGAACCTTAAACTAGCAGAGGACGTTGCATTCTTTAACAGGAGAAATCTATTTAGAGTCTGAGAGCATCTTGAAATTATTTGTTTCTCCTACATTATAGAGGGTAACACATTAGCACAGCTTCAGCAACTGACTTCAAAATATAGTGGAAATGTGTACAGATTGTTCTCTAAATAAGAAGCACTGTGTACCTAAGGGTAGAAATCTGGGCACTATAAGATCGTATAAATTATCTGTCTCGAATTTGATCAGAATAGTGGGATAGAATTTGATCAGAACCATAGAATCATCAGAATTAGGAATTCAACACAAGACCTTTTAGATACTTTTTCCAACACAGATCTCTATGGCTGGTGAAATGCTAATCTTCTGGAGAGTTTTTGTGTTGGTAGTTTCGTATTTCTGGGAAGTTTAGTGTTTCAGGGGAAGGCAGTTTTTGTACAGTTTCATAACAAAGGTGAGTATTTTAAAATGAAAAGAGCAGCAAAGGAATGGAGTAAGGAAGAAAAATCATAGCCAAGGGGTAGGATTCTGCTGACTCTGGTAAGCAATTTATCAGGATTTTCATGTACTAACTTTTCTTTTTCATTACATAGGCTTAACAACTTAATTGAAAATCTTGTAGCTGTCTTATGAGGCTAAATCTAGGTCTGTTTTTTTGTTGTGTTGCTTCCAGATTTTTCTTCTATATTTCTTTCTTTCTGGTCTGGGTTGTGTGAATGAATGTGTTCTGGATGTTTGGGGGAACATTTTGATAAAAATGGCCACCTTACAAGCAGAATGTCTCATTTTTTAGAAAAGAAATGATTTTAATTAATTGCCATTAGTTTTTCAGCTATTGCATTGCCTTGGAATGGTTGTATATGAGAACTGTGAAATGTACAAATGCCAAATATTAGTTGTGAGTCATATCTGAGAATTCCTCTTTGGCTATCACTTTGGGTATGTCCTAGAATCACTAACAATTTTAAGGCTGAAAGATGCTTTAGAAATCATCCAATCCAAGTCCTCACTTATAAATTGATGCCAGTAATATGAGGCCAAATAAAATTTGTATATATGTATATATTTAATAAAGAGTACTTGTACAAAAAAGCTTATCATAAATTATTTTACGACTATAAGTAGATATCTAGCCTTAAAGGCAGTGCTTGAAATTATTGTTGGAAGCTCTGATTATCTATTATTCCAATGAAATGACCTTATTTCTTTAGTGAGGAACATACTTCTTGCTTATCCATTGGCCTATTCTTCAGAAATATCTTATTGGCTTTCTTTTTTTTTTAAAGAAATTTTTCTCCTATAAATTTTATAAATTTTAAAGGGGTAAAAATTAATGATATTAGATTTGCAGTCCAGAGATCCAGGTGAACCCATAGTTTTCTTCTTTGTATATGAAGAAGATTTTAAAATAAATCAGGTGGCCAAATAAAGAGAAAGGGCAAAATTAACTAAGGATTCTTAATTGTTAATGTGAAGAATAAATTGACCAGACAGTTTAATCGCATAAAAAGGAATTATTTCATCTGCACATAATAATCATCAAATCAAGTCATGGCTACATTTTTTATTTTGGTCATCATTCCTATCTTACCACTAACTCAGAGCTATGTTAAACAAAGCACTTTTGTGAAGAACCAGTCACTTTTTACCATTAGCAAATTCTACAACAGTCATTAGGAGAGCTCAAAGTCTTGCCAATTTGTGAAGGAGAATTCTGGCTGAGAATGGTAATTCTGTATGTCTTATCTTTTAAAGATGAAATTCAGAACTGTCTTATTCAGTACCAGTATTTATATTGTAGCTTTCACCTCCAAGTTGGACCTTATACATAATTACTTCCAATTTACTCCAGGCATGACTTAAGTATAATAGTATATTTATATGATTAATATGCAGTTAAAATGACTTGCATTTGTTCATTTACAGAGTATTTGAATAGTGTTTTAAATTGGACCCCACAAATCTTGAATCAGAATTGGCAAAAAGCAGAGCCCCTCTCTTACCGATGGAAATGAATCACAGAGAGGCCGGTGACAAAGACAAAAGCAAGGGGCTGGAATTTATTTTGAAAGGTCATTTTTCGATCACTTCACCTCAATAGTGACCATGTTTCAAGCAATAAGTAAAAAAAAAAAAAAAAATTTGTTTGTGGTTTATTTTACCCGTGAACTGGTCCATTCTGCCTGACCTAGAAAAATATCCGCACTCCTCACTCTCGGTTTTCCAATGGTCCCCTCTTCTAGATTTGTGAATAACCTGCAGTGAAAAGCACCAGGTGGAGAAATGGATGACCTCATTTCAAGTTCTGACTCTATTGTGATTTTAAAGGAGTCACTTAACCTCGCTGGGCTTGATTCCTTATTTATAAGAGGATGGGAGGATTAAATATTATCTAAGCTTTCTTTTAATTTTGATATTTTCTTATTCTCATAGTAGACTAAATACAGGCATTTCTTAGAATATATATATATATATATATATATATATTCTCAAAACTTTGTGCCACTGATAGATGTTTATGGGGAAAAAAAATCTGATTTTAGTTTCACTACCTAATTACTTTAAGCTCATGACTTGACTCAAGCTAAGTTTCCCTCACCTTAAGAAAACCAAACCAAAACAAACAAACAAACAAACACCCACCTCCATTTAGATTAGGTATTTTCTACCCTGTGGAAGATTTTATTCTTTAAAGAATTTTGATATTTCTCTTTTCTGGGTATTTATTCATGCTTACTAACTGGGCTCCTGCTCCATTTTAGGTACTATGCTCATTTTTAGCTATACACAGAGAAATGAAACTGGTTCCTTTCCTTTTATGTGGTCCTAGCCTGGTAGTGATAATAGATGTGTAGACAAGTAACTATGGAGTATAATAAGTGCTTCAGCAGTATAGAGTAGAGCTAAGCCTGGGGTGATATGAGCGAACCCTCCCCTAAAGCACAAAAAATATAGAGGGGCGTCAAAAACCTTAATAATCAAGATAAATAATATTTTGAAAGAATATTTTTAAAAATCAAAATTCACACAAAAATCTATGATTAACAGAGTACCCAAATTTTAAATAAATATAGGCTCAGTATTAATATTTTTTTTTCTTTTGCATCAGGCTTTAATATCGTTCAGCCTGGGACTGATACAGAGGATGGAGAAGGATGCACATAATTTTATAACTTTATTTATAGGGAGGAAAAAAGAGTGATGGCAGGGAAGGCTTCACAGAGATGATTTTGAACTGAATTGTGTGGAATAATTTGGAGTTCTAGCCCCTCTGCTGACTTCTGCAAACAAACAAACAACAAGAGTACATTTTTACCACCTCCTGAAGCACGAAGAACTCTTACTACACAAACTTCCAAGTTGTAGGACAGAAGGTGAATTCAGGGAAGTGAAAAATGGTGATGTTGGAAAGACCTGCTGGAGCTGGATTAGAGAGTTTTGTGTCAATGACTAAAGAAATTGGATTTGATCCTGGACTAGTGGCAATTTATTGAAACTCTTGCAAGATAATAAGATGAAAATGAATGTGCTATGCTTCTGTTTTAGAGAGCTCACTTGATTGCTGTATGAGCTATGGAACAGAGGGCCATGAATCTGGAGATCATACAAGAATCGAGATGTCTCATTTTTCTTTTCTCTCTCAGTTAATCTTGGCATTTCATTTCTTTTTTTAAATCCCAATGACTTCATTGTCATTTGTGAAAATGATACATAATTGTTAAAAACAAAGATAGGCATTGCAGAAATTTAAAACAATCTCAAAATTCCACCCCCAAGAAAGTGTTAATATTTCATGAATATCAGGCCAGATACTTCTGTATGGATACATTTGTATAGAAGAGTAGAGTGAGTGGTTGATTAAAGGGCAGTTTTTTAAATTTAGGAGCCAAATATTTCGTATATGAAAGTTGTTAAATAACTGAAAAAAAAAAAACATTGACTCTACCTTTATGTAAATTTAAGATGAAAAATTCTAGGGTAAAACTGGAGAGATTGTTGAAATTTAGATAGTGTTGAATAAAACGAGATTCTGGGGACTTTGTGCATTTTTATTCCACATTTCAGCCTTTATTTCAGGAAAGCCTTTTTCCTATAGTGTGTCTAAATAAGTTTTCTTCTTAAGTGCTAATTATGTTCAATTTCTTTTGCCTCTGTAACTATTTATAATATTTCTTGTAATCACTTTTGTGTTTATAAATTTGTTGTCAACTTTTGTGAACCATAACCCAAGTGAGGTTTCAGTTGTGTTTATCCTAGTTTGTAACCTCTAATGTAATTTTGAACTTTATAATGGTTTTATTTTTTTCCATTGCTTTCTTGGTCTATGCCATTTCATTTTTTCATTTCTCTCTACTGTTTTTAGAATCTATTAAAGCATTATCTTTTCTTAGAGCTTCTCACTCTCCTATCAATGAGATCATGTCTGTAATTTGAGACTACAAATAACTCTTTATATAAACTTTTCCTCTGTTTCTTGAAAAAAATTCTTTTCCTCTGGTATGAACTTCATCTGCTTTTTCATTGTGTTTTTGCTTCCTCTGCCTGTGTTTCAGGCTGATTTCTTTCTATTAATCACTGAATGAAGCCAGCTATTTACTGAACTCTATGTGGGAAGTGGCGGGGAATGAATCAGAGCTGCCCACAGCAGCTATTTAAATTTCAGATTTCAAGCCCACCTCCCCAAATCTGTTTTAACTTCTGCCCAGGGACCATACTTTTCTCTATTTTTGACATTTGGTGTTCCACGTGGCTCACAGTGTAAAAAATCTCCCAGTTTTCCTTTCTTGGTGTTGTTAGCACTCTAGTGATTTTCTCCCCTTCCTCCTGTCTCCCACGTTCACGCTAGTCATCTGTTTTACCCAGTACGCTGTTTCACAACTATCAAATACAGTCTATCAGCAACTTTTTCCTTAGCCCCATATTCCACCATTTGGGGCTATGTAATGAAATTCTGTAAAGACAGATTTTGTTTTTCTCTTGCCTGTCCATTTTCCATCTCATGGTGGCTTCGCACAGTCTTTGAAGAATGTCTCAGGACCATGACACTGAGTGAAATCTAGATCCTATCCAAAATGCTCTCCAGTGATCGTCCTTTCTTCCATTAGTGCAAAATGTGTCCCTGTTTGAAACCTATTTATCACCGTTTGTTGTAAATTACTTATAATTACAGATGTGGTTTCATTTTGTTCTTTTTTTTTCAATTTTTCATTATTTATGTTATTTTTGGAAGGATTTCATAGGAGAACAGTGAGTTGTAAATGCCTTTATTTCACCATCTTCAAGTGAATCACCATCTATCATTTGTATTTCTGTTAGGCCAGGGGTTGACCAGAGTATCTTTTGCTGATATTTTTGCTGACAACCAGAGCTCTGTGGTTTTTCCCTTTTGTATATCAGGTGTTACTGCGATCAGGTAAGAGACCTGGATTAAATCTGTAATAACACAGTTGATAGAAGACACTTCCCTTTAAGGGGAGGAAAAGAAATGATAATAGTAGGAAATAAATATTATTGCAATTAACCTTTGACTGGCATATCTTTTTTCACTCTTGTATTTGTGAACGGTATGCTGTATTCCGTCCTTGCCGATGTCTGCCCATATAGTGGAGCATGTTAGTTGTCATTTTCCTGATTATGTATACCGTTTCCTACTTCAAATATACAATAGATCAGAACCTTCATTTTTCTAGATATGCAAAATTATTGTTGGTTGATGAAGTAGGGTTTTATAATTATAAGTGAGTTTTACTGGAAAATGAATCAAAATCCAGTTTTCGGGTGAGGCCATACTTCATGCTATAAGACATTGAATTGCTGTAGTAAATAGGAGGTTAAAGTTTCCATTGGTTTATCCTTTAATGAGGAAAACTCCCTAAAAATTTTATGCTAGAAATATTGAGAATTGAAGAAGGAATAAAGTATTCCATTTGGTTTTTCAATTGTAGTGTTGCACAAACTGAGGAATAAAAACTTATCTGCCTGCTCTTTGGATAATTTTAAATTGTTTGTTTAATTGCACAATTAAAAATCATCCTCGTTATGGGAGTAAAGAAAAATAATAATGCATATTTCATCATATCATGAAAAATAAATTTGTTATCCCATGAGCTTTATTATTTTTGCTCAATCAGAATAGCAAATAATAAGTCATGTTATTTTAAACAGTATAAAATTTGGATGAGATACAGGTGTTTTCATTTCATGGGAAGACAGTTTTCTTACAAAGTACACACTTCCTGAGCTTATAGAAATCACATTGACCCCTTGAAACTGATGATTTTATTTTATGTAAGATTATCACCACAATACATTATAGTAAAGAACACATAGTCATTATGATTTTATTTTTGCAAATTTGTTTTTTCATTTTATTTATTTTTCCATCATGATAAGTATACCCTTCAATCCCCATTTTTGGGGGGATTTGTTTTAAAACGATGAAAACAGTTGTTTAGTATTTTAAAATAATGCATCAGGAAATTAATGCCCTTTAAGCAAACGTCTCTTGCTTTTCAAAGCTAAACTTATTATTCATGGTAATAAACTTCCTTTGCTTCTTAAAAAAATTTATATATGAGCATAACATTCTGGAGTAATTCAGATTTCAATTTTTCACTAGTGGATGAGTATTTAAAATGAAGAGGATTTAAATTTCAATAAAATTTGATCACAGATACTTATAATTTAAGATAAATGTGTTGGAGCTAAACTCTGGGATCATTAAAATACAAACATTGTATCTAATGCATTTTTTTCTATTTAAATTTAAAACAGTAAACATAAATATCTTTGGATTTTTTTTGGTTTAAGAATTTTTTTCTGTTTATAAATATACTTTAAATTGGTCATAGGATTGTTTTGGACATGATATTTCACTTATTTTTTTTAATATTTATTTTTTTGAGGGGGGTGCAAAGGGAAAGGGAGAGAGGGAATTTCAAGCAGATGCCTCACTGAGCACGAAGCAGCACACAGGGCTCAATCTTACGGCCCTGAGATCATGACCCAAGCCAAAACCCAGCCAGAGGCTTAGCCAACTGAGCCACCCAGGTGCCCCTGATATTTCACTTTGGAAGCCTTGCCTCATTCATGAGTATTCCTAGTTTTCACTTACCTCTAGTTCCCTGCATGACCATCATCTAGACTGTAGTTCTGCCAAGTTTTCAGGGTCAGAAAATTCTTTGTGGGTGATATGGATGAAGAAGAAAAGTGATAAGACCCATTGTATTTGATGTGGTACAATGAGAACCTTACATATGTGATTTTGATTGATCAGAGAGGTATCAAATGTATATATATATATATGTCTTTGTTTTTATTCAGATGCATCAAAATGAATAAAGTAGAGCAATCTGTAACTTAATTCTAACTTGTGAGGCCAAAGTAAATGTCTGAGAAGCTGAATGAGGTTAACTTATAAAAATATGTGAGCTTATGCTTTTCATCTCCAGCTCAGCATAGTAGCTGTATTTATTTCATTGAGATGAAGTGCTTTGACCACTCTGACGCATTTATTTAAAGTTTTGTTTTTGTTTTTACATTTTATAATGTATCATGAAACATTTTGAATGTAACCCTCCTTGTTCTGAAACAACTGTTTTCTGAAGAAAAATTCAGGGTTTTGAAAATAAAATGTACCTAAGAGAAAAAAATTGACCACAGATTTTCCACCACACACACACAGACACACACATTCCTGTATGAGTACATACTAATAAAATACATGAGTACACGCAGTATTCTTTTTTTTTGTTGTTCACTTTTATGACATGTTAATTAAGTCCCTTCCATATTTAATCGTATTTGTGCATGGATGGACTGAATGTTTGTCTCCCCAACATGCATATGTTGAAACCCTACCCCCATATCATGGTATGAGGAAATAGGGCCTTTGGGAGGTAATTCGGATGAGATGAGGTCATGAGGGTGGAGCCCTCATGAATAGGACTAATGCCCTTCTAAGAGTCAGTAGAGCTTGCTTCCTCTCTCTGCTCTCTGCCAAGTGAAGATACACTGAGAAGTGGACAGTCTGCAGCCTGGGAGAACCTGACCACTGTGGAACCCCGATCTTGGGCTTCCAGCCTCCAGAACTGTGATAAATACATTTCTGTTGTTTAAACCACCTAGGTTATGAGATTCAGTTATAGCAGACTAAACTAAAGGCAATTCCTTACTCCTTTGCAAACATTTCTATTAAAATTTTAATACTCAAAGTGTATAGCACCTTTGTTGTGTAGTGATTTCTGCTATGTTTTTCTTTTTTTAAATTTCTATAGGTCTCACTAATCACCGTGTTTCCAACTGAACTGAATAATAGGTAGAAAGTACCTGCCTTTTATTTTCGGTATTGATAATAGAGAATGTAGAATGATGTGGAAGAAAGAGGAAGTCAAGATCAAACAAAACCATTCTCAAACACAAGTATCAGTAGAGCAGTAGGAAAAATAAGGTAATGGAATACGTAGAGATATTATGACTTTTCAAGCTGGATTATTTCAATTGTTTATATTATGTTAATTTCATTTGTTTTAATCATTGGTGAGTCATTTCTGCATGGCTCATTTTTGAAGTAGAATAGTTAAAAGTTAATTTTCTTTCCGACTAATTGGAAGCCAGCGATCACTGCTGGCCGCTTGGTTATGAAAAACACTGAGGTGGTTCAATAATCATGAACTTGTTTACAAGGTTACCTAACCTATATTATTATCGTCTGTGCATTCTGAAAATTAATTTCTCTCACAAGAAAAAATGCGTGAAAGTCTTACCATTATATTCGACTATGTTTTCTTAAAGTCAAATATACATCCATCATGTGAGTACTTAAAGGGTATCCCTCTCTTATTATTCTGGAAAACGTAAAATAATGTCATCTATTTAACATTGGTTTGGATAATGTTCTCATTTGAAAACTCTTCAGGGTAACATTCATCAGCTTGGTATTCTAGGCAAATGGATTCATGTATCTGTATCATTAGTGTTAAGATAAATGCTAATGAGTGGCATCATTTATTAAGGAAGGACCATATGTCTGCTGTGGAATAATATTATTGTCAAGATGCCTCATGTGCATTTATCATTTGAAAACTAAACAGACTGATACATGTGTACGTTTAACAGAGGAAGATATCTTAATTGGCACATTACTCCAACATTCTGATTCATTTCTATTTCTCCTTTGGTTTAAGTGGCCTGCATTTGCCTACCAGTCCTTAGTGTAAACATAATGTAGTATGGTATCAAAACTCCTTCCCTCACAGTTTATGGTCTCCTTACATGGAGGGAACACAAATCCCTTTCTCTCCAGTCTGAAAAATGGAAAAGGTAAAGGCACTATTCTTTTTTTGTGTATATATTTTTTTATTTCTGTATATTTTCTAACCAATACATCATATAATATATAATACTCTTCCCTAAATGAGAACAATATTTTTTTCACTCATAAGTAAGACTAGGTCTAATGTTTCCTTTAGCAGAAAAGCAAATATGAGGTAAAAAGCTATTACTCTTTATTTTGGAAAAGGTTGCATTGTGAATAGAATAATACCTCTGGCCACTCTAAGAATAAACCATACATAGAATTGAAAATGCCCTGTAGAGATTGTGCTAACTGAATTATTCAAATACATCCCTCAAAGAGCAGATCTAAAATGCTGGCATTCTTCATAAAGGTTGAGTGATATGTAATTCATTTTCCATTACACAATTACTCCTTGCATTTCTGCTCAAGTGGTGGCCTTATTTCCAGCTCCTTGGTCTCATCTCTCCAGCCCCACCCATTCTACACGCTGATGTCAGAATATTTCTGTGCATTTCACACTTGCCTTAGTGTCTCTATTGGCTCTCCATCACTTTTGGGATAAAAAAGGAATTCCTTACTATGACATTAAGGGCCTAACACAACCCACCTCTAATGTCACCTTCATCCTCTCCTTCCATCTGTTTTATGATCTAGCCACCCAGGACTACATGAAATTCTCTGAACACTCTCTGAAATTCTCTCTGTGCTTTTTCAAGCTAAATCCTTTGCCTCACTTGCCTTTTTCCTGTTCTTGTCTTGTTGACAACTTCCTATAAGTCACAGCCCTAATATTTCTACTAACTGAGGCCATCTCTGATTCTCCTTAGCAGAATTAATCCATGGCAATTTCCCATTTCTCCTACTACTCTTCTGTAGTAACTTTCATATGAAATTATGGCATCAGATCTATTTTTTATTTGTAAAATAAATAAAAATATTTATTGAATATATTTGGGCAAAAAAATGAATAGACTACCCTCTTTGATCAAAAGTTCACAGTTTTGGGATGCCTGGTGTCTCAGTCAGTTAAGCATTTGCCTTCAGCTCAAGTCATGACCTCAGGGTCCTGGGATTGAGTCCCAAGTTGGGCTCCTTGCTCAGTGGGGAGCCTGCTTCTCCCTCTGCCTGCTGCTCCCCCTGCTTGTGCTCTCTTTCTCTGACAAATAAATAAATAAATCTTAAAAAAATGTTCACAACTTTATAAGTTTAAGAAGATTAAAATAAATAAGCCCATTGTCTGATGACAAACTGAGGTTCCTAACATAGTGCTTGTCAATTTGTAGGTTTCTTTTGTTTTATTTTTTATTTACTTATTTATTTTTTAGAGTGGGGAGGAGGATGGGGCAAAAGGAGAGGGAGAGAGAGAATTTTTTTTTTTTTTAAGATTTTATTTATTTACTTGACAGAGAGAGAGATAGCCAGCGAGAGAGGGAACACAAGCAGGTGGAGTGTGAGAGAAAGAAGCAGGCTCCCAGTGGAGGAGCCTGATGTGGGGCTCGATCCCAGGACTCTGGGATCACGCCCTGAGCCGAAGGCAGACGCTTAATGACTGAGCCACCCAGGCGCCCCGAGAGAGAATCTTAAGCTGGCTCTATGCCCAGCACAAGGCTTGATGCAGGGCTTGAACTCAAGAACCTGAGATCAAACATAGGTTTAGTTTATTGGGTAATTTGAATTTGGTTGAGTGCCAAAGAGGACAGTATGCCAACAATAGCCTTCAATTTATTTTTGCATTTGGTAAAATAATATTTAATTATTTAAAAGATGTAGGCAAAACAAATAACTTTGTACAATTCCAATTTAAGATTATGTACTATGGCCAAAAAACCATTTTTAATGCTTTCAACTGAAGGTATTATTGTGGCTCTATAATCATAATTCTGACATTTACTTGATAGAAATTGGAGGGGGATTCAGATGTATACATTTCAAAATTGTTGTAAGATTGTGTGTATTTTTTTAAATAATAAATATAAGTTTACAGTTCTTGATTGTGTTTTCCTCACATACCCCTTGGTAAAACAATATAGAAAATAAAAAGTTTTGGCTTCACATTATAACATGGTTGAAAACTCCTCTTTATACCCCTGAGAAATTTTGTCATTTAAGTGCTCAAATAAATTTGTCATTCTTTGACAATAATCATGCTTTGAATTACAAAACATGACTTATTCAGACCATATAAATTATTTTGAAATAAATGTTCAGATAAGTAATTGTAGGATAGAATTGATTCCACTAGTTTCAGAATTGACATTACATTGTTGTTCTATGAAAATCTTATTTTAGTAATAGTATAGTAGTGCATTGCTAATGGCATGCTACCATGTACCAAACTCCCTCCTATAGCGACAGTAGGAAGAAAATATGGTATCAAGGGAGTAAAACCATGAGAAAAAAATGAAACAATGGTAAAAAGTATTTTGAACAAAATTCCACAATGGTTTTTAAAGTTAGCAAGGAGTACAATGAAATGAAATACTTGACAAAGCAGGGATGCCATTCCACTATTTCTAGATCAATTTTCAAATTTGTACAACTCAAAGTTAAACTTGGGACACAGAAAGTAAGTTTAGGTAATGGAGAGAACAGAATGATGAGTCTTTTTTAATTAATACACTGTCACATATTTAAGCTTGTTGCTGTTCTTATTTCTGAATTGTTTGCCCAGAACCGTAGATACTTAGTATAATTCTACTGTGCACATAAATTGCTGTTGCTGTTCCAACCAGCCCTATTGAGGGTTGTTGGTTTTGTAGATATAAATACAAAACTAAAGCCATTTCTCTTACCTGATGCCCGATTGGCTAGAAATGACTTCCTTTGAATACAAATTGATCTTTATATTATTATGTAAGAATAATTTAAAGACAGAAAAGAAGCTTGTGGAAGTAAAAATAGAGAAAGGGCAGAAATGCTCTGAAGATATAAAGCTTATAAAAGCAAAATTAATACTTTCAATTTTGTATGTCTTGTATTAACATGTCTTCTCTTCGGGAATTCTTAACTATTCCTGGCAATAAACACTTCAGAAATAGATTACGTGTAATCTAGTATTTTATTTTACCTTTTAATATTTCCATGTTGCTCTTAAAACTACGTGATTTATGCTGGTAATACTGTATGGATAGGAGATTATATACAAATTGAATCTTATTTAAGAGTTAATATTTTTCTCTTTTGAGGGAGGAAATATATCTGATATGCTGCTTAACAAACTTCCTCAAATTTTGGTGTCTTAAAACAAAAATTTATTTATCTGTTTGTTTGTGTCATTGTTTTGTTGGCTCATCGGAGCGGCTCTCCCTTGGAGTCTCCTACACAGTTGCAGTGAAATAGCAGGGAAGGATGGAGTCACAGGAATGTGTTTTCACTCAGTGATGCCTGGACTGAGAAGTCCGCAATCATGGTGGCTACTTGAGGATTTCTTTCTCTACATGGCTGTCCTGGGATTTCTCAGCGCATGAAGTCTCATAGATCAGATTTCTTACAGGGCAGCTGGCTTTCCCCAGAGCAAGCATTTCAAGATATAGGAAGTGGAAATAGAAAGTCTTTTAATGCCCATCTTACAAATTGGCGCAAATATGGCACTTGTGCCAAATTCTATAGATCAGAGTAGTTGCAGAGTCCTCTCAGATTCAAGTAGAGGTAACACGGACTTTACCTCTCAATAGGAGGAATGTCAAAGAATTCTAACCATCTTTAATCTGCACTTGTATTAACATTACTAGTGGCCCTATTAAGTAAATATCAACATTTCATGCCTTCTTAGTAGTTGAAAACCTCAGTGGAATTTAGCTGAATCGGCCCTAGATTATCCACACTGAGATATTTAAAAAAAAAAAAAAGGTCTTTGCATAATTTGCTTTATAATCAATACAGAGTTTCAGTTTATGAAAAATAGTTCAAGCATTTATTCCCTTTCACCTGTTATTTGGTGTGCTGTTGTGTGCACTGTCACTACTTAGTAGTCAAACACCAATCCAGAGGAGAGGATGCAGGAGAAGAATCGTTTATCTTTCAATAAAATCTATAGAGAATACATATCTCTACATTTATAACACATGAAACAAGACTCTGAGAGAACTGGGTCACATATGTGTCTGTCAGCAGAGTGTAAAAATTAGAGGTTACTCAGGTTCCAGGGTAAAGAATTAACAGAGTAGACCAGTTTCTTCCTAAACCTTACGTAAAAATAGAACACAAGTAATGAGACTCTGAGTTTTGGGATTGTGACAATGAAGATATCATATCCTTCTGCTAATATTACAGCATCCCATTTACTGTCCCTTCGTTTAGCTAATTTACTCCAGGCCTGATAGCTGGCAATTTAGCCAATTAAATGGAAATTGAAACAAGGAAAATTTTAATTTTGGGGGTGCAATTTCACAAATTTAGACAGTGGATATAAATAAGAAGTTCTTAGAAATAAATGGAGATGTTAGTTCTGTCAAATAACCTGAAAACCATTATTTTAAAAAGGAAACAAAACCAAAAATTTGCCAGGAAGCATAAAGTAGAGCCTCTCAAAAAATCATGAAGATGGTCAAGTTGTAGGGCTGTTGTAGGCTGGTATCACAGATTAAATATGTTGTATAAGTGTTAATATAGCTAGATAATTATTTTAGGCTTGAACCATTTCTTGATCAGGGCATATAATTTTATGAAATTTTATCCTAAATTCCATTGGTTGTTCTATTTTTACCCTATTGAAATCATAGGGTTACAGTATGGTGGTCAGCATCTAAAAGCAATAAAAAATCAACCTCCAAGTAGATAAATTAATTTAGACACTATGAAGTATATTCATATAACACAAACACTTTTTTAAAAAAGATTTTATTTATTTATTTGAAAGAGAGAGTGAGAGAGAGAGACAGAGATCACAAGCAGGGAGAAAGAGGGAAAAACAGACTCCCCACTGAGCAGGGAGCCCGACGTGGGACTTGATTCCAGGACTCTGAGATCATGATCTGAGCCAAAAGCAGACACTAACTGACTAAGCCACCAAGGCGCCCCATAATACAAACAGTTCTTAATGCCTTTTCCTTCTATGTTCTGTCCACTTCCCCATATTCCACTGTTACTTCCATATGCCTGTTTCCAAAAGTCTCCATAAATGCCTCCCTGAACCCTATACCATGTACCTCTCATCTTTTTTACCGTTACCCCTCTCAAGTTTAATTTTTTATCATATTCCATTATGAAGAAAAGAATCAATCTGGCAATTCAAAAAATTTTATGCTGATAAAATTCAGATTTTGAGGATTTTGCAGATTATAGTTATTGAAAAAAAAAGCCTGCAACACAGAAAGACATTTAGATTTACCCCTACAAAATCAAGGAATAACCTTAAAAAATTTAATTGGATTTTAGATGATGTATAATATAAGACTTAACCTTGAAATTCTTCAATTATACCTTGGACTATTTTAACCCATATGAAAAATATTTTGATGCATCTCCCATTATAATTGAATAAATTTACTTTTTTGGAGAAATAAAATTAAATTTAAAAGGCTTTCTAATTTGCATCATCTAAATTTGACAAAACCTTCAAAAGAATCATAAATAACAGAAAACTTATTTGATGAAGCTTATGTCAAATATTTGCTGAAGACTGATGTTCTGAATGGAGGTAAAAAAGACAGTACTTGTGAAAATATTTGGGTTGAAAAATTTATACTTCAATATGAAAAAATAGAAGTGATATTTTCTGTTTAGTGTAATTTCTTAGCTAATTTTCTTAATATAAAATAGGATCTACAGAGAAGAGCAAATTGAAGGTGTCAGAATTTCCCATATATCAAACATAAAATACATATTTGAAAAAACAATTAAGAAGTTAAAAACAACAATAATGCCATATTAAAATGTAAGTCTTCAGAAAAATTTTAGTGACTCAGTATTGTAGACAATTAAGGCTGAAACAAATTAAAATACATTAATACGTGCCAAGAATTATCATTCCGTTATTTTTAGTGTTCATATTATCAATATAAAGACATTTTTAAAGTTTTTGCTTGAATGTAGTTTTACATTTTTAGAAGTAATCTCATTTTACGAAATGAATTTTGAATTGTACTCTTTATAAGTCCACCAACATAAAATTTATAATTTTAATTAATTTTATTTTCTCCATTTATTTTCAAGTGGCCTAATTTGGATAATATATTATACGGTTACCATATAATAAATTGTCCACACATATGGTTGGTATGTTTAGGAGAGGTGAGGTACACTACAACAGAGTTGCAGCTCACTTTGCGGTTACAGGCAACTCAAAGTACCCCTGTGACCAACTGGGATGAAGACGTAACTGAAAGAGCCAGTGAGCTTGCCAAAAGATTGCTGTGACATGAAAGTTAAAGATCTCTACGTGAGAGATTGCACTGCACTGAGGAGCGGGAACACTGAACTCCCAAAGGCACTTCCTCCACTATGGAGGGACATGTATTAGAACAAGACGCCTGACGATTCTCTCTTCTTCCTGCCATGGTGGCAATCAGTGATCTGATTGGTCGATTTGGAAAGCGAGCTCTCTTCGCGACCCGCCCCTTCCTTTTCTCTTAGGGAGGAGCTGCCCAGAGGAAGTGCCCACCTAGCTCCGCCCCTCGGGGCTGTTAAGTTGACGAGTACGTCTTTTCGTCTGTGCTGTCTTCCGTTGGGTGCCGTTCCTGGCGTCGTCGGTAAGTCTAATGCTGGGGTTCAGAGTCAGGAAACCTGCAATATATAAGCCACGGTCTTCAGTATATTCTTTAGCAGTTATAAAGGAATATTTTGGTTTCCCTGCTGCTTTGCTCTTAGTTGTCTCAGGGTAAAAGAGAGACGTTACGAGTAGGACTCTCCTCACACCCCAACATCCAGGATATAGAGCGGTAGCAAAGAGAACATGAAAAAGAGCAATTCTATGTTGTGGAGTGCGGAGAAAGCTTCGGGCATGCTTCTCGCATGGCTAAAGTGGGAGGTGTTAAACTTTGATAATACCGGTCAAGGCACTAACCACATGTTTTCGGTGGTAGTGGTTTGCCGCAGCTTGTGGCAGTTTTATCACGGGAGGGCGGCTGGTTTTATAAAAGTAAATACCCACTTGTATGGAGGCAAGTTTGCATCCTTTTCAGCAGTAAGCAAAGGCAGGCAACCTTTGGGGGACTCAGCAATCAAAATCTGACTAGGAGTGCTGAGGCATCCTTACTAAAGCATCCTAGTCAAACAGTTGCTACTGCTTGACGTTAAATTCTGAATACATTTATTTTTTCTAAGTCGTCTTGTCTGAGACAAAGTTTTGGTTATAAAGCAAGTCTTTTCATGTACCAAGCTTTTTTAGGTTTCAGTGTTTCTATTATATCCAGCCGTGCCTGCTGTAAATATTTAGTGCCAGGCCTAGGCTGGTGGCATAGAAAGTCTTCTCAGGTTCTGATCCACTCTTATGTTGTTTTGACTGCCCTTCAGAGTCAAGGGGAAGGAATGTTGGACAAATCTAGGGGTCATGTGATTTGTCTGTAGGTTTAAAAGTTGCTTTTGATTTCAGGTGGCTCTGAATTTGATAATTCCATATGGTCTGATTGTGACTTTGAATTGCTGAGATTCAAACTCATGGTAGCAGGTGGATGGATATCAAATTAAAGAAGAATTGGGGCCCTTTCCATAAAGAATGTATACCTTCTCCTTAAATTGAGGATGAAAAACAACTTAATAAAATATTGCAAAAACAGTGGCTTAGAAAGCAAACAAACAAACAAAAAAAGGCTTGTTCTTGGAATGCTCTGGCTCTAATAATTGATCTTGCTTTGGAGTTTAAGGTGTTAGGGTACTTGTGCTTCAGGTTAATATAGAGTTGTGGAAGAATGGAAACGAAAGGAAAAATTTGCTGGAGGAAAATAAAACTTTTAGAAAAAAACTAGAGAAACTAGGGGATGAACTTGACAAAGGTCTTGAAAGAAAATAATTTGAAGTTCAAGTAGACATTTGTGAGAGAGAAATGGAGATTCAAAGGGATCTAAATTCTCTTCAACAGAGTATTGGAAAAGAGAGAGGTGTTCAGTTGTTATTAGATTAAAATAGGGGCCTAGGTCTAAAATTAATTAAAGAGAGAAAGAGGCAGGATCTCAAATGGAATGATTCCTTCAAAAAGAGTCAGGAAACAGGAAACTATTGAGAGGTCACAGATAAGTGTGATATAAAAGGCATTAAAACAGCATCTTAGAGATCAGAAAAGATAAGCAGACCTGTAGAATACACAAAGTATCATTAGGTGATTTTTTTTTTAAGATTTATTTATTTTAGAGAGAGAGTGCTTGCACGTCAGGTTGGGTGTGGGGTCAAGGGAGAGGGATAGAATCCTCAACCAGACTCCCTGCTGAGCACGGAGCCCAATGTGGGGGCTTGATTCCATGACCTTGATCATGATCTGAGTTGAAATCGAGAGTTGGATGCTTAACTGACTGAGCCACCCAGGGTCCCTCATTAGGTGATTTTTAAGGGAATATAGTAATTGTAGGTTTGTATAGAAGTATAGTTTGTATAGTTTGTGCTTAGAAGGAACATGCCTAAGAATTAGGACTCAAGGGGCGCCTGGGTGGCACAGCGGTTAAGCGTCTGCCTTCGGCTCAGGGAGTGATCCCGGCGTTCTGGGATCGAGCCCCACATCGGGCTCCTCCGCTATGAGCCTGCTTCTTCCTCTCCCACTCCCCCTGCTTGTGTTCCCTCTCTCACTGGCTGTCTCTATCTCTGTCAAATAAATAAAATCTTAAAAAAAAAAAAAGAATTAGAACTCAAGACAAGACTCAGCAATATGGGGCATATTGAAAGGAGCCAGGCAAGAAGATGACTTAGGTCCAAGCTTGAATGGACTTGATGTTAGTCTGATGGGAGAAAAGTTCCTGTGTGGAATTATGCATCCCAGGGGAGTGGAGGAGAAAAAGAATTTTTTTTTTTTTTAAAGAGTAGATGCTTTAGTAAACTCAGAATTGAGTGATTTCATTTTTGTTGATAGAGACGATTCTGAAATTTAAGAAATAGAGGAATAATTTACCAAAAAGCCTAATGTCTAAAAAAGATGAAAAGGAAGGCAAGTACTCATTTCTAGCAATCAGCAATAATCTTGTATGTTTTGGAGAAGAGACCAAATTAATAGCAGGTTAAGCAGTTAGAAACTGAACTCTCTAAACAGATTAAATAGTTAAAAAACTAAAACTTTCTAAAAAGTGTTGAAGAGAATAGATGAAAATAAAAACTAGAGGCAGATTTCATTGCTGCAGAAAAATATGTAGCCGAAAAAGTGCTGTTCAGGGTCTGAACAATTCAATGATGAAAGACAGTGCCTGGAGGAGCACATGGAAGAGGTATTAGTTCTTATGGGGCCTCTAGGGGCTCGGGCTTCAGAAGCATCTGTAGCTTCAGTTCAGGAATCTGTTGAGAGTGATTTGCCAGCCGAAACAAATGGGATAAGAGAGAAACCCTCTCTACGAGGCAGGCTTCACTAGCTTTGCAATTCCATAACAAGAGGTGGTGGAAAGAGCCACTCATGGTATAGGATTGAAAATATCTGCTTCCTGAAGATAGTAGCCCTTGTTTCATAGGATAGAGTCCACTTCTAGCAGTACCAGAGTGTCAGAAACTGGGGGTTAAAGGAGGGAAAGGAGATGAAGAGGTTTTTAAAATATATTGCAGAGGAAAATATTGTACTTCAGATAAAATTTGGTGATTCTGGTTTCAAGTCTTTAAACTTTTCTGGAAGGCAGGAATGTCTCAAGTGTCATTCTGTGAGAGAAACAGCAGTATGCTAAGTGCATTTTGTTCCTAGATATGATGATTATTATAGAGTCAAAATTAATGTTTTAATAGAAGTTTTCTGGAGTCTGCTACTCACACAAACTGATAAGCATCCTAGTGAAGCTGAAACTAAGAATATTTCCAGGTCCCTTATTCCTTTAGATGCCATTCAGTTCTGGTTTCTAAGCACATAGTGTTTTGCGGAATAATCTAAGATCAGAGAATGGCTTGTATTTAGACTTCATGGGTGCAGGACCAGTTTTGTTAAGTTTATATATTCATTTACTATTGTTTTTGAACCATATATCCAAAACTCAAAAACAGTTCAAAAACTAAAGTGATATTAAAAAAAACTATACATTGACAAATCTTCTATCTGCTTCACATTTTACTTAATCAGTTGTTTAACAAACACTGTAATAAATAATACTTATTAAGTGCCCAATACTATCCTATGTATTTGGCAAATGTTAACTCATTTATTTTCTGTATCAGCCCCATTATGTAAGAATTCCTATAATTCCCATTTTGTAGATAGGCCAAAAGAGGTTAAATGATTTGTAAGTGGCAGAGACCAGACCCAGGCAGTCTGGCTCAAGTTAGACTAGTTAGGTAAATGATTTAGTAGGGCCTATACTAAATATGCCTCTTATGTCATTTTAAAAAATGCAAATGAATGCAAATATGAATGTATTTTCTTAATTTTTTCCCTTTCTATACAAAAGAAAGCAAACTTTATACATTATCTGCACCTTTTTTTTCCACTTAACTGCATATTCTGGACATATTTTCATATCAGTATAAAGAGAGCTTCTCATCCTTTTTGACAGCTGCATTGTATTAATAGCGTTATGTGAATGTGTCGTAGTTTACTTAAACAGTCTCGTGTTGGTGGACACTTGGGTGACTTCCATTTTTATTTCATTCTTGGCAGGTGTATCTGTAGTATAAATTCTTAGAGATTGAACTGCTGAATCAAAGATGAATGCATATGTAGTATTGTTTATATATTGCCAAATTCCATAAGTCTCTTACCATTGCTCATTCTGCTTCATCATAGCCTCTTCAACAGAAATGTTTAGATTTTTGCTAGTCTGATAGGTGAAAAAATTTTTTCAGTGTTGTTTTAATTTTTGTTTATTTAATAATATGATATGAATGAATTGAATATCTTTTCATTTGTTGAAGGACCATTTGAATTTCTTTTTGTGTGAATTGACTGTCATGTTCTTTGCGCATTTTCTAGGAAGCTTTTAGTGTTTTATTTCTGTTAGATATATTAATATTTATTTTATTTTGTATGCACGTGTGAGGTGCTTTGTATCACTGACAGATTTTCTTTAATAATAAAAGCACCACCACCCCTGCCGCTGGCCTTACTTTTATGGTGACACAATGAGAGCTAGATCAGTTGTTCTACACAAGTAGAAAAACTGTCTGTAGGTGAAGAACATGAAAAAAACAATTTTTCTCTGATTATTATGCAGTAAGGAAGCAGCTATCTTTCTCCCTTCCTGAAAGAGTCTCCTTGGAAACATATGGGCCTGATTCCTAGCTATAACACTTTGGTCTGTAAGTCATATCTCCCCAGAAGTCAGATAACTCTGTGGGTCTCAGACCTAGAGATGTCTCTAAGTCCTGGATCTCATTCCTTCATGAAATGTAAATACCTAGAAATAGTATACCCAGTACTTTTACCCAGTACCTAAGGTACTTGTCCCAGAATGTAACCTTTTGTCTTTGGGGAAGATAAGTTTTATTATCCTTTTGGATCAGAGCAATTAGCACTCTAATTTGGGGGAAGAAATGGCTACAGATCTGATCGTATAATATATAAAAATACTTTCTAGGAGAAATGAAAAGATTCTCTAACTTTAAATACATTTTCATGTTGCAGGAGGTTTGGACTTTTGATAGGAGCAATGAAAAATCCAGGAATGTTTTATTTTCCTACACATAGATGATATAATTTTTATCATTTCTGCTGAATAAAGATATTAATACTATACCTGGGGCATAGCAAATACTCCGCAAATGATCCTCATTGTAATAATAATTATGCTTATTGTTTTAAGATATTAAAAATGCCTGTATCCATGTTGCAGAAAGAATAAAATGGAAATTACTTTTGTATTTATTTATTTCACTTACGAAATGAATTTGTGGCTAAAATTTAGGTTGGATGGTGTCTGTCATGAGCCTTGAAATCTACAGAGAGGAGTCTGCATTTTTCTCATGGAAGGTTATTTAGCAAACAAATTATTTACCTTCCTTGGTAAAAGAGTACCCCCCTCCCCACATATGTATATGCATATATATCACATACACACACGTGCCTCCTTGAAGTGCCATCAGGTTTCTGTTTTCTCCAGAGCTTTATAAAAATGGATTTTATGCCTACTAAGGCATAGAGACTTTATTCTGTACTAGTAGCTAAACCCAGTAGTTGGGAGATCATCTCTTACTTGCTGCCTTTTGTAACTCATCTTTTAGATTCTAGTTATAAGGATTCAAATTCCTTTAAATTTCTGTTTAAAACTATGATGTGTTTTCAAATAGGATACTATAATACCTAGCTGGAAAGACAAAGCTGCTTCATATGAAGTACAATATAGAATGTTGTGAAGTAGTGGTAGTAGTAGTAGTAGTAGTTGAAAAAGAAGGATCAGTATAGCTTGAAGTATTGATAATATTGTGGAGGATATGGTACATGAGCTGGACCTTTTTATATGAGGTAAAGAGAGAAGATAGCGTATCAGGTTTGGAAACTAGCATGAACTAAGGTTGTTTCTTGAATACGTCTTAACTTTTATCTTCTAGTGACATACAGTGATAAGTGATGGAACAACCCTTCTTCATGATTTTATAAGATAATTTTAAAGTACACTGTGATTCATTAGTTACTTCTGTAATTAGGGAACAGAAGGAGATATGCCATCAACAATGAACCTATCAGGTTAGAACAAAAAGTTTAAGGTAATATGCTACGGGCAATGTAGAACCATCACAGTTTTAAACAGGAAAGCAAAAGAATGAGGAACAGTATTTTAGTAAAATTGGTCATTGGTAAATTGAATGGAAAGAGATTTGTGTCAGGAAGACCAATTAGGGAAATACTGGAATAAACTAAGCAATAGATGATGAGAACATCTAATTTAATTTTGGCCTCTGGAACAGAGAATTCAAAAGAAGAATCAACAGTTTTTCTAGACTTAATTTATGAATGGAAGGAAGAGGTAATTTAGAGGTAACGTCAGGATTCGGGAAAAAAAATTTGGAAAGGAAAGCAGCAATTTTTTATGCATATTTGGGTGTTGGCCAGTGACTATATCCAGAAGAAAAATCCCTATATAGACATTGAACATATATTACTGGAATTCTAGTTAAGAGATAAAGGTTTAGAATTCATCAGTCTAAAGGTGATAGCTGTTACCAGAGTGAGTAAACCTTCTGAGTTATGAGTCCAAAGATTAGATTTTAGAGAAACAGCTCAATGAGATTTAGGAGGAAAAACAGAGATATGAGGATCAGAGAACATAGCCAGTATAGTTAGGGAAGCTGAAGAAATAGCACTGTCAAATTAAGGTGCTGCTGTATGCCAGTCTCAGGCTGTCAATAACCAGTGTTGTGGCTGGACTGGCCCTTGTGGTTCTTATTATGGTTGCAAGATGCTCTGTACAATAACCATCAGGAAACTTTGAAAAAAGGTTTATTACTTCTAAGTCTTGTAAATTATATGGCACACTTGAGGCCACACAGCAAGGTCAAGTTGGGGGAGGGGAAGGAGGGGAAAAAAGAGGAAGATAGTGTGGGCCTAGGGTTCTGCTTTTATTGGGATTGAGGTGGGGGTTCTAGGGTTTCTCGAGCTGTTTATTGCTGAATTTACAAGATATGAGTGGGAATTTAAAGTGCACGAAGAGAAAAAACAAGCAGCCCAAATGGACAGTTACTGAAATTAACCAAGATCTCTGAAACAAAGAAGCCTAGGGAATGGCCTGGCTCTTTATCTGCTTTTGTGGCTGACAGTGTGTTTGTTCAGGATCACTATTTTTGTAGGGGATGCCTCTTTGAAGCCTGTGCCTCAGCAATCAGAGCTTAAGTCAGGCACTTGAATTACAAAAAAACCAGAAAACCCAACTGTCAGGGCTTATACAACATGTTAGCTATATCAAATTTTGATGTGAGGTAAAAGAAAATGGGGTCTGAGAAATCCTCATTAATCTCTTGGTTTAAAGTATTATCCAGGATGGGGTGGGGTGTGAAATTGGGAAGCTTGAACTCTTATATCCATGTAAATTTGCACATTAAACTACTGTCACCCATTATTGCAGAGTGATTTGTCAGATAAATTGTGAATGAACTATTAAATTTGAGCAGTGGAGGGGGGAAGGTAGGAGTGTGTGTGGTGATGGGAGAGCAGTGCTGAGTTGGCAGCCATAGGATTTATCCTGAAGGGTGCTTGAGGAAACAGAATACTTGAGAGGGGACAAAAATGGGATGGTTCCTAAATTACGTCTTCTGCTACTACGGGCAATTAATACTCTGTTTCTTAGCAGAAGCCCAGGTGATGTTTGTTGAGTGGGGATCAAATAAAGGTAACACCCAGAAATACAGCTTTTCCTAATACTTGGGAGGGTGAATGCTTAGCGTTCTTCTGTTACACCAAATGAGATGGTGTTGGAATGATAGTGTTTCTGAGGATGAAAATGAGAGAAGAAATATGGAGAGATACCAACTCCATTTCTGTCTAAGGACTTGAAATAAGAGTGGTGGTAGGGGAAGGCAGGGGATAAGGGAGTTGGAACCTTAATTTTAAAAAAAGAGCTAGCACTTCCTGGCAGGGCCCACAGTCTGAGGGACCTGTATTTCCAGACACTTGCCCCTGTCTTGACCCTGTTTGTTTCTGGTTCTCTCGTCTGTGCCCCAGGGGTAAAGCTTAAGGACAAAGGACAATTGGGAAGCCAGCTATGGCCTACAAAAATAAGCCTTCAGTTGTCATTTTAATGGGTGTACCATTTCACCTTAATTTAATTTTCCTACCTCTAAGAATATATCTTGTTTTGTAAGTTCACAAGCTGACACATCATCCAGAGGGACTATTTATTTTCCCTGTATTCTTCACACAAAGGCTGAGATTATTCTTGCAATAGTAATCAAGATCTTCTGTCTTTGGGTTGCAAAGAAAATGCATTCAACTGTACTTGAAAGAGAAAATTGAAATTTGGCTGCGAATGATAAAGCACTTTCAGTTCTTTCAATTCTGTCTGTTCATATCAGCTGAGCTGCATTAATAAAAGCAAAAAGGTGCCTGTTGCTTGCTATTGGCAAAAAATACAGTGTTCAGTTGCCCTAACTGTGTATTAGGTGTGTTGAAGTTTACTCCTATTATAGAACCTTGCGCTTTTAGTCCATTTTTTCCTTTGTCAGTGCTAGCATGGTACGAAATGAATTAGGAAAATAGTCCCCAGAGGAAGGCTTTTCCATCAGCCTCAATAGCAGAGCTACTGTGAAAAAAAAAATCTCAACTATAATTGGCTTGTCTATCTGCCTGTTGTAACCTTTTTACATTACTGGTATAATTGTTTTAGGAAATAATCCTGTAGCTTTATTAGTATGCTTAATGCTAGCTTCAGTTATTTATTTTATTAATTGGGTGTGCAAGTCATGAAATTGCTACTGGGTACATTTACCAGTAGCGTAACCACTGCAATAATACAAGGCATCCAAAAATAAAGTAAGTACGTACCTCTGAGAGAGATTTCCAGAAAAAAAAAGGGTATACTGCAGCTTTTTCTTTTTCTCAATCAGACAATCTCATGTCTGCTCAGGCCGATTGTGAAACTATAGTCACATTTTAGAAATGCATAGGTAAGGACAAAATAAAAGTTTATATTCTTGTAGACTCAATGAGTAACTTTTTTTTTAGCCAGCCTTATAACAGGAGACGAGTAGCACACATCTAGGCAAAATTATGAAGTGGGAGTAGGTTATCTTTAGGTACCCTCTAGTCTCTTTTATGTGTCTAATAATATCCTTATCTCTGAAATCGTCATTGATTTTCTGTCCTCTTCAAAATTATTTATTTTTCAAGAGAAGATGAAATTCATTTGCACTGAGGTTTAAATGATGAAGGTGGTAATGGTGCTATAGAAAGAACTCTTTGAGCCCAAACAGCCCTAGCTTCAAAGTCCACTTATGATCATTTTTCTGGCTATGTGATTTTAATGAATACATTTTACCTCAGGATTCTGAGGGTTTGGTGCAGACTGGCGCATACACAATTTGGGGGGCCCTTTATAAAAAAATACAAAGCTACTTATATAAATTTAGGTAAGAAAGAAAATATTTATAATTATACATTAAAAACGACAAATACAACAAAATTTAGAAAAAAAATTAATCATTCCCCAACCTTATTTATCCATGAAAAACTTATTTTCACAACAACAACAATAAAATCTTACCAAATGGCTAGTGGTCTGGGGATACAATGATCTATTTTGGTCCTTATTTTCTGAAGATGTGGGGCAACTTTGATTTTATGTCCTTCTTTTGAGTAATTTTTTTTCTAATGAAACCGGATGTAAGGAAGAAGGCCAAGGTTTGGGGTGAAGGAGTCAGGCACCATTTGAGTAAATCACCTCTTTAAGTGCACTGAGCTCTACCTTCTGTACAAACTGATGGCAAGTCCCCAAAGTAACTCATATCCAAGGAATGCATGCTCTTACGTGCTTCAGTTTCTCTATCATGGCCAAGCCAGTGAATACCTATTGTAAGATGTATCATAAATTCCATCACGAAATAAAGATATATGATACTGATTTAAAAGATGTACACTTGTACTGTCTACCTATATTAACTCATGTGACATTCCTGATAGATTTGTCCCACTAACATTATCAATAATATTAGTGAAGTCTGATAAAGTACACTTGTGATATTGCTCTTCTTTTTAGTCTATACTATAGTCTGTAACAGTAATACCAATAATCCCTGCAATTAATATCAAAGTCAGGAAGACTCACAAACTATTGGAGTTAGCAAGAGATAATCTGATTTTCCTGGGAGGAAAGGTGCTTTTTCTTTGACACCAATGTGTTAAGTAGGTTGTTCTTTGGAACCTTTGGGTTGTACTCAATTATAGTCCTTAGTATTTGCCTCTTCTGAATGATGTCCAACAATAGCTAAAAATAAATTTAACTGAATTGGGTGAAAGAGTAAGGAAATAAACAAATACATAAGAGGTCCCTTGTACAGAGCTGGAACAAAAGAGACCTACTTACATGTGAGACTCCTTTTCTCTTCACTGCATCAGAATAACATGCCTGCAATTTAATTTTGTTTACAATGCTCACAATCAAACTCAGCTTTCAGGATGTGTGACTGAAAAATCTGTGGTCTCTTGAGTTTGTACTTAATCCAGTGCCATTCGCTAGTGACACAGGCTGGAGAAGAAGGGGAAGAAGCAGGAGGGCTAAACAAACTAACCCATAATGGGATGGCATGATATTCACTAGTGTACTACGTACATTTCAAAGGGATGGGGAAAACTTAAATTTGATGTAAGCTAATGTCTTTCCTGCAGGACTCTGAGATCAGAGAGAAGACAAGGAAACTTTACGTACTTGTGTTACTCACAGTGCGTTCTCTTAGACATTTGTTCAGTTGGCTTGGGGGGGCATCTTTTTTCTGACCTCTCTGTCTCATTTCTTCTCCCTTTCAGTCCTCTCTTGTTGGTCCGCTACCTCATTCTGACCCTAAATGTTGAAGTATTCCAGGACTCTGACCCTGGGCACTTTCTTTACTCCAGATACATTCACTTTCTAGGTGGTCTTTAAATTACCATCCTTATATTAAAGTTTCCCCAGGTTCTGTGACCTGAATCTTTCCCCTGAACTTCAGACTCATATCTAACTGTGTACCTAAACGTGACATATCCAACTTGAATTCTTGATTTTTCTATACCAAATCTGTTTCTCCCACTGTGTTCCTGTTCAAGTAAACGGTAACAGGTCAAAAATTTTGATGTCGCCCCATCAGTCCTCATTTCACATCCCACATCAGCAAAATTGTTGGTTCTACACTTTGAAATTTATTCTGAATCTGACTACCTCTGTGCATTTCTGTTGTCATCAGCTTTCATCCAAGCCATCATCATTTTTAGCCTGGCCTCTTATTTTATCCTCTTACCCCTTGTGTCTGTTCTTGTTTCCATTAAGCTATACTTCACATGTGGTCAGAAGGATCCATTTAAAGTGTAAAAATGCAATAACCCTCTGAATAAAGCCCTCTGATGATTTCCCATCACACTCAATAAAATAAAAAATCCTTACTATGGCCTCAAAGGCCTTATATTATCTGTTTCCAGACTAACTAGTTTCTATCCCTAGTCACTGTTCTCCAGCTGTTCTGCTCTTCAGCAATGGAAGGACTCTACCTCAGTCTTTGAACTACTGTTCCCTCTGTCCATAGTGATCTTCATCCAAATGTTCATATGATTTACTGTTGAATTTCTTTCAGTTTCTGTTTAAGTGTCAGTTTGTCAGAGAAAACTTCACTGCCTGTCTTGCTTAAAGCAGGACCCTTTTCCTTTATTTTTTCTTTATCTCTTGGTTTATTGCCTGTATCTCCAAGTAGAGTGTCAGATCTCTGTGGGACATGACATAGCCCGATTTTTCCTCTTTTATATTCCCTAAAATGTCCTGGCCTAGGGTAGTCACTGAGTAAATATTTAGTGAATGAATGAATAAGGCATCATTAATGTCCTAGGTGCTCCATTTGCTTTAGAGCTGCATCCTTCTGATGGGATAGGTAAAAGGAGTATATCCATAGTTGAGTTCATTTTAGTTTCAAGCCCATTGCCAGACCCAGCTTTTAGCAGCTAATCTGTACTAGAATAAAAGCCAAGTCCCCGTGATTATGAAAATATGCCACGTATTGAGGGCCTAGACTTAGGCTGCTTTTCTAGTCAAACACACCACAGTAACATAAAGCTTCAGGACTCATTGCAGATTTTTTATATTGGGAGCTTAAGTCTGCGGTCCTACTGCCTTCAGCTAGATCATTATTTCTAGAGCTGAGCTCAGCTGACTGTGCAGGTTAGAGGTTTTCATGCTTAGGTGAATTTTCTAGCGTTCATGCTGCTGGCATTTATTCCTCGGTATAAGTCATTTTTTCTAGTAACATATACTAGATTAATGAGGAAATATTGAAAAAGCAACAGTTGCAGAAAAAAAAACCAGAAAAGTAGTTTTTTAAAATTCCACTCCTCAGAAACATCCATTATTAACATTATCATATATTATCAGTTTTATTTTAGTGTGTGTGCATGCGTATGTGCTTATATAGTTGGGGTAAGCCAACAATATTGAGGAGTATTTGTGTTCAGAGTCCTTTGTTGATGTCCTAAATACCTTAATAAAAAAAGATGAGGGGATTTGACTTTTTGTCCTCATTAACTACTCCTCAGAAGGCGTTCTTCTCACATAAAATTAGACTTCACTCTTTCTATGTTACCATTACCCTATGCTTGAATGTACATTTGTCCTTTAGTCTGTGTTTCTGTCTCTCTCTCTCTGTCTCTTTCTCTCTCTCATACACACACACACACACACACACACACACACACACACACAATACCTAGCCTGCTTGGGTGCACCAAAGCAACATTGGAAAACAGAATTCAGTCAGTAAAACAAGAGAGTTAAAGTGTCTGAAAGTATCCTTAACTTGAAGAAGAGTGATATAATACTGTGGTGTGAATATGGGGAGGAATTCAAAGCTAAGACAGTTTGTAACAGAACCTAAATCCTAGGGAGCAGGTGGCAGCCTCTAATAAGACCACATTTTTAGATCCAAAGCCAAACATAACAAGGAAAATGTTAAGTCCTAGCCAAAGAGAAGGTAGATAATAAGCATAGTTGGTGATGCAAATAGGGAGAATTTTTATAAGGATGGTTTAACTAGTTCTACCAAATGGACTTTCCCCCTGGGTTTGTTTAATTAATTAATACATGATCATTATGGGAAGGATAGAAAGTAGAGATAAGTAGCTGCCCACTTACTGTAAAAAAACCTGTTGTGCTTGCTTTGTGGTATTGGTGGTATTGAGGGTGAGGGATTAGGGGAAGAGATAGAATTGGGAATTGAAGGAAGTAAAAACAAGAGATGAATAGGGAAGGTATATCTTTGCAGTAGAATTATTCAAGAAATGTAGCAATGTGTCCTCTTTAGAAATATAATAACCTGCCCATCACTGTTACTTGACTTGATATGTATTATTTTTGTGATTTGAAACAAATCTGTTATTTAAAAATAATACTTAAATTCTTACATTGGTGAACAAGCTGGAAACAGTCCAGGATTTAAATGTGGCTTGTTTCCTATAATTCTAAAGGAATTTGTTGAAGTTTGGTGGGATGCACTGTCTGTTACCTGAAGGCACCCCTCTGAGACCCAAAGTCTTTGCCTCAAAGGAAAGCACTAAATTCTTGTGGCACCTTCTAAGGGGCATCACTTTGTACTCCCGTTGTGCTTCTAATGCACAGTACTCAGCATGTGAGTTATTGCTTATCAGGGAAGTTCTGATAGTCACTGTGAAATGTTGTTTTCCAGATGTTCGAGTCATTAAGAGTAGTGTCAGCACAGCAAGCAGGCCTTCCGTTTGGGGCATCAGTGCCTTCAGCAGGAGTTGGCAGCCTACTGGCTCTGGCCTGATAAATAGCTACTAGTAGGAGTGAGGATGGTCCAGGAGGTGGCAGAGGAATCCCTGGCCTAGGCCAAGTCCTGCCTTTGTTTTCATTCTCCAAGTTGCCTGCAGGGTACAGTCTCCTAATTCTGCAGGGGTGAGGCAATTGGGGAAGAGTCAAGTAGTAAGACTCCTTGCCTACTTGGTACGACTTGTCAGATAAGGCTTCATTGCCTTATACCTTATGGGATATTTACTTTGTAAAGTTTTCCATACATGATCTTAGAGGAAACCTTTGAGCCCTAGATCGTAGGCAGTGTGTACAGATGAAGGATACAAGGCAACCTTTCCTGGTTTTTACAGATGTCAAACTGTCTAGGACTAGAATGAAGTTTTGCATCTTAAATGAGTCTTTTTGCTTTTTGTTTGGTTGGCTTTTTTTGTTTGTTTGTTTTGTTAATACCCTTAGGCTAGGCAACATAGTATCTCTAGTAAAATCACATGAAGATCTATCTCCAGAATGCTTCTCAGGGGAAAAAAAATGAACAAAATCAAATAGGAAGAATAGGAAGAATGTGATTCATTCCTTGCCCCCTTTTCTCTTTTCCTCTTTTCCTTCCTTTCAGTTGGATTTGTATTAAGTCCTTCTAGATGTGGGGCACACTTAATGGTTCCTGCCTCCTAATTGTTAAAAAAAAATGTTTTATGTTGCTGAGATTTCTGCCTGGAGTATAAAACACCTGTCTGTGATTTTTTTTCCCCCATATCAATTAACAGTTCTGTCCAGTAGGTGGACTCCTTCATGTTCACACAGGAGTTTTCTTTATTCTTTAATCAAATGTTCCTTAAACCTGTGAAAAGGCTTTTCCTCATTTTGAACTTTTGGTTTTGCCAATTTATTATGTGAGGCTGAAAATAGGTTCTGGGATACTGCCTGTTCCTGTTTGAGAAATAACTTCATCTTTAGTTATTTTTTTTTTTAAAGATTTGTTTATTTTAAAGAGAGAGAGAGAACACACATGTGCTAGGGGGAGGGGAAAGGCAGGGGAAGAGGGAAAGAATCTCAAGCAGAGAATCCAAGTGGGGAGGGCCGATGCAGGGCTCCATCTCACGACCCTGAGATCATGACCGGAGCTGAAATCAAGAGTCAGATGCCTAACTGACTGAGCCACCTAGCTGTCCCTAGTTACTTTTTTCTTTTATTTCATTTTTGTTTTATTTTATATCTTGACATTTTTATTTATAAATCAGGGTTCCTTTTCAATAGCTAAATTTATCATTTTATTGGAGTTTTACAAAACAAACTGCATTTCTGAACTTAGATTCATTGTAATATTACAAATGTGTGAATAATTGTAATTTATATAAGGACACGAAGGATTGATAATTATATTTGTTGTGAGAACAGATCTTTTCACAGTCTCCATGGTTGTTTTCTTCATATCATTCTGTAGTAAATTATTTTTATAATGCATTATATAACAAGGAATATGGCACATGGGTCATTTGTAAGCCAGTCCTTGCTATTTATACTATTCAGTTCCCTGGGCTCACCTGAAGTCGAGTAGTGTCTTTGGCAATTTCTCTATGGTTACTGGGACAAGTGCAGATTCTCATTCTATGTTGTCAGTCTGCCTTTGTCCCTAAATCGTTACCTTTCACCCTTAATCTTTGGAAATCTAATTTTACTATGGGCTTATAGAAACTGAGATGTTGTCTGCATGGTGAAAATTTCAGTGGTTGATTCAGTACATTTATTCCAATATGAAAAATAACTCTCCACCTGGAACCCAATTTAGGGAAAGCCTCATTTAGATGACCTTTGTGTGCTGTTTTTCTGTGACTAGGCCAATGATGATGGCATGTGACTTATTCCCACTGCCTATCAAAAATAAGAACCTGACCTTATGTGTATGAAATTGAACCTTCAAATTAAGTTACCCAAGAGCCCAAGTGAAGGATATTAATTAAATGCCTTTTTCCCATTCAAAAATTTATCAGAGGTAATGATGAATAGTACAGGTAGGTAGTAATTAAGATGGTTGCAGACAGAAAAAGAGCTGAAGATTGTGGTTACAGTACCATTCAAGGAAAGGACTAGAGTCTTTTGATTCTATTTGATTTTTACCCTACCCTGCAGGCAACTGTATCAAATGGAATTCCAAGGATTGCTATCTTTTAGGCTCTACCTAATATCCTTTGGGCCTTTGCAAATCTGCATGCTACATTGGAAAAACCTCAACTTACAAGATATCCTGTTCTTATGAAAGCAGAGGAAGTAGCAGCCCCAGGCTCTTTGTCTTTGTCAGGATTCCTCTTGAGATATTAATGTAAAAAATTTTAATTATAGCCCAGCTTCAGTTGGACCTATTAAAATGGTTTATGGTTCAGGGTAATTTATCAGATTTATATACCTATTGGCATAGCTTATAGTGTCATATAGACCACATACAGGTGTAGTTGAGGGGAAAAAAAATCAATCTTTGTCATTCCTTGGTCTCTTTTTTTCTTTGAGATGTGGCAGGAGTAGTGGAGAATAGAAGCAAAGAAAGCTGGAATCCATTCTTTCTCTTAGACAGATTTGGGATAAGATCTTAATTCTCACATGGGCGATATTTATACAGAGTTTAAAAAGAAGAGACCTTTGGTTGTCAAAGAGATATTTTTGCTATTTTGGGATAAATGCATCTAAAATCCTAGAACTTTCAGTGAAATATTTTTGCACAGCTTTCAGTCAGTTGTATTAGCCACTTCTTCAGAACATCTTTTGATCAATAATACCCATGATAGTAGAAGGAAAGGGGAGAAACTTTCTATACAGTAGAGTGGAATCTGTTAAGAGATGTCTGGTTGCTGGCCCCAATTTTTTAAGTATTCCATCTTTTTTAATGTTTATTGTTAGATCAAGAATGCATATTTTATGGTAGTATTTTTATTTAATTAAACATTTTTTTTATGACTCTTCTGGTTAGCAAGGACATAATCAGTCCACCGTATTTGAACTTCAGCTGGTCAATACCCAGCTAGCCTACCTGCCTATTCGAGATGATTTTTAAGAAATAGATTTGGAACAAGTGAAGTTTCACTATTGTCATCAGTTGTATTCAGCACTAATTAAGTGTAGCAACTCTTTCATAGTACAACAATGGCAGATAGTTTTTAGCATAGATAACACTATACACTCCCTTTGGTACTTTCATCAACCTCACCTGCTTGAGTTTATTTTATATACATGTGGGTTTACATTCACATTTTAACACATTTTAATAATTTTTAAAGTTATCTTAATTTTCTTATGGAATCCCAAATTTGCAGAGAAATTGGAAGCACAGTACAAAGAATGTTTTTTACTCCTGAACCATTTATGATTAAGTTACTGATTTGATTCTCTGTAATTCCCAAATATTTTAGTGTTTGAACCATACAAGCAAGGAAATTCTCCCACATAATTATGGTGCTACCATCAAAACCTAAGAAATCAGCTTTGATGCATCCAGAGAAATCTCACATTCCAATCAAGTTTTGCCAGTTATCCCAAATGCATCCTTTATAGCAGAAGGATTGAGCTCAAATTCACATAATGTATTTGGTTGAGTTTTGTCTCTTTTCACTTCTTCAATCAAATATTTCTACATTTTTTTCTTTTGACTTTCATGACCTTGCTACTCTTGAAGATTGCAAGCTAGTTATTGTGTAGAATATTCCTTTAGTATGAATTTGTCTGATATTTCTCCATGATTACATTCAGATTGGATATCTTTGTCAGGAAACCACAGAAGAAATGCTTTCTTCTCATTGCATACTATTAAGTGGTGCACAATTTCAGTTTGCCCCATTACTGGTGATATTCACGTTGATTACTTGATTAAGGTGGTGTCTGCTAGTTTCCTTCAATGTAAAGTAATGCTTTTTTCTGTTGTAATTAATAAATATTTTGTGGGAAAGTACTTTGGAACTTTGGTACTTTTTTGGTAAATACCCTGTTCCTCATAAGTCTGTTTAATTTGTTAATTTTATCTGGATAAAATAAAGGCTTTCTATTTTATTTTTGTGCTCAAATTGTTTTCAATTGGCAAGCAGTAGCCTACTTAAGCTGGCTTATCTGTCCTTAGGATATGTACCATTATTTGAGCATTTCTTTGCTTTGTGGCTTATCTTTAAAATAATTTTTCCAGCTTTATTGAAGTATGATTGACAAATAAAAATTGCATGTATTTAAGGTTGTACAATGTGATGATTTGATATGTGTAGGCATTATGAAGTAATTATTACAGTCAAGCTAATTAACATATTCATCACTTCACCATTCACTTTTTTTCCTGTGGTAAGAAGACTTAGATCTAAGCAAATTTCAAGTATACAATATGTTATTATTAACTATAGTCACCATTCTTTATATTAGATCACCAGAACTTACTCATCTTAAAACTAAAAGTCTAGGGATGCCTCAGTGGCTCAGTCGGTTAAGCATCTGCCTTTGGCTCAGGTCATGATCTCAGGTCATGATCCTGGGATGGAGCCCTGCATTGGGTTCCCTGCTCAGTGGGAAGCCTGCTTCTCCCTCTCCCTCTGCCACCTCCCCTGCTTGTGCTTTCTTGCTCTCTCTCGCGCGCTCTCTTGCTGTCTCTCTCAAATAAAATCTTAAAAAAAAAAACCCAACACTGAAAGTCTCTGCCCCTTTGACCAACATCTCCCCATTTCCCCCATCATGAGGCCCTAGTAATCAGTCTTCCACTCTGTTTCTATGGATTCAACTTTTTTAGATTCTACATATAAGTGAGATCTTTCTGTGTCTGGCTTATTTCACTTAGCATAATGTCTTCCAAGTTCATCTGTGTTGTCACAAATGACATGATTTCCTCCTTTTTATGGCTAAATAATATTCCATTGTATGTGTGTATCTTTATATTTGGTATACAAATAATACTTTGAATAATGTATTTTATATCTAAAAAGATATAGAGATATATGGATAGATAAAGAGAATTTGATATATATATATTTGATATATATGTACATATATCAAATTCTCTTTATCTGTTGATATATACTTCAGTTGTTTTCTTGTCTTGGCTATTGTAAATAATGTTGCAGTGAACATGGGAGGGTAGATAACTCTTTGAGATACTGATTTCAATTCCTTTTAGCATATACCCAGAAGTGGAATTGCTAGATGGTATGGTGTTCTATTTTTAATTTTTTGAGGAATCTCCATACTATTTTCCATATGGCTGTACCAAATTACATTCCCACTAGAGTATTCTTTTTCTTTTTTCTCCATATAATCAACAACATTTATCTTTTGACTTTTTGATAATAGCCATTCTAACATGTTAGATGTGGTATCTCATTTTTGTTTTGTTTTGCATTTCCCTGATGATTAGTGATGTTGAGCACCTTTTTATATGTCCATTGGCCATTTGTATGTCTTTTGAAAAATGACTGAATGGGTTGTTGAGTTTTTGCTTTTACTATTATTATTATTATTTTGCTATTAAGTTGTATGAGTTCCTTACATATTTTATATATTAATTTCCCCATATCAGATACTTGTAGCTTATCTTATACTTTCTTAGTCTCAGGCCTAGAATCAGCCATTTATTCAAGTAGCCTAATTTCTTTTAATCCAGAATGATAGAAGCTAAAACCCAGGAGTTAGGTATATTCCAATTGCTTTTGGAGCGTCACTGCTTCCAGGTCTTGCAGTGTTTAGATCTAGGGAATATAAACATGTATAATACACACACACACACACACACACACACACACACACACGTCAATCATGTCAATAATTATTTCTCTCTGTGTAGTGAAACCATCCGTTCTCATTAGTACAACCAATAGCAGTCCAAAACCACAGGATTCATTCTAGTTTTCTCCTTTTCACATGTATAGTTTTCATCTCTGATTTTGAGAAACCTGCCTTCCAAATTTCTCTCAGGAAATATATTATCCTAATATGCCAATATCCTATCTCCCCTTTAAACTTCTCCCCACACATGCCCTTCTTATCCTTTTCCAACTCTGACTCTCCATGTGTGGATGTTCACTCAGGATCCCATGCGCTATCCTCCTACCTCCTCACCCTGTTTGGACTGTGATATCCAGTGCTAGGCTTTCTTCACTTATGAATGTCCTCTTCACTCCAGTTGGGATCTTGATTCTCCCCGATGCACCAGCCTACGTTCCTGAAGATCCTTCTAACCTGCTTGAGCTCTGACACTACATATCAGATCACAGCCCTGCATGGATGCTCTCCTCATTTTGCTAAGGTGCTGATATCTGATGTCAAGCCACCTTTCCACAGGGATCACTTCTTCCTCTGCTTGTTTTGAGTACCAGTGTTAGGTTTCTCCTCCTCTCTCTTTCTTAGATGCTTTCCCAACTCACACCTCACTTCAGTTTGCTCTTCTGTGAGGATGCCTTCTTCACCCAGTTCTGACTTTGATACTCTGTCACAGGAAGCCTTTCTCTGTGAATACTTCCTCCTCTAATTTGGACTCTGATACAGTGTTCTGGGTTACTGTGGGTACCATCTCACAGCTGACGTACATGTCTGGTTTGCTCTCCCCTGCCTGTTTTTGTAATTTCTATTTTAGAAAATCAAAAAGCTATTTTCTTAAAAGAGCAGGACAGAAACCTGTGTTTGGAACTTTGAAGATCAGGTGGTCCTCTTATCTTTACAAGGAGAGTCACCACAAGATTATTTAAATCTCACTATTGAGTATATTTATTATTTTAGTTATAAAAATTTGATCTTTAATCTTTTACATAGCACATAGCTTTGCCTCATTCACATTTCTTAGACAGTCATTAGGTAATAGTACGACTAGTGGAATTGCGTTTTGTAAACTTTTTTTTTTAATTATCATTTTGAGTCCACCTTGTGTTCTTGTGTATCTAGTGTGTTTTCAGCAAAGTGCAGTGGATAATAGGAAGGAAAGAGAATAGAGAATTCCATGACTTCAAGCAGCTTATGATCTGCTTGGACTAGCAATAGTTCAAAACAGAAACAATGCAGCATGTAAACTTCACTGAGTTACCTAGTTGGAGAGTAAGTATAATGAAAATTCAGAGAATAATATGACTTGGGGGCTGGAGCAGTTGAAATTTTTTATAGGATTTATGACACTTCAGTTTGTCCCGGAGGATAGATAGGATTTGGACAGGTGAAGAGTTGGAGGGAAAAAGAAGAGATAAACATCAGGAAAATCACTGAGGCTGACTAAGCAACGATTAGAGAGCTAGAAAAGGAATTCATCCTGATGGGAGCAGCAGTATGTTGGGAAGTCATAGGAGGTTAAATTGATAACTAAATGTGATACTATTTCCTGGTCCTGGGAACTGGTTAGCATAAGACGTTTGGGCTTTTTCCCATAGATACTAGAACCACAGAAACATCTTGAACAACACTGTGACCTGATGAAAGTGGTGTTTTAGAAAGTTTAATCTAGAGGATGTTTGTAGTGTGGATTGGAGGTGGCAAAAACTGTCATTTAGGTGGTTTAAAAATGAGCTGGAAGTATTTGTGGCCTAGAATTGAGGAATTATACTGAAGAGTGAAAATATGGAACAACTCTGAGCTCTTTCCAAGGACAACTGAGGACACAGGGAAATAAAAAAAAAAAATAAAAGGTTAAAAGTGACTTCAGAAGATAGCAGACAAGATGAGGGGGCAGTGCATTTTCTGAAAGAAACATTAAAATTGAATATTTTGCACTTGCCATTGGATTTAAAATGCCTTTCATTGATTTCTTTGTTGAGTAATTATTTTGTTTTGTGAGTCGCCTGAAAATCTAAAAGATGCCCATTAAAAAAGCAAAAGAAAAAAATTGGAAAGTAGAATTAGTAATGAATGATTAGAAACACATGTGCAGAAGGTAGCTCTATATGCACTATAGCAGTTAACCCATAGGCGTACATGTACTGGATAACTTAGACAGTTTTAGTTCCCAGCCATAGTCCTAGAAACAAAGGGAATATTTGAAGTATTTTTTATTTTTATTTATTTATTTTTAAAAAGATTTTATTTATTTATTTGACAGAGTGAGAGATAGAGCACAAGCAGGTGGAGCAGGAGGCAGAGGGAGAAGCAGACTCCCCGCAGAGCAAGGAATGCGATGCGGGACTCAATACCAGGACCCTGGGATCATGACCTGAGCCAAAGGCAGCCGCTCAACTGACTAAGCCACCCAGGCGCCCATGAAATATTTTTAATAAGCAGTTTTGGGAGACAGAAATGAGCCTGTAATTTCCAGAGAATACTTGGGAGACCAGCAGGTAACCAGAGATATGTCAGTTAGAGAGCATTTCAGTTAAACAGTACTATAGTTATGTCTGTGTACAAACAATGCATAGCAGAAGAGAGGCAACCAGCATAGAGCTGCGTATGCCAGTCTTACAAACTACACAAAAATGTCAGTATTGAGAGAAATTTCCGGAAAACATCTGCTAGATTTGCAGATACTTGGCCAAGTTTACAATTTTCCAGGTATTTTTAAAGCATCGTATCTAGGTATACACAGACAAAAACTGTATACTTTTAAAATTCATCAGGGACTATATAGAGCCTACATATCAAAGCATAAACTTGATTTTGAAATATGATTGATAATACCTGAGAGTATATTCTGCCCTTGGAACAAAAAATATTCATCAGAGAATCAATATGATAGGCCATATGTTCTTTGGTAGTTACAGAAATGAAATCTGAAATGAAGACTAGATAGCTTTCAGCTTGTCAGTTTTTTAGTTTTGCACATTAGATGTTACAATCGAAAAAGTATATCCCCAGTGAAGATTTCAGTGGTGAAATTCTACTCACCACTTCATTCCTTTGGGATCTTCTTGTATCTTCACTGCAACTAAGAACACTTCAGCTTTGAGTTTAGTATACTGTGAATCTTGAAAGTATCATGAATTTAAGCGAATTCTGACCTTTTTCCCCTCCTAGATATGTTGTTCTTATTTGAATAAGACATAAAATTAAATACTGGATTTTGATTGTATGTTATAAATTATGCATTGGATTTATATTTCACAGAAGTCTAAGCCTAATGTCCATGCTTTAAAAAAACATAGATCGATAAGCTGAAGTTCACAGACTAAGAGAAGCCTTGCTTCAATTTTATTCGAGACGCAAAGTGAATTGTAATCTGAAAGCAAATATATTTTTCTCTTTATGGTTTATAGTATTTTAACCCATTTACCCACTGGATGTCAATTTCAGTCCCCTGATAATTCAACCAACAGAATTGACTTTGGTTTTAAATGAAGGGCATGATAATACCTTTACTAACAAATAATGGCAAAATTTATTGAGCTCCTACCATATTCTGAGCACTTTCTACTTTATTTAACTTGCATTTAATTAACCAAAGACCTATGGATTAGGTAGCATTGCTATATCCCCGTATTAGACACAGAGTAAGTCAGTAAATTGTTCAAAGTAACACAGCTAGAAAGAGGTGAAGACATGAACTCAGACTCCGACATTCTGACTTCAGTTCATTTCCTTAACCCTATGCTATAGAGCTGCTCTATTGGCATAATGTGTAAGGAATTGCCTTCCTGAAATAGAAATGAGGGAAAAGGTCAGAGGAATTGAGGGTATAAAAATGTCATTAAACATGTAAAATATAATAGCTAAAGCTACAAGACAGACCTCTTAGGTTATCATATTTATTTAAGTGTCTTATTCACCCTTCCTGAGCACCATTTTCAGATGAGGAAACTAGAGCTCAGAGAAGTTAAAATCTTCTCCAGGACACAGAATTTGTAAATGATATGGTGAGCACTGGGTGTTTTATGCAACTGATGAATCATTGAACACTACATCAAAAACCAATGATGTACTATATGTTGGCTAACTGAAGATAATAAAAAATAAATATAAAAAAAGAACTTGTAAATAGCAGATTGAAAATTTGAACACAGATCTCTGATTTCTAAAATCTGTGCTCCTTTTTACTATTATTATTACTGTTCTTTTAAGTTTTTACTTTAATCCCAGTTAATTAACATACAGTGTAATATTAGTTACAGGCATACAATATAGTGATTCAATACTGCCATACAACACCCTGCACTCATCATGACCAGTGCGGTCCTTAATCCCCAACACCTATTTAACCCATCCCTTTATACCCTCCCCTCTGGTAACCATCAGTTTGTTTTCTATAGTTAAGAGTATCTTTCTTGCTTTACTTCTCTCTCTTATTTTTTTTTCTTTGCTCATTTGTTTTGTTTCTTAAGTTCCGCATATGAGGGGAAGAAATCATATGATATTTGTCTTTCTCTGACTGACTTATTTCGCTTAGCATAATACCCTGTAGCTCCATGTCATTGTAAATGGCAAGATTTCACTCTTTTTATGGCTGAATAATATTCCATTGTGCAACCCACTTCTTTATCCATTCATCAGTTGATGGACACTTGGGCTGTTTTCATACCTTGGCTGTTGTAAATAATGCTGCTATAAATAGAGGGGTGCATGTATTCCTTTGAATTAGTGTTCTTGTATTCTTTGGATAAATAGCCAGTAGTGCTATTGCTGGATCATAAGATGGTTCTATTTTTAACTCTTTGGGGAACCTCCATACTGTTTTCCACAGTGACTTCACCAGTTTGCATTCCCACCAACAGTGAAAGAGGGTTCCTTTTTCTCCACATCCTCGCCAACACCTGTTGCTTCTTGTGTTGTTGCTTTTAGATATTCTGGCAGGTGTGCCATGATATCTCATTGTAGTTATGATTTGCATTTCCTTGATGATGAAGATAATGAGCATCTTTTATGTGTCTGTTGGCTGTCTGTATGTCTTCTTGGGAGAAATGTCTGTTCATGTCTTCTGCCCATTTTTAACTGGATTAGGTTTTTTAGGTGTTGAGCTGTGTAAGTTCTTTATATATTTTGGATACTAACCCTTTATCAGATATATCATTTGCAAATATATTCTCCAGATTCTATAGCTTGTCTTCGAGTTTTGTTGATTATTTCCTTTGCTGTGCAGAAGCTTTTTCTTTTGTTTTAACAGCAGTAGTTTATTTTTGCTTTTGTTTCCCTTGCCTCAGGAGACTTACCTAGTAAGAAATTGATACAGCTGATCTCAAAAAAATTACTACCTGTGTTTTCTTCTAGGATTTTCATGGTTTCAGGTCTCACATTTAGGTCTTTCACCCATTTTGAATTTATTTATTTATTTAGATTTTATTTATTTATTTGACAGAGAAAGAGAGACAGCCAGCGAGAGAGGGAACACAAACGGGGGAATGGGAGAGGAAGAAGCAGGCCCCCAGCAGAGAAGGGAGCCTGATGCGGGCCTTGATCCCAGGACTCTGGGATCACTCCCTGAGCTGAAGGCAGACACTTAACGACTGAGCCACTCAGGCGCCCCATATTTTTGTGTATGGTCTAAGAAAGTGGTCCATTTTCCTTCTTTTGCATGTTGTTGTTCAGTTTTCCCAATGTCTTTTGTTGAAGAGACTTTTTCCCATTGGATAGTCTTTTTTGCTTTGTCACAGATTAATTGACGATGCAGTTGTGGGTTTATTTCTGGGTTTTCTATTCTGTTTCATTGATCTATGTGTCTGTTTTTATGCTAGTACTGTACTGTTTTTATTACTACAGCTTTGTAATACAACTTGAAGTCTGGAATTGTGATACCTCCAGTTGTGCTTTGGTTTTCCAGATTGCTTTGGCTGTTTGGGGTCTTTTGTGGCTCTATACAAATTTTAGGATTGTTTGTTCTAGATCTATGAAAAATGCTATTGGCATTTTGTTAGGGATTGCATTAAATGTGCAGATTGCTTTGGGTAGCATAGACATTTTAGCAATATTTGTTCTAATCATGAGCATGGAATGTCTTTCCACTTCTTTATTATTGTCTTCAATGTCTTTCATCAGTGTTTTATAGTTTTCAGAGTACAGGTTTTTCACCTCTTTGGTTCGGTTTATTCCTAGGTATCTTACTGGTTTTGGTGCAATTGTAAATGGGATTGTTTTTTAAATTTCTCTTTCTGCTGCTTCATTATTGGTGTATAGAAATCTGTGCATTGATTTTGTATCCTGGGACTTTACTGAATTCATTATCAATTATGGAAGTTTTTTGGTGAAGTTTTTCATTTTTTTAATATATAGTATGTTATCTGCAAATAGTGAAAATTTTACTTCTTCCTTGCTGATGTATATACCTTTTATTTCTTTTTATTGTCTGATTGCTGTGGCTGGGACTTCATTACTATGTCGAATAAAACTGGTGAAAGTGGATGTCCTTGTCTTGTTCCTGACTTTAGGGTAATAGCTCTCAGTTTTTCCCCCATTTAGGGTGGTATTAGCTGTAGGTTTTATATAAATGGCCTTTATTATGTTAAAGTATGTTCCCTCTGAACCTACTTTGTTGAAGGTTTTTATTGTGAATGGATGTTGTACTTTGTCAAATGCTTTTTCTGTGACTATTAAAATGATCATATATTCGTTCTTACCCTTTATTGATGTAATTTATCACATTGATTGATTTGGGAATATTTAACCACCCTTGCAACCCAGGAATAAATCCCAGTTGATTGGGGTGAATAATTTTTTAATGTACTGTTGAATTTGCTTTCTTGGTATTTGCTTGAGGATTTTTACATCTGTGTTCATCAGGGATATTGGCCTGTAGTTCTCTTTTTTTGTGGTGTTTTTTTCTGGTTTTGGTATCAGGGTAATGCAGGTCTGATAAAATTAATTTGGAAGTTTTCCTTCCTTTTCTGTTCTTTGGAATAGTTTGAGAAGGATAGGTATTAACTCTTCTTTAAGTAATTGGTAGAATTCACCTATAAAGCCATCTGGCCCTGGAGTTTTGTTTTTTGGGAGTTTTTTATTTTTAATTAATTAATTTTTTTTTACTGACTCAGTTTCTTTGCTGGTTATTGATCTGTTCACATTTTCTCTTTCTTCCTGTTTCAGTTTTGGTAGTTTAGATGTTTCTCACTGCTTTTAAAATTTTTTTCTTTATTACTATATTTTACAAATTGAATTAAAATATGTCTTGGTGTGGGTCTGCTTTTGATGATTTTGTGTGTGGGGGTTCTCTGTTCCTCCTGGATCTGGATAACTTCCCCACATTAGGAAATTTTTCAGCTATTATTTTTTCAAATAAATTTTCTCTCCCCTTTCCTCTCTCTTCTTCTGGGACTTCTGTAACAAAAGTGTTATGTTTGATGGAGCCACTGAATTCCCTACGTCTGTTCTCGTTTTCCATAATTTTTTTCTCTTTTGTTCAGCTTGATTACTTTCTAATTACTCTTCTAGGTCACTAATTCGTTTCTCTGCTTTTTCCATCATATTGTTCATCCTATTAAGTGTGTTTCTCATATCATTTATTGTGCCCTTTATCTCTGCTGTTATTCTTTATCTGTTACAGGTCTCACTCATGTCTTTCACTCTTTTCTCAAGTCCGGTGAGTATCCTTCTGGTTGTGGCTCTAAATTCTCTATTAGGCATGTTACTTATATCTGTTTGGTTTATATCTCTGTCAGTGGCCTTGTCTTGTTCTTTCACTTGGGGTGAATTTGTCTGTCTCCTCATTTTGTCTGCCTTTCTATGTCTGTTTCCATGTGTTAAGGAAGTCAGCTGTGTCTTTTGCTCTTAAAAGTAGTGGCTTTATACAGATTAGGTCTTGAGTGCCCTGCAGTGCACTTCAGGAGAGTATTTTATGTGTGTTGTTCATGCTTTGCTGTTGTGTCTGAGTCACTTTTCCTTTCAGTGCATCTGTCTGCACTGATTCTCTGCCTTTTATGGTCTGTGTGTGCTCTGAGGTGTTAGTGAGACCCAAGCAAGCCAGTTCTGAGGGGGCATGCCCACTGGGCAACTTGGACTAGGATGGTGGTGTTAGAAAGAACTACACCGGGCTCCTAATCCTCTGCCTATCCCCTGAAGCACTGTGGTGGCTGGGCCGCCCTGCATGATGGTGTCTGGGGGTATGGCTGCATGCCATGTGGCAGTTGGGCCCCACTCCAGGCACTGTGTGTGACAACAGCTGAGGTGCATGGCTGGATGTAGTGTGTGCGATAATGGCTGGGGACACCCATCTGGGCATGGTGTGGCAGATGTCCATGGTGCATGGTGGCAGCAGTGTACCTGGCAGCTGAGTGGGTCACATGTGTGGTGGTAACAAAATTTGCCCTGAGACCAGCAGCGAGGCTAGCTGGCTTGGAGTGGGCATATCCTCAGAAGAACTTGTGGGTGTGGTGCACTGCTAGTGGATTAGGTAACAAGTGTCTGTGTGTCCCAGCTTCTTGAAGGTGTTCCTCTGTTTATGCTGGGGGGAGGGGAGGAAAATGGCATTTGCCAGCTCCCTTGTTTTTGGAGAAGTCCCCCAGCACACTCAGAAATCAGTATGAACAGGTCTGTCTCCCATTTGCCCCTGGCATTGTGTAAACTGTGTAAACTGCCATTTTCATATTGTCTCTCTGCACAGTCTCTTTTTTTTTTTTTTAAAGATTTTTTTAAATTTATTTATGTGACAGAGAGACAGTCAGCGAGAGAGGGTACACAAGCAGGGGGAGTGAGAGAGGAAGAAGCAGGCTCATAGCGGAGGAGCCCGATGTGGGACTCGATCCCGGAACGCCGGGATCACACCCTGAGCCGAAGGCAGACGCTTAACGACTGCGCTACCCAGGCGCCTCCTCTGCACAGTCTCTTTAAGGGTAGTGACCCAACTATCACTTGCCCTCCTGGTTCACCACTGCAGTGTCAGCTGCTGTGTCAGCTGACTTTTTTTTTTTCCCCAAGATTTATTTATTTAATTTAAGAGGGGAGGAGCAGAGAGAGAGGAAGAGATTCCTCAAGCAGACTCCCTGCTAAGTGTGGAGCCTGATGCGGGCTCGGTCTCAGGACCCTGAGATCATGACCTGAGCCGAAATCCAGAGTCAGATGCTTAACCGACTGAGCTACCTATCGTCCTGTGTCAGCTGACTTTTAAAGCTTCAGGTTCCAAGTCCGACTGGTTGTACAGATTCACAGAAGTCAGCCCCTTGGTTTTTAAAGCCAAACGTTATGGGGTTTAGTCTTCCTCATGTGAGCCCTCTGGTGTGAGAGCCCATTTCTCTGCCTTCTCCACATGTGTAGCTCCCTCCCTCTTGTGGGCCTCCTTTCTGACCTTTCTCGCCTTCTGTACGTTTAGGTGTGGATTTTGTTCTGCCAGTCTTCAGATTGCTCTCCGGCTTACTCACTTGGATGTGGATGATACCTAGTTGAAAACATGGGCCGGACTGAGGTCAGGGTCCTCCCGCTCTGCCATCTTCCCCTAGACTCCCAAATTTGTGCTTCAAGGCTCCCCACAGGTGTGTGTGTGTGTGTGTGTGTGTGTGCTGTGACAAAGCCCACGGATCACATGCCTCCCCTGGTGGGTAGCACATTGTCCTGGTGACTGCTGATTTCCCTGCCCTCGCTGAGATGGCTCTTGGGCCTGAAAAGGGGCTGGGCACCTGCTCCCCCTACCAAAGATGTACCACTCCCCCGCTCAAAAGGAGCCCCCTTAGCCCTCTGTTTACAGCCACTGACATGTCTGAGGAGCGTGTGGTCACTTTGTGTCCTTCCCTGAGAACCCCTGGGGCAGTATGAGTCTCTTCTTCCCTCTGTGGGTTGTCCCCAGAGCCATGGCCCAGGGGAAGGATAGAGTGTGTGTCCTTGAGGCATGGGGGAAATAGCTCTGCAACCCCGTTCCTCAGCTTTGCCCTCTGAGACAATAAACCACCCTCTCTAAGCCAAAAAAAAAAAAAAAGTGGAAGTAGAAGGAGCAGTTGAATCAGGTTGAGGATAAATGGAAGAGGCTGAATGGGTGGCTAAGGCAGTAAGAAAAAGGAGAAGCTTGGTAGGGCTGGGTTCTGGGTATTAAGGTAGAGACAACCTCACCAGCAGGAAGAGACCACATTTCTGATGAGAGACAGAGATTTCAACAATCTCAATCCTATTGTGGAGCCCAGGGTGAGGGCTTGTTCATCTAACCGTGCGTTCTTCATCACACTCATCCAGTATGTTAAGGACCACACACTATTCCTGAAAGAATATTTTTTCCACCCTAAGTCAACAGATCTAAATTTGAAGTTCTAGCTCTGCCAACTACTGGATGAATAAATAGAGGAAAATCATACACATGTATTTTTGAGTTATAAGTAGTATTTGTCTCTCAAGGTTGTGATAAGAAATACTCAGTGGTGGTTGTGAAATGGTTTTATGAAAGTCATTGGCCCTGTCCTATATGTTAGTTACTGTTATGACTAGTTACCTTGATGTCCAGCTTTTTTTTTCTTTCATTATATGTCTCAAGAATAAGACACTTCCCCATCAGCTGTGGAAGGCAAGGGATGTGATTGTCAATCTTTAAAACACCTGGAACCCAGACAAATATACACATGTGTACGTACCCACACACCCATTCACATATGGCACCCATCAGAATCTTGAGGAATTGGAGGAAGCAGAGCTGTATTGTTTAAAAAAGTCTCCTGTCCTCAGGAAATTCTTAGGTGTTCCCCTGGAGTGTGCCAGCCTACACCAAACCAAATAATTAGGCCAGGTTTAACTTTGAAATGCAGTATATTAAAGCTGTAGAATAATCTCTATGTATTTCCTCCTCCTCCTCCTCTCTGATGTTTAAAATGTATTTAATGTAGAGCTAGTCTTTTCATGAATGAAAAATGGCCTGAAACTCACTTGATGCTTGAGTTATTTTTATCTTAAAATATAAGTGATGCTACAATGCTTTCTTTGTTGGGAATTTTTGGGGGAGGTGTGCAGTAAAGAAAGTCAGTAAGTGATATTTATGTTTCCAAATTTAATTGGCAGTCTCTTTTCTCCCTACCTTTGTATAAACCATTTCTTCTGTTTAAATATTGCCATAATTCTACCCCACTCAGTCCCCAAGTTTGGCTAACTCCTACATTTCTTTTAGGTCTCAGCATACAGATCGATGGCCTTGGAAGGCCTTCCCTCTTCTTTTAGACTGAGAGGGTGATCCCCATTAATCTCTTGTTCTCAGATCATCTTTTACTATTTTAATATTTCAGTTGCCTAGAAATGACATCTCTGCGTCTTGTGCTAGACTTTGTGGGCAGGTCCTTGTTTGTGTTTGGCTCACTGTTGTAATCACTATTATAGTTAAACCTCTTTATCCAGAGGTTACAAGCCAGGGTTGGGGGGAGTGGTGAGAGGTCGGCAGTTTTTAAATTAAAAAAAAACAAAAAAAAAACAAAACAACTTTTTAAACAGCCAAAATTAAAAAAGATACTTTACATTAAAAGACGGTATTCCAGTTTCTTTTGAAGAAAAGAAATATCAGAATTTCTAGCAACACTGGTCCATTTTCCAAGGCTAATTGTGAGATAAATAATCTCCTTACTCAAGTTTTGTATTATTTTTTATTTTCCCATAAAGAGGAGGCTGTTTTAATTGGGATAATACAATTTGGATTTTTAAAAGAATCAGAGCCTTCTTTTTGTGTGCTTGAAACTAAGCAAATTATTTGTTTAAGAATGTAAATTAATTTCTTTGCAGTGATCAAGGAAGGCAGCTTTTCTTTAGCTCCTTTGGGGAGTAGAGCATGTTCTCTGGGATGTCCAAGTAAGACATTTAGAGGGAAACTGAGTGTCTTCAGTTGAACATAAGGGATATAATTTATGGATAATTCATCTAGAAAGGACAGTTACTTTTTTTTTTTTCAAATATGGGGTAACTATATTTGGAGGTTGCTTTTGGATGTCTGAATTAGGAGGACAGTACATCAGATAATTTTATATGTGTCAGTGCGTTTTTCACCTGTCATCAAAATCTGTTTCTTTTAGGAAAATAGCAAAGATAATAAAAGATGTTGTTGATCATTGCTTGACATTGATAGTGCATTAAAAGTTAATAAGCTTAAAGAAATGTACTATGCTATCCCCATTAAAACATGAATAGAAAAAGGCAGTTTCTTCAGCTTATTAGCTTTTAATGTTCTGTTTTGTGGTAAATGTTAAGTTGAATTTTATTTATGTTTTGTGTATGATCCACTTTCCCTGGGTTTGCCGATATGAAATATCTACTGTCACCAGGCCAATTTCCAAACTATCCTTTAAAAATACCATGTTCATTCCTTCCTCTCAGTATTTGTAAGTTGCCTCTAACTAAAACCATTTCATATTTCTCCCTTGGTTCCCCAAGTCTTACCTGCCCTCCCAGCTCTAACATAAAGTTCTCTTTTTCACACATCCTGTTTTGATAAAAAAGAGTTGTATAGTAGTATATTTGTATCTCACATTGGAGTTGGGCAAACCTAGTTTTGAAACCAAATTTTTTGCTTATTGGATATGTGACTGTGTAGACCTTATTTAGTTTCCCTGAACCTCAATTTCCCCATAAAATTATCAAAATTGGTATAATAGCCTAAGTTTTTATAAGAAGAAAATGTTAGAGCCTGTTAACCACATGAAGCATTATAAAGTATCAACAAATATTTTTCTATAGCACTTAATAAACCAAAGATTATAAGCAGTTCACACACTGCATATGCCCCAGAGATGTGTCTGCTTGATTTACACGATGTTTTAAAATTAGTTTCAGGGGCGCCTGGGTGGCGCAGTCGTTAAGCGTCTGCCTTCGGCTCAGAGCGTGATCCCAGCATTCTGGGATCGAGCCCCACATCAGGCTCTTCCGCTGGGAGCCTGCTTCTTCCTCTCCCACTCCCTCTGCTTGTGTTCCCTTTCTCGCTGGCTGTCTCTGTCAAATAAATAAAATCTTTAAAAAAAATAAAATAAAATTAGTTTCAACACTAAAAAGAGAGAGAGAGGGAGAGAGAGATTTTATATATACCTCTAGATTCTTGTTTCTGTTTAAAAAATGAGAAGATCTAGAAACCTTGGGCCTCCATTCCTGATTGGCAGCAGTCCACGGGCACTTAGTGAGCAGTTTTGGTGAGAAAGCATGCTTCACTTTGGCTCAGTATCTGCTTTGCCCATTGCGTTTATTTGCTTGGCCTTCTTGGATCTGATAATCATTTGAATTTATGATCCCTGAGTTAAGCCATTCATTTTTATATTTGAATACATTCTTCCTTTTATCTTTAACTCCGTGTGTTTGTGTGTGTTTGTGTATCTTATTCTATGGTGTATAAAAATATCATGTATTTTAATGTACCTAATTATATATAACATATATATATATTATAGGCTTATTTTATGATATATATATCATATATGATATAGGCTCTTAGAGGTCAAACATTAGGATTTTAAAAAATTCTTCAAAATCCTCATCTGCTTTTAATAGTTAATAAGCTAACTAAATTAATTATAAATTAATACATACTAGTTTAAATTAGATTATGAGGTTGAAAGATGTAACTGTGATGGTGGAATTTATTTTATGTTATTAGTATTACTTCTGCCTCTCTACAAGACTATGAAGGAAGAGAAAACATTTAAAAAAAATGCTTACTGTATTTGTTCTTATTCCTGTACTTTCCCAATACCAGCATTGGTTTTTCAGGGCTTTTCTTCTGTGCACTGAAACTTTGCTACTACATACATTCTGAATACTCTTTGTTTTGATCAGTTTTTACTTCTGTAGCTCTCCCACTGGGAAATTGTACTCGCTCTTTGTTTAATTTAGCTGTTACATAAATATGTTGAAATGCTCCACTATTTCAGTTCCTACTGTGAAAATATTTTGTAAGCAGCAGTATTAAAACACTTTTTTTTCCCCTCCCAGCTATATAGATCATAGGAATTTCAAAGCAGCTAGAGAATGTAAAGCTTATCCAGTACACCTCCTCATGACACCTCTGGGGCTTAGAAAAGTAAAGGGTGAGCCCTCAGTTCACCTCGAGGTAGAAGAACCTCAACTAGGGCCCGGTATTCATGACTCCAGTTCAAACTGGTGTTTAGATTTTAAATAGAAATTAGATTTTTATGGTGTTTGTAAGCCAAATAAAATGGATTCCACTGAAGTAGTTGTTCTGTACCTCATAATCCGAATCAGCTAGTGCTTATTAAACTTACTATGTGGTATAATTTTTATTTTCTTCAGGGCTGTATGGGGTAAGTATTGTTATTATCTTCTTTTCATGGTTAGGGAAATCTGAGTTATAAGAAAGGTTAAGTAACTTGTTGAAGCTTAGAAAGCTAGTCATAGCTGAGATGAGATTTTGACTCTTGCCATTAGACTTCAGCTTCTGTGCCTTTAACCACTAGACCACCTTCCTTGTTAATCATGCACTTATCTTCTGTATTCTGTTTTTTACTTGTCATGTCTGTGTGTAAGAGCGGGTATAATCCTGTCAGCATTTTTAGTCTTTCTACCTGTGATTACTTGAACTTCTTGAACTTTAATTTTTACAGTTAAAGGTTTGTACCTTTGTTACATAATTCTGTCAAACCATTTCGCCATTGTTCCAGCTATTTCTATTCCTAGTCACCATTTCACCTATCTGTGAAATTTTAAAGTTATTATAGTTGTGATTTTTTTCCACTGCAAATATACCTTACTGATGTGTTCCTCTTTGAAAAAATAAAATAAATAATAAATAATAAAAATGAAAATTTTAGCTGTAATAACCTTGGGTGGGTACAAAAATTGCTGTAATAGCTTTGTGCCAAAACTTTTCTCAATTACTCAAAAAAATCTCTTTTCCAAAAATATAAATGGAAGGAAAAACTTCCAAACTCATTCTATGAGGCCAGCATTACCTTGATCCTAAAACCAGACAAAGACCAGTAAAGATGCAGCAGATGCAGAATAAACATTTGACAAAATACAGTATCCTTTCTTGATAAAAACTCTCCACCATGTGGGGATAGAGGGAACATACCTCAACATCATAAAAGCCATATACAAAAGACCCATAGCAAATATCATCCTCCATGGAGAAACAGAGCTTTTTCTCTAAGCTGAGGAACACAACAGGAATGTTCACTCACCACTGCTGTTCAACGTAGTATTGGAAGTCCTAGCCTCAGCAGTCAGACAGCAAAAAGAAATAAAAAGCATCCAAATTGGCAAAGAAGAAGTCAAACTTTTACTCTTTGTAGACGACATGATACTCAATGTAGAAAACCCAAAAGACTCTACCAAAAAAATTGCTAGAACTGATACAAGAATTCAGCAGAGTTGCAAGATATAAAGTCAGTGCACAGAAGTCTATTGCATTTCTTTTTTTTTTCTTTTTTTTTCCAAAAGATTTTATTTATTTATTTGACAGAGAGACAGCAGCGAGAGAGGGAACACAAGCAGGGAGAGTGGGAGAGGAAGAAGCAGGCTCACAGCGGAGGAGCCTGATGTGGGGCTCAATCCCATAATGCCGGGATCACGCCCTGAGCCGAAAGCAGACGCTTAACCACTGTGCCACCCAGGCGCCCCAGAACATGAGCAGGGGCAGCAGCAGAGGGAGAGGGAGAAGCAGGCTCCCTGCTGAGCAAGGAGCCCAATGCGGGGCTTGATCCCAGGACCCCAGGATCATGATCCAAGCCAAAGACAGATGCTTAACTGACTGAGCCACCCAGGTGCCCTTGCATTTCTATACACTAACAATGAAGCAACAGAGAAATCAAGGAATCAGTCCCATTTACAATTGCATCAAAAAACTGTAAGATACCTAGGAATAAACCTAACCAAAGTGGTGAAAAATCTATACTCTGAAAACTATAGAACATTTACGAAAGAAATTGAAGATGACACAAAGAAATGGATAAACATGCCATACTCATGGATTGGAAAAGCAAGTACTGTTAAAATGTGTATGGTGCCCACCTGGGTGGCTCAGTCGTTAAGCGTCTGCCTTCGGCTCAGGTCATGATCCCAGGGTCCTGGGATCGAGCCCCACATCGGGCTCCCTGCTCCACTGGGAGCCTGCTTCTTCCTCTCCCACTCCCCCTGCTTGTGTCCGCTCTCTCGCTGGCTGTCTCTCTTTCTGTCAAATAAATTAAAAAAAAAATGTGTGTGGTGCCCAAAGCAATCTACACATTCAGTGCAATCGCTATCAAAATACCACCAGCATTTTCACAGAGCTAGAACAACCAATCCTAAAATTTGTATGGAACCAGAAAAGACTGAATAGCCAAAATAATGTTGAAAAAGAAAACTAAAGCTGGAGGCATCACAATTCCAGACTTCAAGCTATATTTCAAAGCTGTAATCATCAAGACAGTATGGTATTGGCACAAAAATAGACACATAGATCAATGGAACAGAATAGAGACCTCAGAAATGGACCCTCAACTCTATGGTCAACTTATCTTTGACAAAGCAAGAAATAATATCCAATGGAAAAAAGACAGCCTGTTCAACAAATGGTGTTGGGAAAATTGGACAGCCACATGCAGAAGAACGAAACTGGACCACTTTCTTATAGCATACACAAAAATAAATTCAAAATGGAAGAAAGACCTAAATGTGAGACAAAATCTACCAAAATCCTAGAGGACAACACAGGCAGCATCTTCTTTAATTTTGGTCACACCAACTTCTTGCTAGATATGTCTCCAAAGACAAGGGAAACAAAAGCAAAAATGAGCTATTGGGACTTCATCAAATTAAAAAACTTTTGCACAGCAAAGGAAACAATCAACAAAACTAAACGGCAATCTATGGAATGGGAGAAGATATTCACAAATGACATATCAGATAAAGGGCTAGTATCCAAAATCTGTAAAGAACTTATCAAACTCAGCATCCCAAAAACAAAAAATCCAGTCAAGAAACGTACAGAAGACATGAACAGACACTTCTCCAAAGAAGACATAGAGATGGCCAACAGACACATAAAAGATGCACATCATCCCTTATCTTCAAGGAAATGAAATCAAAACTACAATGAGATATCATGGCACACCTGCCAGAATAGCTAAAACACAAGTAACAATGGATGTTGGCAAGGAAAAAGATCCCTCTTTCACTGTTGGTGGGAATGCAAACTGGTGCAGTCACTGTGCAAAACAGTATTGAGGTTCCTCAGCAAGTTGAAAATAGAACTACCCTACGACCCAGCAATTGCAAGACTAGGTATTTATCCAAAGAATATAAAAATGGTGATTCTAAGGGGCACATGCGCCCCAATGTTTATAGGAGCAATGTCCACAATAGCCAAAATATGGAAAGAACCCAGATGTTCGACAGATGAACGGATAAAGAAGAAGTGGTGTGTGTGTGTGTGTGTGTGTGTGTGTGTGTGTGTGTGTGTAATGGAATATTACTCAGCCATCAAAAAGAGAAATCTTGCCATTTGTAACGATGTAGATGGAACTGGAGGGTATTATGCTAAGTGAAATAAGTCAGAGAAAGACAAATACCATAGGATTTCACTCATTGTGGAATTTAAGAAACAGATAAACATAGGGGAAGGGAAGGAAAAATAAAGTAAGATGAAAACAGAAAGGGAGGCAAACCATAAGAAACTCTTAACTGTTGAAAATAGGGTTGCTGGAGGGGAGGTGGATGGGGGCATGGGGCAATTGGGTGATGGACATTAAGGAGGGTACTTGATGTGATGAGCACTGGGTATTACATGCAACTGATGAATCACTAAATTCTATCCCTGAAATATACTATATGTTAATTGAATTTAAATAAAAAAAATTTTAAAAATCTCTTTTCGTCTAAAAGTAATTTTGGTCCTCAACTATTAATTTTACCCTTTCTATGAAAAGAGTGATGAAAAACTGTGCACCTTCTATTCAAGAGAGAATATCTTGTTCAACTTTTTAATGTCCTCCCTCCCCCCCCAAATTCTATCTAGTGCTACATGAAACACCATAGGAGGAGACTAAAGGAGTGGAAAGTAGACTTTGCAGTTGGAATAAGACATAGGAACAACATGCCAAATAGTTAAGTCCATATAAGGTAATCCTGAGCAGTAAAAGTCAATGCTCCAATTCTCTAGTGCTGAGCTGAGGTGAATGTGTGAATTACAGTTGAGGCAGGCAATGTTAGTCAAAGACTTTGGAAGGAAATCTTCCCCAATCCTGGTCTTGTAGTCAGACCCTCTGCCTGGCTTTTATCCCTCACTGACCTTTAGGAACTTGGAGGAACAGATAATTCAGAACGTGTGTGTGTGTGTGTGTGTGTGTGTGTGTGTGTGTGTACATATACACATATGTATATATACATCTATAGTTTTATTTTTATGATTATAAAACAAACCAGATCTAATGGTGAGTATTTTAAAACTATAAAAATAGTATGAAGAAAAAAACTGTTACCCCAACACCCAGAGATATCCATTTTAAACAGTTAATTATCTGTTCTTTGGGTACATGTATTTAATTGCCTAAACACCTGTCTGCTCTCTACATTATTTAAGTTCAACAAACTTAGGATCATATTATCTATATAATTTTTAGATTACTTTTTCTCAATCCATAAATCAGAGTAACATAATGTATATGTCTGTTTTGCCATACGTTTTATATTGTTCAAAAGCATGTTTTCGTTTTGTTTTAAATATTTTATATATTTATTTGACAGAGAGAAAGAGAGAGAGAGTTCAAGCAGGGGGAGTGGCAGGCAGAGGGAGAAGGAGAAGCAGGCTCCCCACTGAGCAGGGAGCCAGATGGGGGGGGGCTCGATCCCAGGACTCTGGGATCATGCCCTGAGCTGAAGGCAGACACTTCAACGTCTGAGCCACCCAGGCACCCCCAAAAGCATGTTTTGATGCCTTCGCTATGTTTTCTTCCGTGGTGATTGTCATATATTTTTGTTACTCTCTTAATTTTTCATTCAGAACAAATTTTGAACATTCTTATACAGAAATCTTTAAGTTATTTTTATAATGAAATAAAAATTATGTAATTATTTTTGATAAGTAATATTTTGTTAATTTCTTTGGGAGTAAATCCTAGATCAAGGCTTTACAAGTTAAATGTATAAGCTTTGAAAAACAACAAAAATTTTGATTTTTCTTATGACAAAATAAAGCACATTATTATAAAAATTTTAGAAAATATAAATTGACAAAATGAGAAGTAAAAGATGATCTGGTAACTAGGTTTCACTCTAACTCTTTATAGTGTTTATAGCTTCATGTTTATTTCCCATTAAAATATTACTGTGGCTTATTTCACCCAACTATAGAACATGACTACCTTTCCAAGCCATTAATTTTTTCTAAACACCCCTTTTAATGGTTTTATAATATTCCATTTTAAGACTATATCATTATTTTGATGACTGCATTTTATTGGATATTATTTCTGATGACTTATAACAGTTCTGTAATAAACACCTCTTGTTACATGTTGCCATGTTTTGTTCCTGATACTATCTTGTATTTGGTCATTCTTTTCACAAATATGTTTTATGTGGCTACTATGTGTTAAGGCACTATGCTGGCACAAGGAGAGTAGCCTCTAGCCTCAGTGAGTTTACAGAGTAGAACAGGGGTATCTGGTAGAACTTTCTGCTGTGATGGAAATGTCTGACCTGTCAAATGCAGTTATTTTATTTTAACTAATTTCAACTTCAGTTGAAATTTGTTCTGAATGAAAAATTGAATGAAAAATGAAAAATTGAGAGAGTAACCATATATGGTTAGTGGCTACTTGGATACTTGTCTTGGATAGAGCAACTGTAGAATTTATGTATTCATGTTCTCAAATCTGCCAGCTATCTTAACTTTTGAGTACTATTACAACTTTTGTCGGATTCGTTTGAGTTCCTTTCATGTAGTCTGTAAAGAGAAGTACCTTGAATAATTCTATTTCAGAGGTTTTACTAAAATCGGTAACTTTTTTAAAACTCAGTGTATTAGGTAGCCAAGTAAATGTGAAAGCCCTAAAATGCTGTGTATTAATATATGTTGATGCATGTGTTAATATTGATTGTGTTGTATTTGTTTCAAATGATTAAGAATCACTAAAAAGTTAATTACTAAATCTAATTTAAAAATAATTACTCTAGACTCTATTCAGTATACCTTTTTGCTTTGATTTATATGGTTTAATATTTTTGGGGGGTTAAAATAATTTTAAAGAAGCAGAGTTCACTTGATATCTACAAGTAAGACATTTGATTCTTTTGCTTTTAAATTTTCTCATTCCACTTACATGAAAACCTATAGTTATATAGAACTGCACCTAGCAAATATAAGTTCTAGAATTGAAATGGAAAACATTTAAATTCATAATTTGTAAATTGGAGTCAGTTGAATTAAATTATAACATTAATGACACTTCTATGGGTGTATTTTTTCGTATAACTCTGACTCTTGGAATTATGGTGATATTTTACATATCCCCAATATAAAGAAATATAAAATTAAAACAAATGAGGAGGTAGGGGGAAGCCAAAATAGAATATAAATGAAAAAATATTTATTACATCAAAAACCAGGGATGCACTGTATGGTGACTAACATAATATAATAAAAAAACATTTAAAAAAAGAATATAAATGAAAAAATAAACCTAACTATATTACAAATGATTAATATAACCACATTGAAGAGAGTAGGGAAGAAAATAACCAAAATTACTGTGGAAAACAGAATCTTAACTGTATGTTGTATGGCTAAAGACAGCAATTAATGTACATAAATGCTGTGATCTAATTAGTAAAGGTGTTTCTAACAGGATTGGTATAGCAAAACATGTATTTTGTATGTATATTATATGCTAGAGTTTTTATGTATATACTAGAATTGAACAAATTAATTTTATTTAATGAGATCTTGTTTTCTCACTGTTGCAGAAAGAAGTATAGATAAGAAAAGTGGGGAAGGCTAAATTGAATCCTGTGATGTTGGATGGAATCAGAGATATCAATATAAATTCATTGTGGTTTTTTTTTTCCACTTTAACCATATATATCATTTTAATAATATCATGAAGCACTTTTGAAAGAAAAGAATAATAGAAAGTTTGGAACAAAAAACCATGTCAAAAACCCCAAAAGGTATAGAAATCACTTGACTACATGATTCCGTAAGATACTCGAGACAATGAAAGAACCATGGAAAAGGAGTGCAGCAAATACCTTTAACTTACACAGTGTTATGTGTCAATTATATCTCAGTAAACCTGGAAAAAAAGGATAAAGGATTTCTTATTTGAATATAGTTTGGTATTGAACTGCAGTCGGTGCTCTTTGGAGGCCACCTACCTAGATCCTGTCATGGGCCCAAACATCTTTCATGGCAACTCTGTTGCCCTCTGCACCTGTATTCCCAGATAACTTGTATACCTTTTTGTTTTTCCTCTGTCACCTTCAATTCTGTCACTGCTTACTTTTCTTGGCATTTTTTAGTTCAAATTCAAAGAGAAAGAAATAGATTGGCCCTAGTGATTTTTTTCTGATTGGATCTGCTCTCATCTGTTGTCACAAGCCAATCTAATGGATTGACTGCCCTTGGATTAGATGCCTATCCCAGGTCCAGTGAGTTCTGGTCCTGTGGGGGCATGGACACATGGTATAAAATCTGGCTGCCTAATGATTGCATTCATCAGGGATAATGTATTCAGCAGTTTGCTATAGTATTGGCAGGCTATGTATTTGGCCTATGTAGAGTAATGGTTTGTTCTAACTCATATAACGCTGGTAAATAGCTATACTTTACAATGTTAGTAATTGATTTATATTTTTGCAGTGTTTTACAGACTACAGTTCTGTTCACTTATATAACTTCATGTGGTATTGCACTTAAAATGAAGTAAAGCCTTACTCTTTGGGAAGTAGAAAATAGATATTAATGTTGAGTAGGTTTTTCATGTGAAATGTCAATACTATGTGAATACCTTGTGCATTTTGGAAAGTATAGGAAATTTATGTTCATTTAGCAGCCATTTCTTTCTGGTCTTGAAAATGCTCACCAAATTGTCTTAAAAATAATTATCGATGGATATGTGCATCAATGACATAAAGAGTGATAGTAGAATCACAGTATAAATTCTGGAAGGAGCTGTATATCTTATTCAGTCCAATACCTTAATTTTAGTGATTTCAAATCGATTTATCCATCTTGCATAGGATCATTAAGGAAGATACGTGCCTTGATTTTTGCTTTAATGATACTTGTAATAAATTCTTAGAATTTACCTCCCAGGGGAAAAAAAGTTTGTTTTTGTTTTTGTTTTGATAAAATGAAATACTTCATTTTGTTGGAAATAAGATTATACAAATCTGTATTACTCTCTTTGTGATAACTGTGGGAAAGCACAGAGCTAGATTTAATTTTTAGTTAATAGACATATATGAATATTTTAAAAAATAATTATTGTCTCCAGTTTATGAAACAAATTATTGTGTAAAAACTATGGTTTAAACATTATGTAGGCCCTTTTTATTTGGCTATAGTTTGTGTATGTTTATCTAACAGTATATTTACATTTGTTTGTCTAAGTGTATATTTCTATTTTCATGCAAGCCACCTCAATCATTTTGGAAAGTAGCTAATCAGCCAAATAATGCTTATTGAGCACATACTATAATGCTAAAAGGTATATTAGTAAACAGCTAATATGAGTCTCTCCTAAGGAAAAACTTACATTTCAAGTGAGGATAGGCAGAAAAAAGGAGAATAGGAAAGCTGTTACTAATAAAATAGGTTGAAAACTCCTTCGTGCCATGATCTAGTCTTACACTTCCCCTTGCCCCACAGTGCCAAGGATATTACTGAGAATAATGAAGACTGCTAAGTTGAACAGACTGGAACATAGTGATTTAATCTTTAGCCTTGATGACAGAGCAAAACCTGGGAAAAAGCTGATGGTGCAAGGGGCAGAGTTGTATTGCTAGGTTAGGCAGAGTGTGTATAGACAAATATATTATAAATGTGTAGTGTATATATACAGTAGGCAGAGTGAATGTAGATAAATACACACATATACATAAGTAAAGTATACTGAGGACATAAAAGGGACACATTTTGGGTAGTATCATTCTTACAGAATAGGAATTTTGAATACTTTTTTATCCAATTTGCACCTCTGTGTACCTAAGTAAGTGCTCAATACATCTTCATTGAATTAATAAATAGAGAAGAAATTGCTTTCAAAGCATTATAGGAAAATGGGATGCTCACTATAGATAAATCTAGATAAAAGCTGAATACTAATCACATTAGGGCATAACATAGCCTTTGATTGTGTGACAGTGCTTTATAAATAGTATAAGTTTGCATACAAATTGTACATGTACAAAAAGCATCAGGGCAGCTTCTTTGAGTTATAGCTAGTTAATTCAGGGCCTTGCACATAATAATACATGCTCATTAGATTTGGTTGTATTGATTAAAAAAAATAAATTACAAGCCAATCTAAGCATGTCTAATAACAATGAAAAGTTTAAAAATAGGTTATGTGAGCTACTTAGTAATTAAAATGAGCTGACTTTGATTAGTATTAAGTGTTAGCCAGTTGTGAAATACTGACTTTCAAAGCCTTACAAACAGTGAAGTAGCACAACTCTGGCACTAATTGGGTCTTCCGGAGAGCCTTATAAAACTGAATTTCATTTATTTAGTACTGCCTCTTACCATTTTCTCCTCAGAAAGAGGCCGGAATGGAGGTAGCTCCTGGCTTCTTGTGTCCTTTTCAGTGGCGATTACCTATGAGACTCCAGCAGGTCAGCAGACTCACCTGTGCCTTTGCTCTATGTCTCAGATTTCTCTGAGGAACCTGGTGGTATTTTCATGCAGGCATTTCTCTTGGAGAAATGCTTTTCTGTTGGTTTTCCTCCTACTTCACTGGCCTCTTTTGTTTGGTCTGTTTTTCCTGGCTCTTTAATATTTCCCTGGCCTCTAAACTTTGTTGTAACTCAGGGCTTGCCTTACTTTTCTCTTGGTGCATAACAAATTACTACAAAATTAGTGGTTTAAAACAACAAACACTTAGGATCTCACGGTTTCTTTGGGTGAGAAGTCTGAGCACAGCTTAACTAGGTCTTCTGCAAGACTACAGTCAAGGTGTCAGCTGGTGCTTGAGGTAGCATCTGAATGCTTGACTAGAGAAGGATTTATTTCCAAGTTTAAATTGTTGGCAGAATTTATTTCCTTGAGGCTGTAGGAGTGAGGGCTTCATTTTCTTGTTGGCTGGAGGCTGGAGACCTTATAAGGTACCAGCTAGAATGTCCCTCAGTTTTTAGAGGCCACCCTCAGTTCTCTGCCAAGTGGGTTCCCCAGCATTGCTGTTTGCTTCACAATAGTAAGCTAGCTAGGGGGAAGCTCCACAACAAGATTGGGCTCTATAATCATCTATACAGTAACAATGTAATCACAGTGTAATTCTTATACATCCTGTCACATAATGAGTTAGAAACAAGTTACAGGTCCTGCTGACACTCTAGGGAATGAGAATCATACAGGGGCATGACCAGCAGGAGGCATGGATGATGGAGCCACCTGAGTCTGCTAACTTCCAGGCTAGTCTCTGTCTGTTCTCTCTCTCCTTAGCACTCACTTCCTCTAGTGTATCATGGCTTTAGATACAGTCAGTGAGTGGACAACCCACAGTTTTGTAATTAAGAGCTTGATCTTCTCTAAACTCTGCACTGATTTGGCTGACTGCTTCATATTGCTCCTTCTGGGTATGTCTAATAGACCTATCAAAATCCACATATCCAAAGTCAAAATAATTATTTCCTCCAATAACCTGCTTTTCCCAGTTTCCCAGTCCCACTAAATGACAGCTCTGTCTTTTCAGTTGCTCAGCTAAAAAAACCTTTGTGTCCTCCTTGACTGTTTGTTTTCTCATACCTACTATCCAGTTTATCAAAACCATTTTACAAATTTGCCAGTTTTTGGTTGGTATCCTTGTCTTCAGGTGGCACTAGGACCTTATCTAAATTATAGGTCACTTGGCTTTCTGGCAACCATTCCAATCCTAGTGGGGAGTAAACTCTATCTCTGTTTTCTAGTAACTGGCTCAGGGCCTGCTTCTAACAGGGTGGACCACATAGAACCCCCAAACACCACTGCTCTCTAACTTTGCTATGGATGGCAATTCAGGTGGCTTTACCATATGCCAGACTGGTTCAGGTCAGATGTTCCCTCTTACCAAACAAGGCTTCATTTGCCTTGGTGAAGCTCTCGGTAATTTTGGTTTCATTCCAAAGGTCAAGAGGGAGTAACGCAGGTAACAACAGTCACCTGACTGCTAACATTCTCTTCCTGCAGGGTTTTCTCCTCCATAGCCTGACCTTTTTTCATCCTGTGTTCTTTTTTTCTTCCTTCCCCTCCACATTGTCAAAAAATGTGTTAAAATCTACTTCTGTGTAGGTAGGACTTCCCATCATTCACATATACTTGGATCTAAAGTAATAAATAAGCGCATCTTTTTTTCCAGGTGTATTTTTACTTTAAACCCTACTCTTATTCTAGAATGAAAAATGTGTTCCTGTCAACAGGATTTCAGACATTAGTATGCTCATGAATTTTATTTAGGGTGCAAACAGCAGGTAGGTCCATTCTTGTTTCCTTGAACTCACATCCTAGGTAACAACCTGCTCTCAATTCAGACCTGGTTAATCTTGGTTAGAACTTTTCCTCTTTCAATTTAGGCACAGGTAGAAGATGACTCATAGAGGCAGCTGCTAGAAAAAAGGGGGTGATCTCAACTACATGGGTTCAGAAAAGTTTACAAACTCCTCTACCACTATAGGAAGACCAGTAGCTATGTCCTCTTTCACAAACTTTATGATTCTTTCCTTTTGACTTTATTTCTTAAAGTTTATTTAATCAGATGTCATTTGTATAAAAATATTTACTATTGATGGAGTAGTAAATGGTGATTTCTCTCGGTAATATAGTCCAAACTTACCTTTTGCCTTTTTCTATTTCCTTGAAGCCTCACACTGATTTTCTAATTATATTTTTAGGAGTCTGAATCTTGAATTTTCTGAAGAGAGCATCTGGACTTCAGAGTTCTTACCAGGTAATGAGAAAATATAGAAAAGGCCCATACTGCCCAGATTAGAATTTCACTCTGTGTGTCGATTTTAGATGACCCCCTTTTTATGTGTGTGTGTGGGGGGGGGGGGGGGGGGTTTTACAAAAAATAAAATGGGCAGCGAAACCATTTTTAAAGTTTTATGTACTCTTAAGCACTCTGTTGACTCTTGAGAATCAACATAACCACAGAAAGAGTAAGAGACAGATGCCAGTCTAAATAGACAAATGTTTCCAAAATAAGATGTTTCCTATCAGCAGAAAATGTTTTACTTGATAGACTTAACTTGATAGTCTTAACAACGCAAACATTTTGGATGTAAAAGAAAATGTGTGTGTTGCCAGCAAACATTTTCAAGAGATAAGCACTTGTTGCAAGTACTACATGCCTAGAAAAAAAATCTCATTTTGGCCAACTGAGACCACCATGTGTTTTAAAATATGTCATCCATCATTTCAGTGTTAAGAGCGCCCCCTAGTGTGATTGTGTAATTATATATTTATGAGAAATTTAGACATTATTTTTTAAAATCTGTTTTCTATTAGTTGGTGATGGGCCTTTTTTGATAATGGATTGATTTGATCAGTATGGTATGTAACTATCTAGAAATATGCATTCAGTTTTTTTCTTGCCCTAATATATGATTATATCTGGAGCCAGTGGTTAGCTTAAAAGTAGAATTTGGAAATACCTAATCCCTAAAATTCTTCAGTTCAAGATAATGACAATATATCACTTAGTAAGTGAAATTATGTATTGAGAAAATTTTACAGCGTAATCAAATTCTTTCCTGGTAATCTTTTTTAAGTGGAAAATTGCTATGAACAGTTCCCTTTTGGTAAACACATGGGTATTTTAATAATTAAACATGAAAATTCAGACATTACATTTTATTTTTGAAATCTATATCATGTGAAAAATAATTCAGGTTTTAATATTTCCTTAAAAGCAGCTCCCCTATAGTTATAGAACTTGCAAGTATAAACATGGTAATTCATCCATGAATTATAAATAGAGCTCTCATCTCTCCTCTGAAATCACTCCCATCCCCACAAATTCTTATTCAAAACTGAGAACAAAAAGCTCGTTTTTTGTTACATTTAATTTTTAGTTTTTTGGGAATAATTAAACCATCCTTGCAAGCTGAAAGTGAGCATAATATTCTGTTACATTTTTGTAAATTGGGTAGTTGTAATTATATTTCCTCCTACTGTCTCTTCTCCAGACTGTAAATAATTTTGATTGTTTTAACCATTTCTCATAGGTTCGTTCTGTGTTCTAAACTTGATCATGTACAGGGCTGTAGTACTGAACTGTTTGGAGTAGACTGCTTTTGCTTTTATTTTCTTCTGTAAGCTCCCTCTTTCATTTAATTCTGAAGCCGTAAGATCAGCACAGTGTTTACATTAAGTCCTGGCTTTTTGAAAGGATATCTTCTAAAATGTAGAATTAAAAATATCAGAGCCGTCTACTATCTACCACAGTAGATCTGCATCTGAATCCTCGTTCTCATATTTACTAGCATTGTGACCTTGAACAAGTCACTGACCCTCTCAGAGCCTCAGTCTCTTCTCTGTAAAAGAGAAATACAAATCACCACCCTTGAAATATTAATCCCTCTTTTATGTTAGTATCTATTTAAGACTTATTTATGCCAGATTTGGGGCTGGGTGCCTCATAAGCATTTATTTTTCACAATAATTCTGTGAACTAAGTGTAATTATTTCTATATTATTAGTGAGGCTTAGAGAGGCTAAGAAACCTGGTAAGTGCAAAAGCCAAGGTTTTGAGATCTTTTTGACTTAAAGTGAGCTCATAACCACTATACTGTGTATTTGTTTTAATTATACTCATTTCTGCTAATTTGTTGATTTCATTGTTCTTAAGGTCAAATAGTCTCCAATGCACAAACATAGAGGAAACAAATCTTTTGAAACAGAAGAGATGGATTCTTTAACATGGATGCTCTTCTTGTCTGGAAGCCAGAATTACTTTGGGCACTATTCATACTTCTATACATTTTTTTTTTTTTTGTAACCAGGCAGTGATTTAAAAGATTCCTTGTTGTTAGCATGGTTGAGCTGGTAACAACAGTGACAAGAACTATTGGGTTAGTGAACCTTAAGGCACCTTTATGCCTAATGTAAAGGCAGAATAATAGAATGCTAGTTTTAGAAACTGTTGCATGCTTCCAACTCACCACGTGAGTTGGTTTTCTCTGGACCTGGGACCGTAATCTATTCCTTGCTCTTCTATTTAAGTATGGATTGGCTTTGTGAAGCCTGCATCGTTTTCCTTATGGTTTAAGAATTTTTATCTGATATTTTAGATATCAGAATTTATTGTTTAATTGCTACAGAGGCCAGTGTAATACGTTTCTCATTTCATTAATAAGTCATTTTGAAGGTTCTTAGGAAACTCACTCTGGAAACATGGTGTTGATCAAGCCTGTTTTTTGCTTAATAATATCTCATGTTTTATATTATTCCCTAGGTCCTTGAGATTTGCTCTAGGAAGTAGGCTGTTCAACCATGATTTAAGTGTACATTGTTAGGTTTCTGTATGACAGAATGACCATTCTCTTGGTGAGGTTGCCTCATGTTGTGCTTGGGTCAGAGATACAGACATTACTATGAACAGGTGTGTATATTATGTCTTACCCCAAACATACACTATCTTTAGGAAAATTGGCTCAATCATCATTATTGAATCAGTGAATAAGTGAAGAAATGGAAGTTGACTTATTTTTCTGCCCTCATTTCTGCCCCACTCTGTAGTTTTTCCTGCCTGGCCACCCCCCACCCCCGTACACGTGCACACACGCAGCATTTGGTAAATGTGTTTAACTTTGACTTGTTTAATGTCTATAGAATCAGTCTTTCTTTTTTTCCCCCAGTTCCTCTGGTATTGTTTTGGGATGGGCCTTTATATTTTTCATATGAACAATTGGAATAGTTCCTTAACTGAATTCCCTCTTTCCAGTGTTGTCTGTTTCCAGTAAACTGTGGGATCAGGAAGATTTTCCTAAAGCATGAAACTAGTATCAGTTTAGATTCATTTAGTGTCTTATTGTCAAAAAAGGCCCTTTGGTTCTTGCTTACCTCTCTTCTAATTTCTCTCACTACCATTGCCTTTCCCTATGAGTTCTGTTCTTTGCACCACTAAAAAATTCACAAATCCCAGAATATTTTTTACTTTGCCTTCCTGTGCCTTTGTGCAGTAATACTCTATGCCAGTAACATCCTTCTGCACGCCATTTAATGAGCTCCACTTTCTCCTTCTGTGGCAGTTCTCTGACTAAACTCCCACTCCACAAGCACACACCCCATTTGAGTTAGGTGCCTCTTCAGTGGACCACTGCATGACCCTGCTCTGTTATTGAAAAGTTCAGTTCAAAGTGGGCAGCTTGAAGGCAATTATGTTTTTTTACTCAATGTATCACAGTGCTAGATATATAGAAAGTGCTCAGGAAAACTTTATTTATGGAGCCCATGAAGAGGCTGAATGAAAAATAGAAAGATACTATATTAGGATTCCCATGAGATGTCACCTTTGTCTGCGGCGCGGGCGGCCCTGCGGGTCTACGTGGCGGGCGCGGCGGTGGTCCTGGCGCAGCTGCTGCGGTGCTGCTGCGGGGGCTTCGCGGAACCAGTGTTGGCCCCACAACCTGACCATGTTGCTATTGTGACCGGAGGCACGGATGGAATCGGCTATTCCACGGTGAAGCACCTGGCGAGACTCGGCATGCATGTGATCATAGGGAGCCAAAGGTGTGAAGACTTTCACAGCTGCGTTTTCTTGACGTCTGCAACTTTGAACTTCTTCAAGCTGGAAATAATGCTGGCAAAGCCCAGGACTTTGTGAGACAAATACAAGAAGAGACTTTGAATGGCAAAGCCTTGCTTTTGCATAGAGCATTCGTCAGACATTCTCACGGTCACCATGGTAGCTGGATACGCTTTGCATTGATTAAAATACAGTCTCTGGAAGATGGCAGAGCAGTAGGGGACCCCTTTTTCAGCTGGTCCCCTGAGTCGAGCTGGATAGGTACCAGACCAGCCTGAACATTGGCGGAATCATCCTGAGATGCAGGAAGATACATCTGGATCTCTTCAAATGAACATCTCCAGCGCTGAGTATTGAGGTACGAAGCGGGGAGGCGTGAAACTGTGCACAGATATCGGAAGATAAACGGAAGGGGGAGGGAGCTGCTGCGTTTGGGCGCCGGGAAGCGGTAGCCACCTACACGGGGGAGTGGGCAGACTCGCGGACCTGCACCCTCGAGACAGCAGACTGAGACCCTGAGCCGGGAGCGCGCACCACCAGACTTTTCACGGAACTCCGGAACTCCGGTGCACTCACTGGAACCAGACTGAGACCGGAAGCTCCAGGAGCGCGCAGGGGGCCTGCTGGCGGCTGGTGGCAGGCGGTGTTAGAAACACAAAGGACAGAGACGGGCCGGCCCTGGAAGTGAGGGCTGGGACGCCGGGTGTGGGGCACACATCCCAGGACGCTGCAGGGTTGAGCAGCACCAACAGAAACAGAGTTAAAGTGGCCAGAACATCAGTGGAGAATGGTCCGCGATCCCTCTGTTCTGTGACAGAGGCTGAAATTCGGCCGCTGCTGCTCTGACTTTCAGAAGAGGCACAGCCGGCCGCCAGGGAAAGCCGCCAGAGAAGAAAAGCCTGGAAATACCGGCTCAGAGACAGGGGTGACAGTGGACATCCCTGTCTTCTTCTTCCTGACCAGAGGAAAAAGTTCTCATCATTTTTTCCCATTGAGGATGATATTAGCTGCAGGTTTTTCATATATGGCCTTTATTGTGTTATGTTCCTCTGAACCTTCTTTGTTCAGGGTCTTCATCATGAATCGTTATTGTAATTTTTCAGATGATGTTGAAATACAAAATATCTATTTTGAAATGAGTTATTAGCATACAGCATTAAAGGAAATGCTAAATGAAGTCTAGAGGATGGAAGAGTAATGATACCAAATAGTAAGTCAGTTAAATAATAAGACAACTGTACATATATGTAGTACATTATATAGACTATCTCTGTATGTGTATATTTACATATATACGTTGTCCCTGCATATATACGTATGTATATTTTTCTTCTCTTTTTCAAAAACATTATGTTGAATGAAAGAAGCCAAACACAAAATGTACTTATCATGACCCTATTTAGATGACGTTCTAAAAGAAACACTACTAATTCTGGTGATAGAAACATACCACTAGTTGTCTGTGGTTGGGGATCTAAGGCAGAAGTTGACTACAAAGGGTCACCAGGGACTTTTGCAGGTGATGGAAATTTTCTTATATCTTGATTGTGGAGATGAGCAGACGATATATGTCAAAACTCATCAAACTGTACACTTAACGTGAATGTATTTTAACACATGTAAGCAAATTTTACTAAGACATAAGCAAAAATTAATTTAAGACATAAGGCAAAAACTCAAATGGACTTGGCAAAATATAAAGGATTTCTACTTAATGAAGAATGCCATAAAACAAAGTTAAAAGTGATTTAAGACTAGGTATGATGCTTATGGTATCAAAGCCTAAACTAATGAGATATTAATAGAGTATATACAAGGAACTCCTGAAAATCAACAAGGTAAAGACAGAAACCCAAAGAAAGAGTGGACAAAGGCTACATGTATGAAAAGAAGTTCATCCCCAGTACTGAAGTAAACACACAACTTCAAATTACCAGTTTCCAAAATGACAAAAATTAGGAAAGTTGACACAGCAAATCTCACAAACATTAGAAAGTATAAGTGTTTAAGCTGCCAGGTTTTTCTGCTAGGCCTATGTACCATTCCAGCTTATTCCTACAAAGCAATCAGGGAGTACTTAGTGCACGTGACCTACAAAACCCTCTTCTGCAATACTAAGTACTCAGAATTATAAATGAGAAGTAACATTTATAAATGTGGCATATGCATGAGACAGAACTCAAGGCAACAGTGAGAAGAACAAAATTAGCTGCAGAGTAGAATTAATAAATCTAAGAAAAACAGTGTGTCGAGCAGGTAAAAACTATTAAATGAAGATAATTCAAAGTATTTATATACAAAACTAAAAACACATGAACACATAAAGAGTAACACCATATAATTTTCAAAAGGACATGTCTAACTCCAAAGCCCTAATGAGTATGGAAAGAAAAGGAATGCCAGTGGAGATGAGGAATCAAGAAAGGTAATTATAAAAAAAAAGATATAGGTCCCTAGACTGGACATCAGAGAAGTATAAATCTCTACTCATTAAGGAAAAAATGTATTTATGAACGTTCATTGCATCTCAATACTATTGTAATGTTGTGTCCATACTCTTACACTGAAAGCTATTAGACCTTTTTCAAAAGATAGCCGAACTTGGTGGAAGTAGACACACCAGAGTATTCAAATCATGTGCTTTAGATTACTGTCTTTCGTAAGGACAAAATGGATAGCATTCTTGGGGAACACCAAAGGCGATCATCATTTTATTATTACTTTCTCCCCCCAAAGGGAATACATTTATTTTTCATGGTGGGTGTCATACTGCCAAGACTAATCTGTTTTAAATTGAAAATGCATCAAGAACCATGATTCAGTTTCATGAACATTATGAAGTAATAATGTCCCTCATTTCATAACAATCATTTGGTGATTGTGTGGGCAAGTGTATCTTACATTATCTAAGAAGAATCTATTTATAAATCTCCAGAGGATCTATTTTTCTACCTCAGCTGCACCCACTTTTATTCTTTTGCAAAATTGCTGATACCCTTATTTCCATATGCAAAATTTTCAGGTGTACCAATTAGTTATAGTTTTACGAAAGAATGTTATATCATCAAGCCTTTTTCTAGTGAAGGAATAAGATATACAGACAATAACTGTAGTGAAAAACAGTGTGTCATAAAAAAGACATTCATCCCTTAGAAGATGAAGAAATTAGAAAAATAAGGGGATCAGAGAAGCTGTGGATGAAATAACATTTGAGCCGTCCCTTAACATTAGGAAGAATCAGATATTCTTGAGATGGAGAAGCAAGATGTTCCAAATAAAGAGAACAAAGGGAGGTAGTAAAAATAAAGAGTACGAGTGGTGGAACTTCTGTAGTAGCTTCAGTTCACAATATAGTTGACGATACTGTGAGGGCATATGAAATAAGACACAGCAAAATTAAATTAAAAGGCAGATCATGATAAAGAATTGAATTCTCACTATACAATTTGGGTAAAAGCTAATGGGCATATCAGAAAAATGTCAGGAGTATTAATCGGTTGCAGAGGAAGAGCTTGGAAGAAGAAATGACATGACATGACATGAAATGAGGAGACTGGTTAGAAAGTTGCAACAACTTCGTCAAGAGATAATGAGAGCCTGAAACAGGAAGATGCTATGAAAATGGAGGGAAGAGGAACAATGTATGTATGGGAAGACTTGTTTAGAAAATAGGAAGTAATTGGGGTGAGTAGATAAGAAATAAGTTCAAATGACTGAGTGAGTATCTTGTAGTACACTCAGTACAAGATTACTAGGAAGCAGCTGAAAATGAGGAAACTCAGGTATAAAAATAGGTCTGCCACTGGTTCCTGTTAATATTTGGTCTTTAACCCAATAAGAGCTCCTAAACTCTTTATAACATCCTGGAGTGATAGAATGTTCCTGACACAGTGCTCCTAAATGCCTTGAATTTTCTCAAGATAAAAACATATTTATCTCAACAGGTGATTCTTGGTGAACTCCTGATGTGGGATGATCACTAGAAAAGATCAAATCATGATTAGAAGCTTGAACTTTCAACCCAAACCCATTCTCCAGAGAGAGATAGGGACTTGATGAGCCAAGCAGCCAATTGATCATGTCCACATGACGTAACCTCTGGGTAAAAGTCCCAAAAGTACAGAGTTCAGAGCTCCCAGGTTGGCGGTGAACACATCTACCTGCTGGGAAGCATGGCACATCCCAACTCCACAGGGACAGCCCCACGCTAGAACCCTTTTTGGAGATCACCCAAGTGCAATCTCTTTATCTGGCTCTTCATTTATATTTCTTAAGATATCCATCCTTTATTAAAAACTGGCTGCATAATCTAAGTTTCTTCTGGCCCCATTGTGCCACTCTAGCAAATTATCAAATATATGGTAAAGATGTCTGGAAACCTCTGATTTTCAGAAAGGTTACTAGAAATAGGTGATCTGGCTCTGAAATGGAGTGAGAACCACATCCCAGAATCTTTCAAGTCCTTTAACTGTGGGGCAGCCTGTGCTAACTTTAGTGTCATGCAACCGAACTGCACACACCACGGTAATGTTGAGAACCAGTTAGTGGGGAAAAAACCCAATTTATTTGGTGGTTGTGAGTAGCAGTAGTGGAGAGGAAAATATGAAGCGCCTTTCCAGACATCATGTTTAGGTATGAATAGAAGAAAATGCTTTCTGGACATAAATGAGTTTGAAGTGTCCAAAACAGAACCTTCATGGGAAATGTTCAAAGGGCAACTGGTATTAGCCTGGCATGTTGGCTGCTGTAATTATAAAAACTTTTCAACACTTATGGCTTAACATAATTGAATGCTTATTTCTTGCCCATGTAAAAGCCCCTTAGTTAAAGAGTGTAGAAGAGGGGAGGGAGGTCTGCTACACAGAAATGTAGGAACCTTGGCTGAAAAGTTTCTAACGTCTTTAACATATGGCTTCTAATGTTTATCTGAGCAATGGTAGACATATTCTTAAAGTAGAAAGCATAATAAAAGATGACATTACAAAAGAGTTAAATACAGGAAGAGTAGAATCAAATGCAAGCTGTTAGAATTCATATTTTTGAACTTTAGTTATGAAATAAAATTCAGAAAATGACTCAGAAATTCAGTGTCACTTAAACCCAGTGAAAGGATTTCAAGAAAGAACAGACAATAAAATGTATCAAATCACTGCAGAGTCAGGCAAGGAAGAAGATGAACATGGAAAAAACTGATGCGAATGCAATTAATTGACTATTATGTCACTTTATAATCATGTGGACTTAATAGTTCTGAGAGCAGACAATCATATGAAAAGGGAGGAAGGCTGAAAAGAATAAGTGAATGGTGAAAACTTTAGTCCATGTAGATAATTAAAAAAAATCAGTGTAGTCATTAGTTTCAGGTGTACAATATAGTGATTCAACTTCTCTACACATTATGCTCTGCTTCACTACAAGTGCAGCTACCATCTGCCACTCATACAACACTATTACAATATCACTGACTATATTCCCCATGTTATGTCTTTTTATTCCTGTGACTTATTCATTCTACAAATGGAAGCCTGTATCTCACTCCCCTTCACACCCATTTTGCCCATCCTCCATCTTCTCCTCTGGCAACCATCAGCTTGTTCTCTGTAGGTCTGATTCTGCTTTTGCTTATTTGTTTTGTTTTTTTTTTAAGACTCCACATTATGAGTGAAATCATATTATCTTTTGATCTTTCCCAGTCTGATTTTATTTCACTTAGCATAAGACCCTTCTAGGTCCATCCATGTTGTCACAAATGGCACAATCTCATCCTTTTTTATGGTTGTGTAATATCTCCAGCGTGTACACATACTTATAGATAACAACATAAAAAAAAAGAGTGTACAAGAATGTTGAGTGATGAAGATATGGTAGAATTACAGGGAATCTTGTTCAGTTAGCAAACTGGAATTCCATGAACATAGTTTTAAGTTTGAAGATTAAAATCCTTAAGAAGTTCAAAATAAGAGTATAAATATATAGCTATAAACTATAGGACTGATAACAAGGTCACAGAAAAGGTGAAGAAGGCAAAAGAGTCAAAAAACTGCAGTAACATGCCTCAGAAATTTAGGAAAAAGAAATCACATGAACAAAATCCTTACAAAAATATGTGATTTTTCTAATGAAAAACCCATTAAAATTATTGAAAGACAAAAATAAAATGAAAATATGCAAAAGATACACATATTCTGAGTGGAAACAATATCATAAACATGACAATTCATCCTACATCATACTATTATGTAATATGAACCCAATTTTAAAATACCAACGGGTTTTATTTTTGCTTCATATTTGTTTTGGAGAACTGAATATGGTGATTCAGAGTTCACATGGTAAAATAAACAAGCACAAAACTTGAGAAATTCATAAAAAGACAAAAAGAAATGGGAACAATACTCCTCTCAAATGTTAAAATATATTTTCAGCTATAATATCAGTGTAATGCTAAGCATGATATATAATGTCAATAGCATGAAAACTCTGAAAATAAGCAACACACTTGGAAGTTCTGTATATAAATAAAGGTGAAAATGCAACCATGTGAAAAAAGATGGATTTTTCCAATAAAAATATTAGGACAACTAGGGTTGCCAATTTTGATTGCTTGGAACCATCTTTCTTTCACAAGTACTTCATTCTCTCAGCCCTTTTCTTTCTCTTTCTTTTTTTTTTTTTTTTTTTTAAGATTTATTTATTTATTTGACAGAGAGCGAGATTATAGAGAACAATGCTGTGGGTGTGGGAGAGGAAGAAGCAGGCTTCCTGCTGAGCAGGATCTCCGATCGCAGGGGCTTCGATCCCAGGACCCTGAGATCATGACCGATGGAAGGCAGATTACTTTCTAACTGACTGAGCCTATCCAGGTGCCCTCAGCCCTTTTCTTCTTCACCTTGATTTATGACTGCCTCTGTCAATCCAACAGGATAAATTCTCAATAAATCAAAAGATTTCAATATATAAAAATGAATGTACATCAAATTACTAAAAAAAAAAACTAAAGAAATATTGTTAAATAATCTTACCTAGAAGTCATTCTGTTCACCAAAACCAGACCCCCTAAAAACAAAGAAAACTTCATTAAAAATCATGAATTACAAAATCCTAGAGGAATAATATCAAAGACAAGTAAATTGAGAAAATAATGGCAACTTATAACACAAGCAATACATCAGTGTCCAAATCCTCTGAAAAAATCCCTCAAAAGAAAAATGGGCAAGTATGTAAATTGGTAATTTATAAAAATGGAAATATGAGTGGTTCTTAAACATGAAAAAATTTCTCAATTATAACAAATGTTGAGAAATAAAAATCATAAGTATAATGAAAACATCTTTCTTTTTTCCCTAATTGGACTCAAAATTTAATATAACTCACTATAAGTTAATGAGGATGGTATAAAGGAAATGGCTCTTCTCACATATTGCTGGTGGCAATGTATGACAGTGTAACTTGAATAGAGGAAAATTTGGAAGCATCTATCAAAAATTACAAATGTACATATTTTTTACCTGCAGGTATACTTGCACCCAGACACAACTGTATACACAAGGTTATTCATTGCAACATCACTTATAATTCAAAGTTCGCAAAACGAAATGTTCCTCTAGTTTGTAAAACATCCTATGATGAAAATGGGTTGCTTTCAAAGTAAGAAAAAACCCAATAACTGTTTTGAGAAATATAGAAACACATCACAGATTAACATTTACTCACACTAAGGAAAGTAGATCACTGGAGAATGGAAGTGCAAGAATAGTCTGATAGCAGCATTTGGGGACAATAAGCATGCCTAGTCCTCTTAGTGATATAGGAGAAGAGAAAGAAATGGCTTTCACTGAAGAAAAAGTGACTCCGCTGGACATAGCTTCTTACAAAAATTCCAGCTACTAACCCATCCATTTGTGCCTGTGGAAAAACCTTTAGGTCTGAAATGTATGAGAGGTCTGAAAAATATAAATATATTGAAACTAAAGTTTGAAACCAACATAAGTAAAAATGAATTAATAAATGCCTTATACAATTTTTCATGTCAATTAGACAGTAATTTTGTACTCAACTTCATATTTAGGTAATAGTAACATTTAATTGATACTGCGTACGTTTATTTTAACATGTTGACTTCTAGTGCAGGCCTGATTTCCACAAAAGAAAAAAGGACTAAAGATATCAAAAATGCTCTGAGACTTAGATCAATGAAAGGTCTTAGTTTAAGATATATAGATACCCTTAAAAATAATAATACGGTAGAAACAATCTAAGCATCCATCAATAGTAAATGGATTAAACAAAATGTAAATATATACATACAATGGAGAATAGTCATAAGAAGATGGATATTCAAAAACCTTATGTTAAGTGAAAATAAACCCAGACACAAAAACAAATATTACAAGATTTTACTTTACATGAAGATTATGAGAATAGGCAAATTATTAGACATGCAAAGAGATCAGAGATTGCCAGGTTTTGGTGGAAGGGAGAATGGGCAGTTATTGCTTATCAGTACAGAGTTTTCTTGCAGTATGAAAGGGGTTTGGAAAATAGTGATGATGACTGCATAACACACTTCTGTGAATGTAATTTCACTGCCACAGACTGTATAATTTAAAGATGGGAGATCTTTTAAGTGTATTTTAATGATAAAAATGTTTTAAAAGGAGTGTATGGAAAGTGGTTTCTGACTGACTGCCATTTTAAAGATAATTAATTTTGTATTTACCTAGCTATTTAAACTCACTTTCACCTGATTCTAGAATGTCCTAAAATACCTCCAGCAGTTTGTAATCTTGAAGCATTTCCATCCGTTGAGAGAGTCCAATTAAGTTTTAATTTTATTTCCTCCAGTTTTATAAAAGAGCTTAACTAACAACGATAGAAATATGTTCCACTGATAATAAACGAATTTTTCGCTTTTGTTAGACACTAACACACACATACTCACAAGCACATGTTAATTTCACAATGTATTGAATTTTACTAGGCTGCATTATAGAAATGAAGTTATGATAAAACATACAATGAGATTGTGTGTGTGGGTAAACTATTTAACTCGATGCCCAGCACAGAGTAAGTACTTGGTACTGCATAGTGGTATACTTGAGAACATATATTATAGATAGAACTCTGTTTGATCATGGTTTAACTTCTCAAAAATATAGTGTAGTGAAGAATCAGATAAAACTTGCTAAAGTACTTTATTTTAGACTATGTCAATCTCCTCAAATCCTCTTTACATTCTTTGTCCACACCAACGGCTACCGTGAAGCCAAGCGCCTGAATCTCCTCTATTATAAATCAACTACAAAGTAATACTTTCACCAACCAAGATTTGAAACAGTCTTTTTTCATTAAAATCATAACTGGAAACCTTAGATATCTAGAATCTTCTGTACACCATTAATAACATAGCAATCACACCCACAAAAAGCTAATATTACAAAAGTTCATTACAAACAAATGCCTATACCTCCTTCATCTTTATCCCACTATAATAATAAATGATTGAGTAGAAATCTGCTTAGAGTAGAAGTTTCCAAATGCAGCATTTGTCATCACTGTATTAGGGGAGAGAAGATATGGATAACATTAGCTGAAGAAAATTTTCAACAACGGAGTCACGAAAAACATTCAGCTTGACTTTATCAAAGATCCAATGAACAAACACAGTTCCCTAGGCATTCTGTTTAAAAACAAGTTTTTTCTTATACCAATTTAATTATAGGAAAATAGATCTGCAGAATATTTTCCAAACATTCTATTTCCTAAGAGATCACAGTAATAAATTCATTTGGCCATTTATATTTACCATTCTTTATTTATACTTAGCTGCACCATGAGTTTAGTAGCCAACCTTAATTAGTTAGAAAGATCTTGAAGGGCCTTATGTGAGTGAGAGGGTGGGGGATTGGATAGCTGCATTAGTATTAAGGAGGGCACATACTGCATGGTGACTCCTGGGTGTCACACTCAAACAATTTAACCAGTGGAACACTACGCCTAAAAACTATGGATGTACTGCAAGGTATTCAACATAACATCATAAAATTATTTAAAAAAAGATCTGAAATTATAAATTGTATTCCCTAGCCTTAATTTTCTTTATAATCACTTATCTTCTCAGGCTGCTATAATAAATAACATACACTGGGTGGCTTAAAACAATATAAATTTATTTCTCACAGTCTAGAGAGACTGGAAAGTCCGCAAGATCAAACTGCTGGCAAATTTGCCCTCGTGCTGACAGTTCTCTTCCCCAGCTTATAGTATGTCCTAACTCTTGTGTCTTCAGATAGAGCCTGGTCTTCCTCTCCTTATGCTAATTATAATTTTATACTCTGGATGCTGAAGCATTAGATACACCATCATGAAGGCTATATACTAATAGCCCATTATGAAGGCTCCACTCTCCACATCTCATCTAAAACTTTACCTCCCAAAAGCTCCACCTCCCAATACCATCACATTAGGAAGTTAGGGTTGCAAACAACTGAATTCTTGGAGAACACAAACATTCAGTCCATATACCACATACTTCTGCAATTGTATTTGGACCTTGGAAGTCACCACAGAACTTTAAACATATTTCTGAAACATCTCTTATTATAAAAATGCTTTCACTCTGCATAATTTTCTTGAGTATTTTAATGTCCTCAGAGTACTGGCGTGGGCATTAATTCTAATATGGGGGAGCCTGTGCAACTTAAAATGAGATCCAACCCAAACATGTGTGTGTATAGATACAAGTTAACAAAAACAATTAACCTGAGTTTCTGTATAGAGACAGCACCATTTTTTTTGGGTGATTTGTTTGTATTTATTTTTGACAGAGAGACAGCCAGAGAGAGAGGGAACACAAGCAGGGGAGGGAGAGGAAGAAGTTGTGCCCGTAGTAGCAGAGGAGCTCTGATGTGGGGCTCGATCCCATAACGCCAGTGGATCACGCCTGAGCCAAGGCAGATTTAACCGCTGTGCCACCCAGGCGCTCTGTAGATGAAAACTATTGGCAGAAAACCCTTCCCTATATAAATAACCTAAGAAGGATATTGGAAAGTTAGAAAAAGAAAACCTTTGGAATCCACCTTTGCAATTTCAGCTAATTTTTGATTATACAGTCCCCTGATTTCTTTGAAATCTAATGCAAATCTTCAAGTCATATTCATCAAATATTAATGGCTCACTAGTAATCATACATTTGTTTGTAAAAATCAAGGAATATATACTCTTTAGGAATTAGGGATTCATCATCAGGATGAGATGAGGCTCTTTTAGAAAAAGTAATGAAAACTAAATATCCATGAAGGGATTTTTGTAATATTCTGCCCACATGCTCTCATACTGTCTCATGCCAGCCTGTTGCCACAATTCAGAAACACCAAAGATCAAGGCAGGATTTAAAGAAAGACAATAATAATAATGAACCACAGAACAGATTTATAGCGGAAAAAAGGGGGAAAGGCCAGAAATATTCATCTTCAAAAGACTATATTAAAAAACCCAAAATAACTGGGTAAATTAAAGAAGACACGGAAAAGGTAAAATGAATATTTACTGAATCCTAGATACTCTAAAACATAAATTCATAAAAACAGTGTGTTCTTTTGAAAGTACATTACTATGTTTCTCACAGATTAAGCAGCCTGCCAACTATAGCTAAATAGTTTCATAAGAAAAATTCAGGTGAATTACGATATTCTAGATAAGCATCAAATTATGAAAGAAAAAGTTAAAAGGTATTCTAGGTCACATCCATTTTAGTGGTACTTTAAACTCCAGCACCAAATAATCATGCCTCTACAGGCAACACTTCCAAAGTAAAAAAAACAAAACAAAAACAAAAACACACATCATGAATAAACGATTATATGTCTTACACTGAAATACCGTAGATCATCTTTAATATTTTAAGTGATCTAATACATTTCCAGATATATACACATATAAAACATGCATGTATATAATATATACATATTTCAGAAAATACTGCCAGTCAAATTTCATTGATTAGGTAATTAGCATTCCTCAGTAGATGAAGAGCAAGGTGATGGAGTATGGTCACAGAAGCAAGATACTGGTTATCTATGTTGTTGTCTTCTCGTTTTTCAGAAGACTGACTTCAGCTAATAAAAGTATTTAATTTCATCAGACCCTGTGTGGTTAAGCATCAAAGTATACAATGTGGTCCATTAATACTGAGTAGAGTATGGACTATTAGTTGATTGCACAAACATGTCTTGATGCCTATTGGTATTTATAGCTTCTCTCAAGTGTGCAGTGGTTGGCTTGGAGGACACTGTCCTTATTACTCAAACCTGATCCCTGGCAGCTTTCCTCTTTTTCATCTTCTGGGAAAACCCTGTGTGGCACAGTTAGAAATATGTTCATGTAAATGTACTCAAATTTCTTCTGTAGCTTATCCTAAGACATGAGAATTTTACAATGGCATCTCGCAATCCCAGACATTTTATTCCACACTGATTTTGCCTTTCCTGGGGCTTCTTTTCATTCTTTTCAAAATCTGTACAAAATCACCTCAAGATCAAACCCTAAAATCAGTGCCAATATTCCTGACCTTCTTTTGAATCAGGTTCTTGAGAATTTTCAAAGGAAGCTTTTCAAACATCAACTGATTATAATTTTTATGCTTTAAGACCATTTTTCTCATTTCTACTCTCTTGAGTTTCTGTGATTTTTTATAAATAGTGCCCTTATTATGGTCTGCTTCTGCCTTCTCAGACTCTGGGCCCAAGAGTCCCGGAGAGTAGAGCAGCCTATTTTTGTGCTCTCTTGAGGAGGCCTTGCTCCCCAGCCCCTCCTTATTGTGGTTTGTTCCCAGGCTGTCGGCTGCCCACGTTTTGATGTCTCCATTAACTAACCTTGCCTTCAACCACTAAGCTCAGTTTCTTTGTTTACTGCCTTCCTTGTGTGATAGCTCTTGGCTTACTGTTTAAAGTCTTGTGTGTCACTAGAATCCTTGGCAACTTCCTGTGTCATTTCTTGCCTCTCCTTCTCCACAGATTGCTTTTCACCAATTTGATTTTCAAAAGATAGCCTGTCAGCAGCTCCAAAGTGTAGATTCCGGCTCAGTCCTCTTAGACCAGGCGTATTTTAATTATTAGTATGAGGCAGCAAGGTTGACACACAAAAACTATGACCACCAGCACTGTCTCCACTGAAAAGCACAAGGATTAAGTCCTTACACCAGGGTGCTCTGAAATCTCAGATGACAGATTCATTTCTCCAATTTCAAAATTTTAATATTTTCAGGAAAGCCGGTGCAAATTGCAAATACTCTCTTCTGTTTAATTCTTAGGAATTTCTAGATATACTACTGTGGTGCTTACCATATTTTATATTCTATATTATATTTTTATGATATATTATAATTAATTTTGTTTCTGTGCCCCATAAAACTATAAGCCATTTGCATAGGAATGGTATTCCAGTCCTTATATCTTAGTGTCTAGGGTAAGTACATGGTGACATTGGTTCAAATACATAGTCGCTGAGCTGATAAACATAAAATATAGGTGGACAGGTAAGAAACTTAAACTATTAACTTCTAATGTATATACTTTTTTTTTTCTTTTTTGGTAACCTCCACACCCATGGGGCTCCAGCTCATGACTGGGGAGATCAAGAGTCACATGCCTCTTCTGATTGGGCCAAATTCCAGGCACCCCTAGAGTTCTAGCCTAGTGGATTTTGTATGCTGTTGTATGCTATGCTAATTGTAATACTAATAAGTACCAGTTAGAGAACTGAGTCAGTTGCTGCAAAAGAAAATCCAAATAACAATGGTCAAAACAACATGGTGAATTCTTCTCATGTAATGAGAATTCCACGGGAAGAACATTACTGGTATCAATTTGGAAGTTCAAGGACGCCATGTCTAAAAATCTCACAATACCTCTCGCCTTCAAGGTTACAAGGTAGTTGTTCCAGTTCCTGTCATCATGTGCACCTTCCACAAATAAGGAAGAAAGAAAGGATCAAAAGGGAAGATAGTAACATCCGTATCAAGAAAGCAGCAAACCTTTCCAGAAATTCCATCATTTCTGATTATATTTCATTAGACAGAATTATAAAGAAAGTATATTTCTCATAACAACAAGAAAGGATGAGAAAATGAAGGCTTGTGTTTTTTCTTCTTTTTAAATTTTTTTTGCCTACAACAATAGTGGGAGTCCATAAGTAAAAAGGAAAGGAGAATAAATATTAAGTCACAGGAAATTTCTGTCAGAGGGGTACTGATGAATACATGAGTGCTAGAAGAGAGTCAATATAAATGAAAATGCAAACGAAGAGAGTCAATGTAAATAAAAAGAAAGCATATGAAATCAACTCATGGCTGCTTCACCATCCTGCCCAGTAATGGCTAACAGGAGTCAGGCATTTGATTTATAAATTTTTAAAGCCCTACTGAGGCAATAAGCTTCATGGGAATCCTTTCTTTTTGTTTTGTTTTGTTTTTTGTTTTTTTTTTTCATTTAATGATTTTTTATTATATTATGTTAGTCACCATACAGTACATCCCTGGCTCTCCGATGTAAAGTTCGATGATTCATTAGTTGCATATAACACCCAGTGGCGCAAACACGTGCCCCTCCTTACTACCCATCACTGGTCTATCCCATTCCCCCCACCCCCTCCCCCTCTGAGGCCCCAGTTTGTTTCTCATAGTCCATAGTCTCTCATGCTTCATTACCCCTTCTGGATTACCCCCCTTTCTTTTTATCCCTTCTTCCCTATTGATCATCCTAGTTCTTATGTTCCATAGATGAGAGAAATCATATAATTGTTCTTTTCTCTGCTTGACTTATTTCACTTAGCATTTATCTCCTCCAGTGCCATCCATGTTGCAGCAAATGTTGAGAATTCGTTTTTTCTGATATGTTGAGTAATATTCCATTGTATATATGGACCACAACTTCTTAATCCAGTCATCTGTTAAAGGGCATCTTGGCTCCTTCCAATACTCGATTTAGCTATTGTGGATAATGCTGCTAAGTGAACATTGGGGTGCATATGGCCCTTCTCTTCATTACGCCTGTATCTTTGGGGTAAAACACCCAGTAGTGCAATGCTGGATCATAGGGTAGCTCAATTTTTAACTTTTTAAGGGACCTCCCACTGTTTTCCAGAGTGGCTGTACCAACTTGCATTCCCACCAACATGTAGGAGGGATCCCCTTTCTCCACATCCTCTCCAGCAATTGTTGTTTGCCTTGTCTATTTTTTGCCATTCTACAACTGGCGTAAGGTGGTATCTCAGTGTAGTTTTGATTTGAGCCTTCTCCCTGATGGCTAATGATTTTGAACATTTTTTCATGTGTCTGTTAGCCATTTGTATGTCTTCATTGGAAAGTGTCTGTCTATCTCTTCTGCCCATTTTTTGATTTGTTTATTTGTTTCTCGTGTATTGAGTTTGAGAAGTTCTTTGTAGATCTTAGATACCAGTCCTTTATCTGTAGTGTCGTTTGCAAACATCTTCTCCCATTCTGTGGGCTGCCAGAGTTTTTTTTTGACTGTTTGGCTGTGCAGAAGCTTTTTATCTTGATGAAGTTCCACAAGCTCATTTTATCTTTGTTTCTTTGCCTTTGAGATGTGTCATGAAAAAGTTGCTTTGGCTGATATCGTAGGTTGCCGCCTATGTTCTCCTCTAGAATTTGATAGATTCTCCTGTCTCACATCGGGAGGTCTTTTCATCATCCATTTGAGTTTATTTTTGTGTATGGTGTGAGAGAGTGGTCAAGTTTCATTTCTTGCATGTAGCTGTCCAATCTTCCCAGCACCAGTTATTGAAGCCTGTCTTTTTCCACTGGATGTTTTTCCTGCTTATCAAAGATTAGTTGCCCAAAGAGCCGAGGGTCCATTTCTAGCTCTCTATTTTGTTCCATTGGTCTATGTGTCTGCTTTTGTGCCAGTACCAGTTGTCTTTGTGATCACAGCTTTGTAGTACAGTTTCGAAATCTGGCATTGTGGATGCCCCCAGCTTTGTTTTTCCTTTTCAACAGTTCCTGGAGATTTGGGGCCTTTTCTGTTTCCATAAAATTTAAGGACTATTTGTTCCAGTTCTTTGAAATGTCCTCGGTATTTGATCGGGATAGCATTGAAAGTAGATTCCTCTGATAGCATGGACATTTTAACTATGTTAATTCTTCCGATCCATGAGCATGGAATATCTTTCCATCTTTTTATGTCTTCCTCAATGTCTTTCAAGAGTGATTTATAGCTCTAGAATATGGGTCCTTTATGTCTCTGGTTAAGTTAATTCCACACATTCGTATGGTTTTTGGTGGTATTGTAGAGGATGGATTCCCTAATTTCTCTTCTTCGGTCTCGTTATTCGTGCATAGAAATACAACTGATTTCTGAGCATTGATTTTGTATCCGCCACCTTTACTGAATTTGCTCTATGTAACTTAGAATAGTTTGGGAGTGGATTCTTTTGGGTTTTCCATATAGAGTATCATGTCATCTGCAAAGAGAAACATTTTGACTTCTTTCTTTGCCTCGATTTGGATACCTTTGATCCCTTTGTTGTCTGATTGCTGTTGCAAGGACTTCAAAGTACTATGTTGAATAATAGTGGCTAGAGAGTGGGTATTCTTGTCGTGGTTTCCTGACCTTAAGGGAAAGGCTTCCAGCTTTTCCCCACTGAGTATTATATTTGCTGTAGGCTTTTCTTATGATGGCTTTTATGAGATTGGAGAAATGTACCCTCTATTCCCTACACTCTGAAGGGTTTTAATCAGGAAAGCGATGCCATTTTTGTCAAAATGCTTTTTCTGCATCGATTGAGAGGACTGCTATGGTTCCTGAGTCTTTTCTTATATTATGATGTATCACGCTGATCGATTTATGCACGTTGAACCACGCCTTGCATCCCAGGTATGATCCCACTTGGTCATGATGGATAATCCTTTAATGTACTGTTGATTCGCTATTAGTAAAGTGATCTTGTTGAGGATTTGGGCATCCATATTCATTAGGGAAATCAGCCCGTAATTCTCCTTTTTGATGGGGTCTTGCCTTTGGTTTGGGGATCAAGGTAATATTGGCCCTCCGCTATAGAATGAGTTTGCAGCTTTCCTTCTGTTTCTATTTTTGAAATAGCTTTAGAGAATAGGGTATTATTTCTCTTTGAATGTTTGGTAGAATTTAGTGGAAAAAACCTGGTCTGGCCTGGAGTTTTGTTATTATTTGAAGGTTGTTTATCACTGACTCAATCTCTTCATAATTATTTGGCCTGTTTAAGAAATCAATTTCTTCCTGTTTCAGTCTTGGTAGTAGTTTATAGGTTTCCAGGAAGGCCTCCTCCATCTCTTCCAGATTGCTTAGTTTATTGGCATATAGCTGTTGATAAAAGTTTCTAATAACTCTTCCACTTCATTGGTGTTGGTCGTGACTCCTCTTTCATTCATAATTTTAATAATTTGGGTCCTTTCTCTTCTTTTTTGATAGCCTGCCAGTGGTCTGTCAATTTTATTGATTTTCTCAAAGAAAACTTAGCTTCATAGTCCTGTTGATCTGCTCTACTGTACTCCTGGTTTCTAATTCATCGATTTCTGCTCTAACCTTGGTCAACTGCTTCCTCGTGCATGGATTGGGGCCTTGTCCTTCTGTTGCTTTTCCAGCTTTCTTGGAGGTGAGAATATAAAAATGCATTTAGATTTTTCTATTCTTTTGAGTGAGGCTTGGATGGCTATGTATTTCCCCTTAGGACTGCCTTTGCAGTATCCCATAGGTTTTAGACCTTGTGTTTTCATTCTTGTTGGTCTCCATAAATTGCTTAAATTGATTTTTGATTCTGGTTTATCGAGTCATTCCTGAGCAGGATGGTTCTTAGTCTCCAAGTGTTTGAGTTTCTTCCAAATTTTTCCTGTGGTTGAGTTCCAATTTCAGAGCGCTGTGGTCTGAGAATATGCAGGGGATAAATTTCAATCTTTGGTATCGGTTGAGACCTGTTTTAGACCCAGAACATGGTCTATTCTTGAGAATGTTCCATGGGCATTAGAATAGAATGAGTATTCTTTGGTTCTGGGGTGTAGTGTTCTATATATATCTATGAGTCCAACTCGCTGAGTATGGCATTCAAAGCCTTTGATTCTTTGCTTAGTTTTTGCCATGGTGTTCTTGCTCTATTTCGATAGTGGGCATTGAGGTCCCCTTACTATTAATGTATTTTTTATCTATATGTCTCTTATTCTGGTTAAGAGTTGGCTTGTGTATCCTGCTGCTCCCCTGCTTGGGTATATATATTTTATAATTTACTATATCCACTTGTTGGATACATCCTTAAGAATAATATAGTGCACTTCTTGCGTCTCTAACTATAGTCTGTAGTTTAAAATCCAATCTATCTGATATGAGAATTGCTACCCCACCTTTCTTTTGAGGTCCATTTGCATGAAAGATGGTACTCCATCCCTTTACTGTCAGTCTGACTGTATCTTTGGGTTCAAAATGAGTGTCTTGTAGACAGCAAATGGATGGGTCCTTTCTTTTATCCAATCTGCAACCTGTGGCATTTTACAGGAGCATTTAAGCTATTCACATTAAGACTGAATACTGAGAGATATGATTTTAAGAAAGTATATTGGTTAGTAAAGTCCTTTGTTTGTATTGGTTGTGACTTTCGTTCTGTATCCCTCTTGGAGCTTTTTACCTTTATAGAACCCCTAATATCTCCTGTAGGACTGGTTTCATGGTTACTGAAATTGGTAAAGACTGAGCGATTCTGGAACGCCTTTATTTCTCCATCAATTCTGAATGACAGCCTTGTGGATAAAGGATCCTTGGCTGCATGTTTTCTCTGAAAGAGCTTTAAAATGCCCCCCAACCCTTTCTCTCATTCCAGGTCTGTGTAGACAGGTTCTGACCTAATTCTGATGCCTTTGCCTTGGTATGTAGAGAAATTCTCTTGCCCTGGCCGCTTTCAATACTGTATCCTTGATCTAATATTTGCGAAATGCATCATGACGTGATGTGGCGAGGTTTGTCGTGTGGTTGAGCTCTCCGAGGGTCCTCTGCCTCTTGGACACGAATGTCTTTTGAGCTCTCTCGCTTAGATTAGGGAAGTTTTCAGCTACAATTTGTTCAAATATCTTCTAGACCTCTGTTTTTCTCCACCCCTCAGGGATGCCGAAGGATTCTGACGTTGGATCGTATCATTGAGTCAGGCACTCCTGTAACCTACACTGTGGGCGTGGATTTTTGCACCAGCTTCTATTTTCGTTTTTCTTCTACTAACCCATCCTCCACCCGCTAATATGTTCCTTCTGCCTTGGTGACCCTGGCCATCAGAGCCTCTAGTTTTGGACTCTGCATTTGGCTCATAGAATTTTTAATTTCTGCCAGATTCACTTTCATTTCTGTTCTTAGATTCTATTCTCAGTAACATTTCTATATAATACTTTTTCAAGTCTACTCATCATCTTGACCATTGTTACTCTGAATCCTACTTCTGATACTTTGGTTACATCCATATAAACCATTATTTGTGTGGCAGAGGCACAGTGACTATTGTCTTTTCTTTGCTTGGGGGATTCTCCTTCTCGTCATTTGATGAGGAGAGGTTGGCGGGTTGTCCAGAGCCCAAATTATTGACTGGGACCCAGGCCGTGCGCCCTTGTTTTATAGAGATCTTACGGATTGGGCTTCTTCTTAAAGATTTTATTTATTTATTTATGTGAAAGGCAGAGAGCCCACCCAGCGGAGAGAGAGGGAACAGAAGCAGGGAGTGGGAGAGGAAGAAGCAGTCCCAGCGTGAGGAGCCCCCATGAGGGACTCCTTCTCCGGAAACTGGGATCACTTCCCAAGCTGGAAGACAGGCGCCAATGACTGCGCCCACCCAGGCGCCCTGCGGGTTGTGGGCTTCTTGATTTTTCAGCCTGCCTCTTGTGTTCTGAGGGGCCTGCTGCGCCGATACCATGAGCAACCCTGTTTGGGTAGAGCTTCCATGTCCCCCAGAGGGGATGGGGATGGGCA
>NW_024426996.1:44850465-44874280 GCF_017311325.1 Ursus maritimus
GATTAAAACCCTTTAGAGTGTAGGAATAGAGGGTACATTTCTCAATCTCATAAAAGCCATCTATGAAAAGCCTACAGCAAATATAATACTCAGTGGGGAAAAGCTGGAAGCCTTTCCCTTAAGGTCAGGAACACAATCCTCAAACCCAAGACTTGCTCGCCATATCTGACACAATTTTTGGTGGTGAGCGAGAAGCTTCCTGGTTCTCTTTTCCAACGTTTGTTTTCACTTAGTTGTCACTGATGTTTTCTGAATAAATGAATGAATTTCCTTGTTAATTGCCGCGTGTGTGACCCAGCAACATAGAATTCAAGGAACAGAGGTTTACAAAGCTGGCCAGGAAAGGCATGCTGGCTGAAGCAAGCTTCCTAAATTAGAGCCCAAACTGGTTAATAAGGCAATCAACCCACAACCTCTGACATTATTTTTTCTACCAAAAAATAATGTGAATCTCTACTGGACACACATCTATAAGCTAACATGTAACCTCACAAAGTCAGGCCCTAATTAGTAGTAAATAACAAATTCGGACATGTATCCTTTTGCTTTATTGCCTCAATTGCCAAGTGTGGATAATTTTTCTTCATCTCCTGATTGACCTTAATCTGCCACTCGGGGGAGAATATTACAATACATTTGATTAACAACTTACAACTTATAGAGGCTTGAACAATTAATAGGTTGGTAAGGTTAGAGGTAAACTGCAGAAACTAACACACTGTTATAACTTTCTAGATTGGTGGGGAAGTTAACTGCAAAGGTGGTATTCCTTTATTCCTCTATAGAAAGATAACCAGTTGTATATCTAATTTAGCTGTCTCCGTTGGACATTTCTTTTTCCCAACTATATGATTCTCTGTTTCTTAATGCTCCAGAGTCCCTTTGAGTCCTACTAATAATTCCAAGTGGTGACCTGAGGGCTCCTGGTCTCCTCGGCAGCCCTCCCTTCCACCCACTGCTGCTTTCTCTACAGAGCAATCAGAACATCAGTATGCAGCCAAGAAGCCAACAGAGAAGGGAATTCCTTAAGAAAACTATGAAAGACCAGGGAAGATCATGAAACGCCCAGCACTCCAGTCTGTTCTTTGAATTCAACACACCCCCTTGGTCAACACTGTTTTAGTTGCCATCACTAGGAGCTGAGAAAATTGGCCTGTTGGGCAAGTTAGCTGTATCTTGCTCTGTCTTTCCTAACACCTCGCTTTTCTATTTCCCATCCTTCCAACTAATCCCTATGCACTTCCTCTGCCTCTATTGCTTGCCCAGGACAACATTGGAAGGTGGATCCCAGAATGAGTATGTGGATCAGAGCCCTCTCCCCTCCTCCCTACTTGCCCCCAGTCCCACTCAACCCCCTCGCCAACCCAGAACCTGTTGACATTGTTTCCATGAATAATAAATAGACTTCTAGTGCTCGAGACATTACACATTGGTTAAAAACAGATGGTGGAAACTCCCTAAAAAACAAATTTAGTTGTATTACTTACGAAAAATATAGCAAACAATTAAAATGAATCTTTTGTTGGAAAAAGTGTGCATTTTGACGTTATCTGATTTGCTAATTCCCCTAGTGCATATTTCCAAATTAGTTTTGTTCATAAAATCCATGGAAGAAAAACAGTGTCATAGCAGCATTATCCACAATAGCTAAATCGTGGAAGGAGCCAAGATGCCCTTTAACAGATGACTGGATTAAGAAGTTGTGGTCCATATATACAATGGAATATTACTCAACTATCAGAAAAAACGAATTCTCAACATTTGCTGCAACATGGATGGCACTGGAGGAGATAATGCTAAGTGAAATAAGTCAAGCAGAGAAAGACAATTATATGATTTCTCTCATCTATGGAACATAAGAACTAGGATGATCAATAGGGGAAGAAAGGGATAAAGAAAGGGGGGTAATCAGAAGGGGTAATGAAGCATGAGAGACTATGGACTATGAGAAACAAACTGAGGGCCTCAGAGGGGAGGGGGGTGGGGGAATGGGATAGACCAGTGATGGGTAGTAAGGAGGGCACGTGTTGCATGGTGCACTGGGTGTTATATGCAACTAATGAATCATCGAACTTTACATCGGAAACCAGGGATGTACTGTATGGTGACTAACATAATATAATAAAAAATCATTAAATGAAAAAAAAAAAAACAAAAAACAAAACAAAACAAAAGAAAGGATTCCCATGAAGCTTGTGCCTCAGTAGGGCTTTAAAATTTATAAATCAAAATGCCTGACTCCTGTTAGCCATTACTGGGCAGGATGGTGAAGCAGCCATGAGTTGATTTCATATGCTTTCTTTTATTTTACATTGACTCTCTTCGTTTGCATTTTCATTTATATTGACTCTCTTCTAGCACTCATGTATTCATCAGTACCCCTCTGACAGAAATTTCCTGTGACTTAATATTTATTCTCCTTTCCTTTTTACTTATGGACTCCCACTATTGTTGTAGGCAAAAAAAATTTAAAAAAGAAGAAAAAAACACAAGCCCTTCATTTTCTCATCCTTCTTGTTGTTATGAGAAATATACTTCTATAATTCTGTCTAATGAAATATAATCAGAAATGATGGAATTTCTGGAAAGGTTTTGCTTTCTTGATACGGATGTTACTTTATCTTCCTTTTGATCCTTTCTTTCTTCCTTATTTGTGGAAGGTGCACATGATGACAGGAACTGGAACAACTACCTTGTAACCTTGAAAGGCGAGGAGTATTATTGAGATTTTAGACATGACGTCCTTGAACTTCCAAATTGATACCAGTAATGTTCTTCCCGTGGAATTCTCATTACATGAGAAGAATTCACCATGTTGTTTCGGCCATTGTTATTTGGATTTTCTTTTGCAGCAACTGACTCAGTTCTCTAACTGGTACTTATTAGTATTACAATTAGCATAGCATACAATAGCATACAAAATGCATAGGCTAGAACTCTAGGGGTGCCTGGGTGGCCCAATCAGAAGAGCATGTGACTCTTGATCTCCCAGTCATGAGCTGGAGCCCCATGTTGGGTGTGGAGGTTACCAAAAGAAAAAAAAAGTATATACATTAGAAGTTAATAGTTTAAGTTTCTTACCTGTCCACCTATATTTTATGTTTATCAGCTCAACGACTATGTATTTAGACCAATGTCACCATGTGCCACCCTAGACACTAAGATATAAGGACTGGAATACCATTCCTATGCAAATGGCTTATAGTTTTATGGGGGCACAGAAACAAAATTAATTATAATATATCATAAAATATAATATAGAATATAAAATATGGTAAGCACCACAGTAGTATATCTAGAAATTCCTAAGGGTAAACAGAAGAGAGTATTTGCAATTTGCACAAGCTTTCCTGAAAATATTAAAATTTTTGAAATTGGAGAAATGAATCTGTCATCTGAGATTTCAGGCACCCTGGTCAGGACTTAATCCTTGTGCTTTTTCAGTGAGACAGTGCTGGTGGTCACTTAGTTTTGTGTGTCAACCTTGCTGCCTCATACTAATAATTAAAATGCGCACGGTCTAAGAGACTAGAGACGGAATCTACACTTTGAACTGCTGACAGGCTATCTTTGGAAAATCAAATTGGTGAAAAGCAATCTGTGGAGAAGGAGAGGCAAGAAATGACACAGGAAGTTGCCAAGGATTCTATTGACACACAGACTGAAGCAGTAAGCCAAGAGCTATCACAAGGAAGGCAGTAAACAAGAAACTGAAGCTTAGTGGTTGAAAGGCAAGAGTTAGTTAATGGAGAGAGACATCAAAACATCAGGCAGCCGACAGCCTGGAACAAACTCACAATAAGGGAGGGCTAGGGAGCAAGCCTCCTCAAGAGAGCACAAAAATAGGCTGCTCTACTCCGGGACTCTGGGCAAAGTCTGTGAGGAAAGCCAGAAGCAGACCATAATAAGGGCACTATTTATAAAATCACAGAAACTCAAAGGAGTAGAAATGAGAAAATGGTCTTAAAGCATAAAAATTATAATCAGTTGATGTTTTGAAAAAGCACAAAATTCTCAAGAACCTGATTCAAAAAGAAGGTCCAGGAATATTGGCACTGATTTTAGGGTTTGATCTTGAGGTGATTTTTTTGTACAGATTTTGAAATGAAAAGAAGCCCCAGGAAAGGCAAAATCAGTGTGGAATAAAATGTCTGGGATTGCGAATGCCATTCAGAATTCTCATGTCTTAGGATAAGCTACAGAAAGAAATTTGAGTACATTACCATTTCTTCTAACTGTGCCACACAGGGTTTTCCCAGAAGATGAAAAAGAGGAAAGCTGCCAGGGATCCAGGTTTGAGTAATAAGGACTGACCATCTCCAGCCAACCACACACTTGAGAGAAGCTATAAATACCAATAAGGCATCAAGACATGTTTGTGCAATCAACTAATAGTCCATACTCTACTCAGTATTAATGGACCACATTATACTTTGATGCTTAACCACCAGGGTCTGATAGAGAATTAAATACTTTTCAATGGCACAAGTCCAGTCTTCTGAAAAAACAGAGAACAACTAACATAGATAACAAGTATCTTGGCTTCTGTGACCATACTCCATCTGTACTCTTCATCTATGAGGAATGCTAATTACCTAATCTAATGAAATTTGACTGGCAGTATTTTTCTGAAATATGTATATATTATATACATGCATGTTTTATATGTCTTATATCTGAAATGTATTAGATCACTTAAAATATTAAAGATGATCTAAATTATTTCCAGTGTAAGACATATAAGTAGTTTATTCATGATGTGTGTTTTTTGTTTTTGTTTTGTTTTTTTTTTTGCTTTGGAAGTGTTGCCTGTGAGAGAGCATGATTATTTGGTATGATTTCAAATGCCACAAAATAAGGATGTGACCTAAATACCTTTTAACTTTCTTTCATAATTTGATGCTTATCTAGAATATGTAAATTCACCTGAATTTTTCTTGAAACTATTTGCTTATAGTTGGCAGGCTGCTTGCTTAATCTGTGAAACATAGTAATGTACTTTCAAAGAACACACTGTTTTCTAGATTTATGTTTTAGGTATCTAGGATTCAGTAAATATTCATGTTTACCTTTTCCGTGTCTTCTTTGTTTACAGTTATTTCGGTTTTTCAGCCTCAGTCTTTTGGAATGAATATTTCTGGCCTTTACTACCTTTTTCATATAAATCTGTTCTGTAGTTCATTATTATTATTGTCTTTCTTTAAATCCTGCCTTGATCTTTGGTGTTTCTGAATTGTGGCAACAGGCGGCATGAGACAGTATGAGAGCATGTAAGGCAGAATATTACAAAAATCCCTTCATGGATATTTAATTTTCATTACTTTTCTAAGAGCCTCATCTCATCCTGATGATGAATCCTATTCCTAAAATTATATATTCCTGATTTTTACAAACAAATGTATGATTATAGTGAGCCATTAATATTTGATGAATATGACTTGAAGATTGCATTAGATTTCCAAAAGAAATCAGGGGACTGTAATAATCAAGAATTAGCTATGAAATTGCAAAGGAATTGGATTAAAGGTTTTTCTTTCTAACTTTCCAATATCCTTCTTAGGTTATTTATATAGGAAGAGTTTTTTTCTGCCAATAGTTTTCATCTCTGGGGCGCCTGGGTGGCACAGCGGTTAAGCGTCTGCCTTCGGCTCAGGGCGTGATCCTGGCGTTATGGGATCGAGCCCCACATCAGGCTCCTCTGCTATGAGCCTGCTTCTTCCTCTCCCACTCCCCCTGCTTGTGTTCCCTCTCTCTCTGGCTGTCTCTCTCTGTCAAATAAATAAATAAAATCTTAAAAAAAAATAATTTTCATCTCTATAAAACTCAGGTTAATTGTTTTTGTTAACTTGTATCTATACACACATGTTTGGGTTGGATCTCATTTTAAGTTGCACAGGCTCCCCCATGTGAGTCTAATGCACGCCAGTATATGAGGACATTAAAATACTCAAGAAAATTATGCAGAGTGACATTTTTTATAATGAGATGTTTCAGAAATATGTTTAAGGTTCTGTGTTGACTTCAAATTAAATACAATTGCAAAGTATGTGGTATGGACTGAATGTTTGTGTTCTCCAAAATTCAGTTGTTTGCAACCCTAACTTCTAATGTGATGGTATTAGGAGGTGGAGCTTTTGGGAGGTAAAGTTTAGATGAGGCCAGGAGAGTGGAGCCTTCATAATGGGCTATTAGTATATAGCCTTCTGTTGCTATATATGTCATAGCATCAGAAGTATAAGAATTATAATTAGCATAAGGAGAGGAAGAGACCAGAGCTCTATCTGAAGACACAAGAGTTAGGACATACTATAAGCCAGGAAGAGAACTGTCAGCAGGAGCCAAATTTGCCAGCAGTTTGATCTTGGACTTCCAGTCTCTGAACTGTGAGAAATAAATTTCTGTTGTTTAAGCCACCCAGTGTATGTTATTTATTATAGCAGCCTGAGAAGATAAATGCAGTATAAAGTGGAAGCCAGGAATAATTTGTAAAATTTCAGATCTTTTTTTAAATAATTTTTATGATGTTATGTTAGTCACCATACAGTACATCCTTAGTTTTTGACGTAGTGTTCCATGATTCATTATTTGCGTGTAACACCCAGTGCACCATGCAGTATGTGCCCTCCTTAATACCCATCACTGGCCTATCCCAATCCCCCACCCTCCTCCCCTCTGAAGCCCTTCAGATCTTTTTCTAACTAATTAAGGTTGGCTACTAAACTCATAGTTACCTTCAAGTATCAATAAAGAATGGTAACCAAATGGCCAAATGGGTATTACTGAAAAGGTAGTCTCTTAGGAAATAGAATGTTTGGAAAATATTCTGCAGATATTTTCTATAATTAAATTGCAGTATAGAAAAACTTGTTTAAACAGAATGCCTAGGGAACAGTATTTTAATTTCATTGGATCTTTGATAAAAGTCAAGCTGAATGTTTTTCGTGACTCCATTGTTGAAAATTTTCTTCAGCTAATGTTATCCTTATCTTCTCTCCCCTAATACAGTGATAACCAAATCTTTCTTTGCATTTGGAAACTTCTACTCTGAAGCAGATTTCTCATTCCGTAGTATTATAGTGGGATAAAGATGAAGGAGGTATAGGCATTTGTTTGTAATGGAACTTTGTAATATTAGCTTTTTGTGGGTGTGATTTGCTATGTTATTAATGGAATACAGAAGATTCTAGATATCTAAAGTTTCCAGTTATGATTTTATTGAAAAAAAGACTGTTTCAAATCTTAGTTGGTGAAAGTATTTTTCAGTAGTTGAATTTATAATGAGGAGATTGACACTTATTTCACAGTAGCCGTTAGTGTGGACAAAGAATGTAAAAGAGGATTTAGGAGATTGACATAGTCTAAAATAAAGTATTTATAAAGTTTTATCCTGATTCTTCACACTACTTTTTGAGATTAATGTAGATCTAAACAGAGTTCTATCTATAATATATGTTCTCCGTATACCACTATGCAGTACTAAGTACTTACTCTGTGCTGGGCATCGAGTTAAATAGTTTACCCACACACACACACACAATCTCATTGTATGTTTTATATAACTTCATTTCTATAGCAGCCTAGTAAAATTAATACATTTGTGAAATTAACATGTGCTTGTGAGTATGTGTGTGTTAGTATTCACAGCAAAAACGAAAAAAAAATTCGTTTTATTATCGAGTGGAACATATTTTCTATCGTTGTTAGTTAAGCCTCTTATAAAACTGGAGGAAATAAAATTAAAACTTAATTGGACTCTCTCAGAATTGAAATGCTTCAGATACAAACTGCTGGAGGTATTTTAGGACATTCTAGAATCAGGTAGAGAAGTGAGTTCATCAGCTAGGTAAATACAAATTAATTATCTTTAAAATGGCAGTCAGTAGTCAGAAACCACTTTCCATACACTCCTTTTAAAACATTTTTTATCATTAAAATACACTTAAAGATCTCCCATCTTTAAGTGTACAATTTGGTGGCATTAATTACATTCACAGTGTTATGCAGTCATCATCACTATTTTCCAAACCCCTTTCATCACTGCAAAGAGAAAACTCTGTACTAATTAAGCAATAACTGCCCATTCTCCCTTCCACCAAAACCCTGGCAATCTCTGATCTCTTTATGTCTAATAATTTGCCTATTCTAAATATTTCATGTAAGTAAAATCTTGTAATATTTGTTTTTTTGTGTCTGGTTTATTTCACTTAACATACGGTTTTTGAGATTCATCCATCTTCTTATGACTAATACTCCATTGTATGTATATATTGCATTTTGTTTATCCATTTACTATTGATGGATGCTTAGATTGTTTCTACCGTATTATTATTTTTAAGGTATCTATATATCTTAAACTAAGACCTTTCATTGATCTAAGTCTCAGAGCATTTTAAATATCTTTAGATCCTTTTTCTTTTGGAAATCCAGGCCTGCACTGAAGTCAACATGTTAAAATAAACGTACGTATCAATTAAATATTGTTGTACCTAAATATGAAGTTGAGTTAAATTACTGTCTAATTGACATGAAAAATTGTATAGGCATTTATTAATTCATTTTACTTATGTGGTTTTCAAACTTTAGTTTCAATATATTTATATTTTTCAGACCTCATACATTTTCAGACTTAAAAAAGTTTTTTCCCTAGGTACAAATGGACTGGGTTAGTAGCTGAATTTTTGTAAGAAGCTATGTCCAGCGGAGTCACTTTCTTCAGTGAAAGCCATTTCTTTCTCTTCTCCTATATCACTAAGAGGACTAGGCATGCTTATTGTCCCCAAATGCTGCTATCAGACTATTCTTGCACTTCCATTCTCCAGTGATCTACTTTCCTTAGTGTGAGTAAATGTGTCTGTGATGTGTTTGTGTTTCTCAAAACAGTTATTGGGTTTTTTCTTACTTTGAAAGCAACCCATTTTCATCATAGGATGTTTACAAACTAGAGGAACATTTCGTTTGCGAACTTTGCAATTATAAGTGATGTTGCAATGAATAACCTTGTGTATACAGTTGTGTCTGGGTGCAAGTATACCTGCAGGTAAAAAATATGTACATTTGTAATTTTGATAGATGCTTCCAAATTTTCCTCTATTCAAGTTACACTGTCATGCACATTGCCACCAGCAATATGTGAGAAGAGCCATTCCTTTATACCATCCTCATTAACATAGTGAGTTATTAAATTTTGAGTCCAATTAGGGAAAAGAAAGATGTTTTCATTATACTTATGATTTTTATTTCTCTTATTATAATTGAGAAATTTTTCATGTTTAAGAACCACTCATATTTCCATTTTTATAAATTACCAATTTACATACTTGCCCATTTTTCTTTTGAGGGATTTTTTTCAGAGGATTTGGACACTGATGTATTGCTTGTGTTATAAGTTGCCATTATTTTTCTCAATTTACTTGTCTTTTGATATTATTCCTCTAGGATTTTGTAATTCATGATTTTTTAATGAAGTTTTCTTTGTTTTTGAGGGGTCTGGTTTTGGTGAACAGAATGACTTCTAGGTAAGATTATTTAACAATATTTCTTTAGTTTTTTTTTTTTTTAGTAATTTGATGTACATTCATTTTATATATTGAAATCTTTGATTTATTGAGAATTTATCCTGTTGGATTGATGAGGCAGTCATAATCAAGGTGAAGAAGAAAAGGGCTGAGGGGCACCTGGATGGCTCAGTCAGTTAAGTATCTGCCTTCAGCTCAGGTCATGATCTCAGGGTCCTGGGATCAAGCCCTGCGTCAGGGTCCCTGCTCAGCAGGAAGCCTGCTTCTTCCTCTCCCACACCCCCTGCTTGTGTTCTCTGTCTCGCTCTCTGTCAAATAAATAAATAAAATCTTAAAAAAAAAAAAAGAAAAGAGAAAGAAAAGGGCTGAGAGAATGAAGTACTTGTGAAAGAAAGATGGTTCCAAGCAATCAAATTGGCAACCTAGTTGTCCTAATATTTTTTATTGGAAAAATCCATCTTTTTTTTCACATGAGTTTGCATTACCACCTTTGTTATATACAGAACTTCCAAGTGTGTTGCTTATTTTCAGAGTTTTTCATGCTATTGACATTATATATCATGCTTAGCATTACACTGATATTATAGCTGAAAATATATTTTAACATTTGAGAGGAGTATTGTTCCCACATTTCTTTTTTTGTCTTTTTTATGAATTTCTCAGTTTTTTGTGCTTGTTTATTTTACCATGTGAACTCTAGAATCACCATATTCAGTTCTCCAAAACAAAATGAAGCAAAATAAAACCCGTTGGTATTTTAAAATTGGGTTCATATTACATAATAGTATGATGTAGGATGAATTGTCATGTTTATGATATTGTTTCCACTCAAGAATATGTGTATCTTTCCATATTTTCATTTTATTTTTTTGTCTTTCAATAATTTTAATGGGTTTTCATTAGAAAAATCACATATTTTTGTAAGGATTTTGTTCATGTGATTTCTTTTCCTAAATTTCTGAGGCATGTTACTGCAGTTTTTTCCGAACTCTTGCCTTCTTCACCTTTTCTGTGACCTTATTTATCAGTCCTATAGTTTATAGCTATATATTTATACTCTTATTTTGAACTGGATTTTAATCTTCAAACTTAAAATATGTTCATGGAATTCCAGTTTGCTAACTGAACAAGATTCCCTGTAATTCACCATATCTTCATCACTCAGCATTCTTGTGTACACTCCTTTTTTTTTATGTTGTTATCTATAAGTATGTGTACACGCTGGAATATTACACAACCATAAAAAAGGATGAGATTGTGCCATTTGTGACAACATGGATGGACCTAGAGGGTCTTATGCTAAGTGAAATAAGTCAGACTGGGAAAGATCAAAAGATAATATGATTTCACTCATAATGTGGAGTCTTAAAAAAAAACAAAACAAATAAGCAAAAAGCAGAATCAGACCTACAGAGAACAAACTGATGGTTGCCAGAGGGGAGAAGATGGAGGATGGGCAAAATGGGTGAAGGGGAGTGAGAGATACAGGCTTCCATTTGTAGAATGAATAAGTCACAGGAATAAAAGACATAACATGGGGAATATAGTCAGTGATATTGTAATAGTGTTGTATGGTGGCAGATGGTAGCTGCACTTGTGGTGAGCAGAGCATAATGTGTAGAGAAGTTGAATCACTATATTGTACACCTGAAACTAATGACTACACTGATTTTTTTTTAATTATCTACATGGACTAAAGTTTTTCACCATTCACTTATTCTTTCAGCCCTTCCTCCCTTTTCATATGGTGTCTGCTCAGAACTATTAAGTCCACATGATTATAAAGTGACATAATAGTCTCAGTCATTCATTCGCATCAGTTTTTTCCATGTTCATCTTCTTCCTTGCCTGACTCTGCAGTGATTTGATACATTTTATTGTCTGTTCTTTCTTGAAATCCTTTCACTGGGTTTAGTGACACTGAATTTCTGAGTCATTTTCTGAATTTTATTTCATAACTAAAGTTCAAAAAATATGAATTCTAGCAGCTTGCATTTTGATTCTACTCTTCCTGTATTTAACTCTTTTGTAATGTCATCTTTTATTATGCTTTCTACTTTAAGAATATGTCTACCATTGCTCAGATAAACAGTAGAAGCCATATGTTAAAGACGTTAGAAACTTTTCAGCCAAGGTTCCTACATTTCTGTGTAGCAGACACTCCCTCCCCTCTTCTACACTCTTAACTAGGCTTTACATGAGCAAGAAATAAGCATTCATTATGTTAAGCCACTTAAGTGTTGAAGTTTTTATGGTACAGCAGCTAGCATTACCTTGACTAATACAGTTGCCCTTTGAACATTTCCCTTTAAAGGTATTTTGGACACTTCAAACTCATTATGTCCAGAAAACATTTTCTTCTATTCTGCTAAACATGATGTCTGGAAAGGAAAAACTCGTATTTCCTGTCTACTACTGCTCTAGCCACCAAATGAGTGAAGTTTTTCCCCACACTAACCAGTTCTCCAACATTACCGTGGTGTCCTGCAGTTCAGTTATGACACTAAAGTTAGCACAGGCCCCACAGGTTAAGGACTTAGTTCCACAGGATGTGTTCCTCCCTCCATTTCAGAAGCCAGATACCCTCAACTTCTGTCCAACTTGTACAAAATCAGAGGTTTCCAGACATCTTCCTTATATTTGATAATTTGCTAGAGTGGCTGACAGAACCCAGGAAAACAGTTTACTTACTACAGCCAGTTTTTTAATAAAGGATATCTTAAAGAATATAAATGAAGAGCCAGATAAAGAGATGCATAGGGTGATCTCCAAAAGGGTTCTAAGCGTGGGAGCTCTGTCCCTGTGGAGTTGGGATGTGCCATCTTCCCAGCAGGTAGATGTGTTCGCCAACCTGGAAGCTCTCTGAACTCTGTACTTTTTGGGACTTTTTACAGAGGTTACGTCATGTGGACATGATCAATTATTAACTTAATATCCAGTCCCTATCCTCTCTCTGGAGAATGGGGGTTGGGGTTGAAAGTTCCAAGCTTCTAATCATGATTTGATCTTTCTAGTGATCATCCCCCATCCAGGAGTTCACCAAAGTCACCTCATTGGAACAAAATATGTTTCTGTCACCCAGAAAATTCCAAGGCATTTAGGAGCACTGTGTCAGACATTCCTATCACTCAGGATGTTATAAGAGTTTTAGGAGCTCTTATTAGGTTAAAGACCAAATATTAACAGGAACCAGTGGCAGACCTATTTTATACCTGAGTTTCCTCCTTTTCCTTCTTCCTAGTAATGACTCAGTGTACTGAGTGTACTACAAGATACTCACTCAGTCATTTGAACTTATTTCTTATCTCACTCACCCAATTACTTCCTATTTTCTAAACAGTCTTCCATACATACATTGTTCCTCTTCCCTCCATTTTCATAGCATCTTCCCTGTTTCAGGCTCTCATTATCTCTTGACAGTTATTACAACTTTCTAACCAGTCTCCTCATTTCATGTCATGTCATGTCATTTCTTCTTCCAAGCTCTTCCTCTGCAACCGATTAATACTCCTGGCTTGTTTCTGATATGCCATTAGCTTTTACCCAAATTGTATGTAGTGAAATTCAAATTCTTTATCTGTGATCTGCCTTTTAATTTAATTTTGCTGTCTTATTTCATATGCCCTCACAGTATCGTACAATATATTGTGTGAACTGAAATACTTGCAGTTCCTTTACGTACTCTTTATTTTCCCACCTCCCTTTGTTCTCTTTATTTGGAACATCTTGCTTCTCCATCTCAGAATATCTGAATTCTTCCTAATGTTAAGGGACAGCTCAAATGTTATTTCATCCACAAAACTTCTCTGATCCCCTTATTTTCTAATTTCTTCATCTTCTAAAGGATGGAATGTCTTTTATGACACACTGTTTTTCCTACAGTTATTCTGTATATCTTATTCCTTCACTAGAAAAAGAGCTTGATGATGACATTCTTTCGTAAAACTATAACTAATTGAATTTTACCTGAAAATTTTGCATATGGAAATAAGGGTATCAGCAATTTTTGCAAAAGAATAAAAGTGGGTGCAGCTGAGGTAGAAAAATAGATCTCTGGGAGATTTATAAATAGATTCTTCTTAGATAATGTAAGATACACTTACTCCACAATCACCAAATGATTGTTATGAAATGAGGGACATTATTACTTCATAATGTTCAATGAAACTGAATCATGGTTCTTGATGCATTTTTCAATTTAAAACAAGATTAGTCTTGGCAGTATGACACACACCATGAAAAATAAATGTATTCCCTTTAGAGGGGGAGAAAGTAATAATAAAATGATCCTTTGGTGTTCCCCAAGGAATGCTGTATCCATTTTGATATGCAGAAAGACAGTAATCTAAAGCACATGATTTGAATACTGCAATTGTCTTCATAGTTTAGGCTATCTTTTGAAAAAGGTCTAATAGCTCAGATGTAAGAGTATGGACACAACATTACAATAGTATTGAGATGCATGAACGTTCATAAATACATTTTTTCCTTAATGAGTAGAGATTTATACTTCTCTGATGTCAGTCTAAGGCCTCTCTTTTTTTTTTATAATTACCTTTCTTGATTCCTCATCTCCACTGGCATTCCTTTTCTTTCATACTCATTAGACTTTGAGTTAGACATGTCTTTGAAAATTATATGGTGTTACTCTTTATGTGTTCATGTGTTTTTAGTTTATGTAAATCACTTTGAATTATCTTCTGTTTAATAGTTTTTCTGCTCGACACTGTTTTTTCTTAGATTTATTAATTCTACTCTGCAGCTAATTTTGTTCTTCTCACTGTTGCCTTGAGTTCTGTCTCATGCATATGCCACATTTTACTCATCTTATCGCCTATGATTGACACTTAGTATTACCAGAAGAGGGTTTTGTAGGTCACGTGCACTAAGTACTCCCTGATTGCTTTGTGGAATGGCTGAATCAATTTATAGGCCTAGCAGAAAAACCTGGCAGCTTAAACACTTATACTTTCTAATGTTTGGTGCTGTCCAACTTTCTAATTTTTGTCATTTTGGAAACTGGTAATTTGAAGTTTGTGTTACTTCAGTACTGAGGATGAACTTCTTTTTCATACATGTAGCCTTTGTCCACTCTTTCTTTGGGGTTTCCTGTCTTTACCTTGTTGATTTTCAGGAGTTCCTTGTATATACTCTATTAATATCTCATTAGTTTTAGGCATTGCAAACATCATACCTAGTCTTAAATCTTTTAACTTTGTTTATGGCATTCTTCATTAAGTAGAAATCCTTTATATTTTGCCAAGTCCATTAGTTTTTTGCTTATGTCTTAAATTAATTTTTGCTTATGTCTTGAAGTAAAATTTGCTTATGTGTTAAAATACATTCACGTTAAGTGTACAGTTTGATGAGTTTTGACATATATACGTCTGCTCATCTCCACAATCAAGATATAGAAAATTTCCATCACCTGCAAAAGTCCCTGGTGACCCTTTGTAGTCAACTTCTGCCTTAGATCCCCAACCACAGACAACTAGTGGTATGTTTTCTATCACCAAAGATTAGTAGTGTTTCTTTTAGAACGTCATCTAAATAGGGTCATGCAGTACGTACATTTTGTGTTTGGCTTCTTTCATTCAACATAATGTTTTGAAAAAAGAGAAGAAAATATACATACGTATATATGCAGGGACACGTATATATGTAAATATACACATACAGAGATAGATATGTATTGTACATATATGTACAGTTTGTCTTATTATTTAACTGACTTACTATTTGGTATCATTACTCTTCCATCCTCTAGACTTCATTTAGCATTTCCTTTAATGCTGTATGCTAATAACTCATTTTCAAAATAGATATTTGTATTTCAACATCATCTGAAAAATTACAATAACGATTCATGATGAAGACCCTGAACAAAGAAGGTTCAGAGGGAACATAACACAATAAAGGCCATATATGAAAAACCTGCAGCTAATATCATCCTCAATGGGGAAAAAATGATGAGAACTTTTCCTCTCTGGTCAGGAAGAAGACAGGGATGTCCACTGTCACCCCTGTTATTTAACATAGTACTGGAAATCCTAGCCTCAGCAATCAGACAACAAAAAGAAATAAAAGACATCTACATCAGCAAGGAAGAAGTAAAACTTTCAATATTTGCAGATGACATGATACCCTGTATAGAAAATTCAAAAGACTCCACCAAAAAGACTACTAGAACTGATGCAGAAATTCAGTAAAGTCCCAGGATACAAAATCAATGTACAGAAATCTGTTGCATTTCTATACACCAATAATGAAGCATCAGAAAGAGAAATCAAGGAATCAGTCCCATTTACAATTGCACTAAAAACCCATAAGATACCTAGGAATAAACCTAACCAAGGAGGTGAAAGATCTGTGTACTGAAAACTATAGGACGCTGATGAAAGAAATTGAAGACAAAAACAAAGTAATGGAAAGATATTCCATGCTCATAGATTGGAAGAACAAATATTTTTAAAATGTCTATGCTATCCAAAGCAATTTGCACATTTAATGCAATCCCTATCCAAATGCCAACAGCATTTTTCCACAGAACTAGAACTAACAATTCTAAAAGTTGTATGGAATCACAAAAGACGCCAAATGGCCAAAAAGTAACCTTGAAAAAGAAATGCAAAGCTGAAGGAATCACAATTCCAGACTTATATTCAACTTATATTACAAAGCTTTAGTGATCAAAACTATGGTACTGGCACAAAAATAGACATGTAGGTCAATGGAACAGATGGAAAACCCAGAAATGAACCCACAACTGTATGGTCAGTTAACTTTCGACAAAGCAGGAAAGAGTATCCAGTGGGAGAAAGACAGTCTCTTCAACAAAAGTTGTTGGGGAAGCTGGACAGCAACATGCAAAAGAAGGAAAATGGACCACTTTCTTACACCAAACACAAAAATAAACTCAAAATGGATGAAAGACCTAAATGTGAGACCTGAAACCATACAAATCCTAGGGGGAGAACACAGGGCAGTAACCTCTTTGACATCATCCGTACCAGCTTCTTTCTAAATATGTCTCTTGAGGTAAGGGAAACAAAAGCAAAAATAAACTATTGGGACTTCATCAACTTAAAAGCTTCTTCTGCAGAGCGAAGGAAACAATCTAATGAAACTAAAAGGCAACCTGCAGAATGAAAGAAGATATTTGTAAATGGCATTTCTGATCAGAAGTATCTAAAATATATAAAGAATTTATAAAACTCAACACCCCCAAAATGAATCTTTTTTTTTTTTAAAGATTTTTTATTTATTTATTCGACAGAGATAGAGACAGCCAGCGAGAGAGGGAACACAAGCAGGGGGAGTGGGAGAGGCTCATAGCAGAGGAGCCTGATGTGGGGCTCGATCCCACAACGCCGGGATCACGCCCTGAGCAGAAGGCAGACGCTTAACCGCTGTGCCACCCAGGCGCCCCCAAAATGAATAATCTAATTGAAAATGGAAGAAGACATGAATAGTCATTTTTCCAATGAAGGCATGTAAGTGGCCAACAGACACTTGAAAAGATGGTCATCAGGGAAGTACAAATCAAAACCATACCTGTCCGAATGGCTAAAATTAACAAACAGGGAACAACAGATGATGGCGAGGATATGGAGAAAGGAGAACCTTACACTGTTGGTGGAAGTGCAAACTGGTGCAGCCATTGTGGAAAACAGTATGGAGGTTCCTCAAAACGTTAAAAATAGAACTACCCTCTGATCAATCATACCACTAGAATACAAAAATACTAATTCAAAGGGATATATGCACCCCAATGCTTAGAGCAGTATTATCTACAATAGCCAAATTATGGAAACAGCCCAGGTGTCCATCAACTGTTGAATGGATAAAAAGAAGTGATAGATAGATCTATATATTGATATCTATCTATCTATAAATATATAAAATGGAATATTACCTTGCCATAAAAAATGAAGTCTTGCCATTTACAATGACATGGATAGAGCTTGGAGAGTATTATGCTAAGCAAAATAAATCAGTCAGAGAAGGACAAATACCATCTGATTTCACCCATATGAATAATTTAAGAACCAAAATAAAAAAGCTTAGAGAAAGAGAGACAGGGAGGCAAACCAAGAAACAGACTCTTAACTGTAGAGAACAAAATGATGGTTACCAGCAGGAAGGTGGGTGGGGGAGTGGGTAAATAGGTGATGGGGATTAAAGAGTGCACTTGCTGTGGTGAGCACTGGGTGTTGTGTGGAGGTGTTCAATTACTATATTGTACACCTGAAACTAATATTATACTGTATGCTAAGTACCTGGAATTTAAAATCTTAAAAAACAAATCAGTATCATTTTTGAAAGGTGCTGTCACTGGATATGGATTGATTCTTAGCTGAGTTTTTTTTTTTTCCTCCTGTACTTGGCACATCTGTTGTTGTCTTCTGTCCTCCACTGTTTGTGATGTAAAACCCATTATTGAATCATTTTTTTTTAATGATTTTTTATTATATTATGTTAGTCACCATACAGTACATCCCCGGTTTCCGATGTAAGGCTCGACGATTCATTAGTTGTGTATAACACCCAGTGCACCATGCAATACGTGCCCTCCTTACTACCCATCACCGGTCTATCCCATTCCCCCACCCCCTCCCCTCTGAGGTCCTCAGTTTGTTTTTCATAGTCCATAGTCTCTCATGTTTCATTCCCCCTTCTGATTACCCCCCCTTTCTTTATCCCTTTCTTCCCCTACCGATCATCCTAGTTCTTATGTTCCATAGATGAGAGAAATCATATGATAGTTGTCTTTCTCTGCTTGACTTATTTCACTTAGCATTATCTCCTCCAGTGCCGTCCATGTTGCAGCAAATGTTGAGAAATCGTTCTTTCTGATAGCTGAGTAATATTCCATTGTATATATGGACCACAACTTCTTAATCCAGTCATCTGTTGAAGGGCATCTCGGCTCATTCCATGATTTAGCTATTGTGGACATTGCTGCTATGAACATTGGGGTGCATATGGCCCTTCTCTTCATTACGTCTGTATCTTTGGGGTAAACACCCAGTAGTGCAATGGCTGGATCATAGGGTAGCTCAATTTTTAACTTTTTAAGGGACCTCCACACTGTTTTCCAGAGTGGCTGTACCAACTTGCATTCCCACCAACAATGTAGGAGGGATCCCCTTTCTCCACATCCTCTCCAACAATTGTTGTTTCTTGCCTTGTCTATTTTTGCCATTCTAACTGGCGTAAGGTGGTATCTCAGTGTAGTTTTGATTTGAATTTCCCTGATGGCTAATGATTTTGAACATTTTTTCATGTGTCTCTTAGCCATTTGTATGTCTTCATTGGAAAAGTGTCTGTTCATCTCTTCTGCCCATTTTTTGATTTGTTTATTTGTTTCTCGTGTATTGAGTTTGAGAAGTTCTTTGTAGATCTTGGATACCAGTTCTTTATCTGTAGTGTCATTTGCAAATATCTTCTCCCATTCCGTGGGCTGCCTCTTAGTTTTTCTGGCTGTTTCCTTGGCTGTGCAGAAACTTTTAATCTTGATGAAGTCCCATAAATTCATTTTATCTTTTGTTTCTCTTGCCTTTGGAGATGTGTCATGAAAAAGTTTGCTTTGGCCGATGTCGTAGAGGTTGCTGCCTATGTTCTCTTCTAGAATTTTGATGGATTCCTGTCTCACATTGAGGTCTTTCATCCATTTGGAGTTTATTTTTGTGTATAGTGTGAGATAGTGGTCAAGTTTCTTTCTTTTGCATGTAGCTGTCCAATTTTCCCAGCACCAGTTATTGAAGAGACTGTCTTTTTCCCACCGGATATTTTTTCCTGCTTTATCAAAGATTAGTTGCCCAAAGAGCCGAGGGTCCATTTCTGGGTTCTCTATTTTGTTCCATTGGTCTATGTGTCTGTTTTTGTGCCAGTACCATGCTGTCTTTGTGATCACAGCTTTGTAGTACAGCTCGAAATCTGGCATTGTGATGCCCCCAGCTTTGTTTTTCCTTTTCAACAGTTCCTTGGCGATTCGGGGCCTTTTCTGTTTCCATACAAATTTAAGGACTATTTGTTCCAGTTCTTTGAAAAATGTCCTCGGTATTTTGATCGGGATAGCATTGAAAGTGTAGATTCCTCTGGGTAGCATGGACATTTTAACTATGTTAATTCTTCCGATCCATGAGCATGTAATATCTTTCCATCTTTTTATGTCTTCCTCAATGTCTTTCAAGAGTGATTTATAGTTTCTAGAATATAGGTCCTTTACGTCTCTGGTTAAGTTAATTCCAAGGTAACGTATGGTTTTTGGTGCTATTGTAGATGGGATGGATTCCCTAATTTCTCTTTCTTCGGTCTCGTTATTCGTGTATAGAAATGCAACTGATTTCTGAGCATTGATTTTGTATCCCGCCACGTTACTGAATTGCTCTATAACTTCTAATAGTTTGGGAGTGGCTTCTTTTGGGTTTTCCATATAGAGTATCATGTCATCTGCAAAGAGAGACATTTTGACTTCTTCTTTGCCAATTTGAATACCTTTGATCCCTTTTTGTCGTCTGATTGCTGTTGCAAGGACTTCTAGTACTATGTTGAATAATAGTGGCGAGAGTGGGCATCCTTGTCGAGTTCCTGATCTTAAGGGAAAGGCTTCCAGCTTTTCCCCATTGAGAATAATATTTGCAGTAGGCTTTTCATAGATGGCTTTTATGAGATTGAGAAATGTACCTTCTATTCCTACACTCTGAAGGGTTTTAATCAGGAAAGGATGCTGTATTTTGTCAAATGCTTTTTCGGCATCGATTGAGAGGATCATATGGTTCCTGAGTCTTTTCTTGTTGATATGATGTATCACGCTGATTGATTTGCGAATATTGAACCACGCTTGCATCCCAGGTATGAATCCCACTTGATCGTGATGGATAATCCTTTTAATGTACTGTTGGATTCTATTAGCAAGTATCTTGTTGAGGATTTTGGCGTCCATATTCATTAGGGAAATCGGTCTGTAATTCTCCTTTTTGAGGGGGTCTTTGCCTGGTTTGGGGATCAAGGTAATATTGGCCTCATAGAATGAGTTTGGTAGCTTTCCTTCTGTTTCTATTTTTTGAAATAGCTTTAGGAGAATAGGTATTATTTCTTCTTTGAATGTTTGGTAGAATTCCCCAGGAAAACCGTCCGGGCCTGGAGTTTTGTTATTTGGAAGGTTGTTTATCACTGACTCAATTTCTTCATAATTAATTGGCCTGTTTAAGGAATCAATTTCTTCCGGTTTCAATCTTGGTAGTTTATAGGTTTCCAGGAAGGATTCCATCTCTTCCAGATTGCTTAGTTTATTGGCATATAGCTGTTGATAAAAATTTCTAATAATCCTTCCAATTTCAATGGTGTTCGTCGTGACCTCTCCTTTTTCATTCATAATTTTAATAATCTGGGTCCTTTCTCTTTTCTTTTGGATAAGTCTTGCCAGTGGTCTGTCAATTTTATTGATTCTCTCAAAGAACCAGCTTCTAGTCCTGTTGATCTGCTCTACTGTACTTCTGGTTTCTGCTTGATTGATTTCAGCTCTAATTTTGGTCAACTGCTTCCTCGTGCGTGGATTAGGCCTGTCCCTCTGTTGCTGTTCCAGCTTCTTGAGGTGAGAATATAAAAACTGCATTTTAGATTTTTCTATTCTTTTGAGTGAGGCTTGGATGGCTATGTATTTCCCCCTTAGGACTGCCTTTGCAGTATCCCATAGGTTTTGGACTGTTGTATTTTCATTCTCATTGGTCTCCATAAATTGTTTAATTTGATTTTTGATTTCCTGGTTTATCGAGTCATTCCTGAGCAGGATGGTTCTTAGTCTCCAAGTGTTTGAGTTTCTTCCAAATTTTTCCTTGTGGTTGAGTTCCAATTTCAGAGCGTTGTGGTCTGAGAATATGCAGGGGATAATTTCAATCTTTTGGTATCGGTTGAGACCTGTTTTGTGTCCCAGAACATGGTCTATTCTTGAGAATGTTCCATGGGCATTAGAATAGAATGAGTATTCTTTGGTTCTGGGGTGTAGTGTTCTATATATATCTATGAGGTCCAACTCGTCGAGTATGGCATTCAAAGCCTTTGATTCTTTGCTTAGTTTTTGCCAGGGTGTTCTGTCTATTTCTGAGAGTGGAGTGTTGAGGTCCCCTACTATTAATGTATTTTTATTTATATGTCTCTTTATTCTGGTTAAGAGTTGGCTTGTGTATCTTGCTGCTCCCCTGTTGGGGGCATATATATTTATAATTGTCATATCCACTTGTTGAATACTTCCCTTAAGAATAATATAGTGCCCTTCTGCATCTCTAACTATAGTCTGTAGTTTAAAATCCAATTTATCTGATATGAGAATTGCTACCCCAGCTTTCTTTTGAGGTCCATTTGCGTGAAAGATGGTACTCCATCCCCTTACTCTCAGTCTGAATGCATCTTTGGGTTCGAAATGAGTCTCTTGTAGACAGCAAATGGATGGGTCATTTCTTTTTATCCAATCTGCAACCCTGTGGCGTTTTATGGGATGGTTCAAACCATTTACATTAAGACTGATTACTGAGAGATATGATTTTAATGTTGCCATGTTGCCAGTAAAGTCTTTGTTTGTATTGGCTGTGACTTTCTGTTCTGTATCACTCTTGGGGCCTTTTTACTTTTATAGAACCCCCCGTAATATCTCCTGTAGGGCTGGTTTCGTGGTTACAAAATTGGTTAGTGACTGGCGATTCTGAAATGTCTTTATTTCTCCATCAATTCTGAATGACAGCCTTGCTGGATAAAGGATCCTTGGCTGCATGTTTTTCTCTGAAAGAGCTTTAAATATGCTCCCCCAACCCTTTCTCTCATTCCAGGTCTGTGTAGACAGGTCTGACGTAATTCTGATGCTTTTGCCTTGGTACGTGAGAAATTTCTTTGCCCTGGCCGCTTTCAATACTGTATCCTTGCATCTAATATTTGCGAATTGCACTATGACGTGACGTGGCGTAGGTTTGTCGTGGTTGAGCTTGGGAGGGGTCCTCTCTGCCTCTTGGACACGAATGTTTGTTTCCCTTGCTAGATTAGGGAAGTTTTCAGCTACAATTTGTTCAAATATCTCTTCTAGACCTCTGTTTTTCTCCACCCCCTCGGGGATGCCGATGATTCTAACATTGGATCGTTTCATTGAGTCAGTAATCTCCCGTAACCTACATTCGTGGGCGTGGATTTTTTTAAGACCATCTTCTATTTTCATTTTTTCCTCTATTAACCCATCCTCCAATTCACTAACCCGTTCCTCTGCTTCTGCGACCCTGGCCGTCAGAGCCTCTAGTTTTGCCTGCATTTGGCTCATAGAATTTTTAATTTCTGTCAGATTCGCTCTCATTTCTGTCCTTAGGGATTCTATATTCTCAGTAACCTTTTCGTTAATAGTTTTTTCAATTCTACTCATCATTTTGACCATCGTTACTCTGAATTCCATTTCTGATAATTTGGTTACATCCATATCCATTATTTCTGTGGCAGAGGCCACAGAATCACTGTCTTTTCTTTGCTGGGGGGGGCTTCTCCTTCTTGTCATTCTGATGAAGAGAGGTTGCGGGGTTTCCAGAGCCCAAATTATTGACTGGGTCCCAGGCCGTGCCCCTTGTTTTATAGGGATCTTAGGGATGTGGGCTTCTTCTTTAAAGATTTTATTTATTTATTTATGTGGCAGCCAACCAGCGAGAGAGGGAACAGAAGCAGGGGAGTGGGAGAGGAAGAAGCAGGCTCCCAGCGGAGGAGCCCGATGAGGGACTCCTTTCCGGAACGCCGGGATCACGCCCTAAGCCGAAGGCAGGCGCTCAATGACTGCGCCACCCAGGCGCCCGGGTTGTGGGCTTCTTGATTTTTCAGCCTGCCTTCTGTGTTCTGGGGGAGGGGCCTGCCGCGCCAATACTCAGGCAACCCTGTTTGGGTAGAGTCTCCGTGTCCCCTGCGAGGGAGGATGGGGATGGGCACTCTCTGAGCCGGTATTTCCAGGCTTTTGTTCTCTGGCGGCTTTCCCTGGCGGTTTGCTGTGCCTCTTCTGAGAGTCAGAGCAGCAGCGGCCAAATTTCAGCCTCTGTCACGGAACAGAAGGATTGCGGCCCGTTCTCTACTAATGTTCTGGCCACTTTAACTCTGCTTCTGTTGGTGCTGCTCAACCCTGCAGCGTCCCGGGATGTGCGCCCCACACCTGGCGTCCCTTGTCCGCGAGCCCTGCCCGCTCCCCCGTGCAAGTGGCTACCTCTTCCCGGCGCCCGAACGCGGCGGCTCCCTCCCCCTTCCGTTTATCTTCCAATATCTGTGCGCGGTTTCACAGCTCC
>NW_024426996.1:44874290-44882484 GCF_017311325.1 Ursus maritimus
ATCTGTGCACGGTTTCATGGCTCCCCGCTTCGTACCTCAATACTCAGCGCTGGAGATGTTCATTTGTAGAGATCCAGATGCATCTTCCTGCGTCTCAGGCTGGTTCCGTGGTTGTTTAGGCTGGTCTGGTACCTATCCAGCTCGACTCGGGGGACCGGCTGAAAATGGTGTCTCCTACTCCTCCGCCATCTTAACTCCTCCTATTGAATCATTATTAACATCTCTGTAATGTCATTTCCCCCACATCCCCACTTTCGGGGTTTTCTCTTTATTTGTAGCTTTCAGAAGTTGACTATGAAATATGAGTGTGATTTTCTTTGTGTTTATCCTACTTGAGATTTGTTTAATTTCTTGAATCTGTAAATTAATTTTGCTGTTTTCCTTTCCTGTTTTCCTTTATACTAAATCAGGAAAGATTATAGCCCTTATTTGTTGAATTTTTTTTTCTTTCACTACTGCTTCTGGGGCTCCTGTGACATGTACATTGAATCATTTGATATTACTCCACAAGTGTCTGAGCTTTTATTCATTTTTCTTCAATATATTTTTCTCTCTGTTCTTTAAATTTTATTCATTTAATTGATCTGTTTTGAAATTGACATCTTTCATCTTAAAACTGATATTAATCCCATATAGAAATTTTACATTTCAGTTGTACTTTTCAGATCCAGAATTTTTTTTTTCTTTTGCAAGTTTTTCTTTAAATTCCAATTAGTAAATGTACAGTGTAATACTAGTTTCAGATGTAGGATTTAGTGATTGATTACTTACATCAACACCCAGTGCTCATCACAAGTGCCCTCTTTATTACCCATCGTTCATTTAACCCATTCCCCCCAGATTCAGAACTTCTATTTCATTCTTTTTTGTAGTTTGTTTCTTTGATGAGATTCCCTGTCTGTTCACTCATTGAACAGAGTTGAGCTGCAACATCAGCTTGTCTAGTTGTGCAGCCTGCCAGCTAACTCTGCACATTTTGGACTTGCCAGCCTCTACAAACAAGTGAGCCAGTTTAATCTTAAAGTCAATCAGTCTCTTTCTCTCTCCCTGTATGTGTTTGTATGTAAAGAACAACCCTTGAGCAACATGAATTTGAACTGTGTGGGTCCATTTATACATGGATTTTTTTCAATAAATGCAGAACAGTACTGTAAATATATTTTCTCTTCCTTATGATTTTCTTAATAAAATTTTATTTTCTCTTGCTTACTTTATTGTAAGAATATAGTATATAATACATATATGAAATATCTGGTAATTGCTTATCAATGAAATTTCTGGTCAATAGTAGGCTATTAGTAGTTGAATTTTGAGGGAGTCAAAAATTATAGTCAGATATTTAACTGCATGGCGGGGGGGTTGGTGCTCAGCAACCCTAATGCCTGTGTTGTTCAAGGCTCCACTTTACACACACATACATACACACACACTCATCCTGTTAGTTATGTTTCTCTGGAGAACCCAGGCTACTACACAGCTCTTACATATATTTGGTTAATTTATATGTAAATATTTTCGGTACTATTGCAAATGGGATTTTCTTTTAAAATTTCAATAGTTCATTAATGCTATATAGATACTTAGTTCTCTTTTGTGTATTGACCTTTACCCTGCAATCTTAAAATCACTTAATAGGACATTTCTTTTTAGATTCTCTGGGGTTTTCCCATAGATATCCATGTTATTTATAAATTGAGGTAGTTTTATTTCTCCCTTTTTAATCTGTATGCCTTTTATTATTCTTGTCCTTTTGCATTGGCTAGAGCTTTCAGTACAATGTGAAATAGGAGTGGTGAGAGAAGATTATGTTTTTCCTGATTTTAGGGAGAAAAAATTCAGTTTCTCCTCATTTTCTATCATGTTAACGGCAAGTTTTTAATATATTTCTTTTATTAAGTTAAGGAAATTCCCTTCTGTTCTGAGTTTGGTGGAAGCTTCATTTGTTTGGTTTTATTAAGAATGGATATTGAATTTGGTTGAATGCTTTTTGGTATCTACTGAGATAATCATATATTTCCATTAACTTATTTTACTACTGCAATGAACTACAGTGATGGATATTTATTGTTAAATCAGCCTTGAGTTCATAGAATGAACTTCATTCAGTTGTGATATACTATCTATTTTATATATTGCTGGATTTGATTAAGAAAATTTGTTGATCATTTTTGCATCTATGTTTATGAGGAATATTGTTCTATGATTTTCTTGAAATATCTTTGTCTAGTTTTGGTGTTAGAATAATGCTGGTCTCATAGATTGAATTGGAAAGCGTTCCCTCTTTTATTTTCTGGAAGATACTGTGTATAATTACTATTCCTTAAATATTTGGTAGAATTTGCCAGTGGAAATTTCTGGGCCTGAAGTTTTCTTTTTGGAAGATTTTTTCCCTATAAATTTAGTTCTTTTAGTAGGTATAGGATTATTCAGGTTATCTGTTTTGTAGTATTTCCTTATTGTCTTTTGGATGTCTGTGGTATCAGTAATGGTGCCCATCTTTCAATCCTGATTTTAGTAATTTGCGCCTTCTCTTTTTTTTCTTATGAGTCTTGTTATAGGTCTATTTCATTGATTTTCCAAAGAACCTATATTTGGTTCTTTAATTTTTATTTTTCCTGCTTTAATTTCATTGATTTCTGTGTGAATCTTTATACTTTCCTTTATTGTCCTGGCTTTGTATTTAATTTGCTCCTCTTTAGTTTCTAAATGTGGAGCTTAGGTCTAATTTTACATCTTTTTTAATATAAGCATTTAAGCTATAAATTTCCCTCTAATCAGTGCTTTAGCTGCATCCCACATATTTTCATATGTTGTATTTTTATTATATTTTGGTTCATCATTTTAGAAATTTCCCTTGAGAATTCCTTTTTGGTTTATGAGTTAGAAATGTGTTGTTTAACTTCTAAATATTTGAGGATTTTCCATGTATCTTTCTGTTACTAATTTTAAGTTTAATTCCTTTATGGTCTGAAGTATACATTGTTTTATTTATATTCTTTTTAAATTTATTAAAGTTTAATATATGGCTCAGGATATGGTATAATTTTTCAGTATTTTATATGCACTTGAGAAAAATGTATATTCTGCTCTTATTGGCTGGATCATTTTATGAATGTCAATTAGGATAAGTAGTTCATAGTGCTGTTCAAGTTATTTATATACAGAAAACTTCTCTGCTTAATTAATTTTTCTTTCAGTTACTATGAAATAAATGAGTGTTGAAGTTTCCAGCTGTAATTGTGGATTTCTAATTTTCTCCTTTCAGATCTATCAGTCTTTTCCTCATATTTTGAAGTTCTTTTCTTAAGTTCATGCACATTCAGAATTGTTTTGTCTTCTCAGAGAATTATCCACTTTGTATTCATGAAGTGTCCCTCCTTATATCACATTATCTCTCTTGTTTTTAAAATTACTTTGTCTGAAATTAATAAGGCTACAACATCTTTCTTTGGTTTTTTGTTCTCATGGTACACATTTCTTTTTTTTTTTATTTTAATGTTTTTTTATTATATTATGTTAGTCACCATACAGTACATCCCTGGTTTCTGATGTAAAGTTCGATGATTCATTAGTTGCGTATAACACCCAGTGCACCATGCAGCACGTGCCCTCCTTTCTACCCATCACCAGACTATCCCATTCCCCCACCCCCCTCCCCTCTGAAGCCCTCAGTTTGTTTCTCAGAGTCCATAGTCTCTCATGCTTCATTACCCCTTCTGATTACCCCCCCTTTCCTTATCCCTTTCTTCCCCTACCGATCTTCCTAGTTCTTATGTTCCATAGATGAGAGAAATCATATGATAATTGTCTTTCTCTGCTTGCCTTATTTCACTTAGCATTATCTCCTCCAGTGCTGTCCATGTTGCAGCAAATGTTGAGAACTCATTCTTTCTGATAGTTGAGTAATATTCCATTGTATATATGGACCACAACTTCTTAATCCAGTCATCTGTTGAAGGGCATCTCAGTTCCTTCCACAATTTAACTATTGTGGGCAGTGCTGCTATGAACATTGGGGTGCATATGGCCCTTCTCTTCACTACGTCTGTATCTTTGGGGTAAACACCCAGTAGTGAAATGGCTGGATCATAGGGTAGCTCAATTTTTAACTTTTTAAGGGACCTCCACACTGTTTTCCAGAGTGGCTGTACCAACTTGCATTCCCACCAACAATGTAGGAGGGATCTCCTTTCTCCACATCCTCTCCAGCAATTGTTGTTTCTTGCCTTGTCAATTTTTGCCATTCTAACTGGTATAAGGTGGTATCTTAGTGTGGTTTTGATTTGAATTTCCCTGATGGCTAATGATTTTGAACATTTTTTCATGTGTCTGTTAGCCATTTGTATGTCATCATTGGAAAAGTGTCTGTTCATATCTTCTGCCCATTTTATGATTTGTTTATTTGTTTCTCGCATATTGAGTTTGAGAAGTTCTTTGTAGATCTTGGATACCGTCTTTTATCTGTAGTATCATTTGCAAATATAGTCTCCCATTCCGTGGGCTGCCTCTTAGTTTTTTTGACTGTTTCCTTGGCTGTGCAGAAGCTTTTTATCTTGATGAAGTCCCACAAGCTCATTTTATCTTTTGTTTCTCTTGCCTTTGGGGATGTGTCATGAAAAAGGTTGCTTTGGCCGATGTCGTAGAGGTTGCTGCCTATGTTCTCTAGGATTTTGATGGATTCCTGTCTCACATCGAGGTCTTTCATCCATTTGGAGTTCATCTTTGTGTATGTGAGATAGTGGTCAAGTTTCATTCTTTTGCATGTAGCTGTCCAATTTTCCCAGCACCATTTATTGAAGAGTTGTCTTTTTTCCACTGGATGTTTTTTCCTGCTTTATCAAAGATTAGTTGCCCAAAGAGCCGAGGGTCCATTTCTGGGCTCTCTATTTTGTTCCATTGGTCTATGTGTCTGCTTTTGTGCCAGTACCATGCTGTCTTTGTGATCACAGCTTTGTAGTACAGCTTGAAATCCGGCATTGTGATGCCCCCGCTTAGTTTTTACTTTTCAACAGTTCCTTGGCGATTTGGGGCCTTTTCTGTTTCCATACAAATTTAAGGACTATTTGTTCCAGTTCTTTGAAAAATGTCCTCGGTATTTTGATCGGGATAGCATTGAAAGTGTAGATTGCTCTGGGTATCATGGACATTTTAACTATGTTAATTCTTCTGATCCATGAGCATGTAATATCTTTCCATCTTTTTATGTCTTCTTCAATGTCTTTCAAGAGTGATTTATAGTTTCTAGAATATAGGTCCTTTACGTCTCTGGTTAAGTTAATTCCAAGGTAACGTATCGTTTTTGGTGGTATTGTAGATTGGATGGATTCCCTAATTTCTCTTTCTTCGGTCTCATTATTCGTGTATAGAAATGCAACTGATTTCTGAGCATTGATTTTGTATCCCACCACATTAGTGAATTGCTCTATAACTTCTAATAGTTTGGGAGTGGATTCCTTTGGGTTTTCCATATAGAGTATCATGTCATCTGCGAAGAGAGACATTTTGACTTCTTCTTTGCCGATTTGGATACCTTTTATCCCTTTTTTATACACATTTCTCCATCCTTTTAGTTTGAGCCTACCTAAGACTTTATATTTTAAAAAGTGGCTTTCTTGTAGACAACATATAGTTGGGTCTTACTCTTTTATCCAGTCAGGGAATTTTGGTCATTTCAATGGTGGTTTGGACCATTCATATTTCTAATGATTTTCCATAGGGTTGGGTTAAAATCTGCCATCATGCTAGCTGTTTTCTATTCATTACATTTGTTCTTTGCTTCATTTTGCCTCTTATTATTTCTTCCCTCTCTTCTCTCTCCCTTCCAGTATCCTTCTTTCCCTCTTCTTCTCCCTCCCTCCCTTTCCCTTTCTCTCTCTTCCATTCTTTTTCTTTCTCCCTCTCTCCCTTTTCTTTTTTCTTTTCTTTTCCCTCCCTCCCTCTTCCCTCCCTCCCTCCTTCCTTCTTTCCTCTCTTTTCTTTTCTTTCTTTTTCTTTTCTTTTCTTTTCTTTTTTCTTTTCCTTTTCTTTCCCTTTTCTTTCTTTCTTTCTCCCTTTCTTTCTTTCTCCCTTTCTTTCTTTCTTTCTTTCTTTCTTGTATTTATAGCATACATTTAAAAATAATTTATGTCTACCTTCAAATATAGTATACCACTTCACATGTAGAGTGAGGACCTTATAACAATATATTCTCAGTTTCTCTCTTGCATCCCTTGTGCTATTTTTGTCATGGATTTTACTTGTACATATATATTAAAACACATACTGTATTATTATTGTTGATTTCAACAGTTATCTTTTAAAAAAATATTTAATTAATTTATTTTTTGAGAGAGAGAGAGCTGGGGGGAGGAGCAGAGAGAGACAAGCAGACTCCATGCACTGAGCACAGAGCCCGATGTGGGCCTCGATCCCATGACCCTGAGATTATCGCCTGAGCCAAAATCAAGAGGCAGACGCTTCACTGACTTAGTCACCCAGGAGCTCCTAAACAGTTATCTTATATCTTTTATCATAAAACCATGATAAATTTACCATTATTTATTCCATTTACAGTGCTGTTCATGTCTTTGTGTAGTGCCGAGTTTCTGACCTATATCATATTTCTTCTACCTTTTCCCTTATTACTTCTTACAGTAATCTGCTGGTAATCAATATAAGCTTTTGCTAGTTTCAGAAAGTCTTTCTTTCCTCCCCACTTTCATTTTTGACATTTATTTTTGTTGGGGATAAAATTCTTAGTTGACGAGTTTTTGTCTGTTTTGTTTTCTTTTAACACTTCAAGGATATTGCTCTTTTGTTTTCTTGTCTGGTTTCTGATAGGACGTCTGGTATAATTTCTTTTTTGGGGGGGATGATAGCAGAGGGGGGAGAGAGAGAGAGAGAGAGAGAGAGAGAGAGAGAGAGAGAGAATCTTAAGCAGGCTCCAGGCCCAGCATGGAGCCCAATGCGGGCCTTGATCTCACAATGCTGAGATCATGACCTGAGCTAAAATCAAGATCCAGATGCTAACCAGCTGAGCCACTCAGGCGCACCCCTGTCTGCTATAATATTTATCCATGTTTTTCTGTAATGTATTTTATTTCTCTATATTTAAGATTTTCTCTTTATCTTTTGGTTTCAGTAGTTTGAAAAAGTACTTTTTTTTTTTTTTAAGCTGGTGTCCTTCAAGGTTTTTGGGTAATTTAGAGTCTCACTAATTTTGAAAATTTCTCAGCCATTATTTCTTGAAATACACACACACACACACACACACACACACACACATATTTTTTTTACCTTATTCTCACTTTCTTCTTCAGAGATTCCAATTCTGCATATATTAATCTATTTGATATTGTTTCACAGCTCCTATGTCACTGTGTTCTGTTGTGGTGGGTTTTCTGGTTTGTTTTGTTGTTGTTTTTTTTTTTTTTTTTTTGTATTTTCACTTTTTTCTTTGCCTTTAAGTTAAGATAATTTCTACTGTCCTGTGTTCAACCTCATAGATTCTTTCTTTGTGTCAGTTCCATTGATAAACCAGGCAAGGCTGCCTCCCTTTCTTTCTTTCTTTCTTTCTTTCTTTCTTTCTTTCTTTCTTTCTGTCTTTTCCTCTTCTCTTTTATTCTGTCTGATTCCTTGTATTTCCATTTGATCCTTTCTTATAATTCTCTCTACTCAAATTATCTAAGTCTTGCATGTTTTCTGTGTTTTTCATGATAACCTTTAACTTATTAATTATAATTATTTCAAGTTCCCATTTTTATTATCCCAACACCTATGTCATATCTGATCTCAATCTGTTTGTTTTGTCTATTTACACTTTTTTTTTCCTATGCCTTTTCATATGATTTGTGATTTTGTTGTTGTTGTTGTTCAAAGCCTAATATACTGTACAGGATGCTAGATACTGAAGTACCTTTTTTTTTTTTTTGGTATGCTTTTATGCCTAGATATTAAAACACCATTCCTTCTGCTAAGCTATAGTTTGTTTTAATCTAGTTAGGAGTTGTGCTGTATTCCAGTATTTTACTCCATACTTAGTAGCATGGTAGTGAGGATTAGGGGAACTGGTTTAGACTGCATTGTGAACCTGATTAACTGGGGTGTGGTCTCCACAGTTCTTCCTGCCCCTTCTTCAGATGTAATCCTGGAGATAGCACATACTGCCCTCTCACTCCAGACCTGAGAGAGAGAGACTTTTTTTTTTTTTTTTTTT
>NW_024426996.1:44882494-44906940 GCF_017311325.1 Ursus maritimus
TTTTTTTTTTTTTTTTTTTGAATCCTGTTGCCATCCTCTGGCTTCACTGTCTTTCTACCAGTGCCTGATGTTTTAGTTTTTTTGTCCTTCCCCCTGTAGATTAAGGCTTACCCCCGCCCCCCCCGAGGGGACATAACACAGGTGATGGAGTTTTGGTGTTGGCTGCAACTCTCTCCTCCAGCTGTAGTGGGTTTCCACAGGCTCACTCAGGCTACAGTTTTTATTGTTGTTGTTTTAATCTTCCCTCTGAAGATAAAGGCTCTTGATATTCCCCCAGCTAGCACCATGGAGAAAGTTCTTTCAGGATTTTCCCTGAATTCCCAGTTTGTATTGAGTGGGTTTCCTGGAGCAAAAGCCTGTAAAAGCTTGTAACATCCCTATGTCTGTAGGCCCTCAGGGGTGGCACACTCTAACCCTGGCCCATACTCAGCCTTTAGAAATTATTTAAATATTTCTAGCTGAAAATCTTACTAGCATATATGGCATATGGTAGTATCTATACCAGGTAAGCAAGTGCTGTTCTTGTTTCTCTTTGCAGGCACCTGTTTGCTTCCAGATTTTGGATTACTTGTTTGTAGGAAACCTCATTCTCTGATGGGTCAAAGAAAATTATTAATTTACTGTTTGTCTAATTTTTATTTTGATTTTGTTATATAAAAGTAAGAGTGGGTCTCTTTTGATCTCTAAGATATTATTTTCTTAATATATTAGTATATTTAGTTATCTTACCATTTATGTTTATATTCATGAACATACTCTAGAGTCTGGGTTTTGCTAGGCCTATGAAATAAGTTGATAGCATCATTTCTTTCTCTATAGGAATTTATATGAGGTAGATATTAATTTGTGTTTTTTAAAACTTGATACAGTTATGAAACATCTAGGACTTTTTATGTGTTGGTACAGGAAGATATTTCTTTTAATAAAATTTCATTTTGCTTTTAAAATCTAATTTTACTGTTTCTGTGCCACATTGGCATGGTGCTATTGCTTTTCTGTCTGTGACAATCAGTGAGCAAAAATTCATCCAGGTCATGTGAGGGAGAAAAAAATAAACAAATAGATACTTCTCCCAAATAGATACTTCTCCCTACCCTATGTACCATAGTTTTCTCCCTATTTCTACCCCCTTTATGTTATTTTTTGTCTCCCCATAGGTATCTTGTAGTTTTTATGTTCTATTCTGGGTACTTTCAGTCATACTGTCTCACTTTTGAAACATATCCCATGTTGGTTTTGTGGAAGGGATCCAGTTCATGTTAGTGGCATCTCCTTCAGAACAGAAGTTCCCATATTTTTTATTAAAAACAATTGAATAAATTGAGGTCTTCAAGTGTATTAAAGACTTAGCAGCTATTTTGACAATCTAAGACATACAAATTATTTCTCTTTCCTAGGCTTATTTTATAATATAGTTAATCAACAGAGACTCCTCTAATATTCCATTATAATCCCAAGTATTTGACAATGATAATAAATATTTGTGGCAATGATTATTTTCAACTTATACACTTGAATAACACGTCAGAGTTTATATAGTTTATATTCAGTATTCAATTTGACTCTCCTTGCAAGTGTGGTATAAGAATTGTTGTCCACATATCCAAGATTAGGGAATTTGATGCTTAGAGAGGGATTAAAGGATCTGCTTAATATAAAAAAGTAAATGGTACCATTAGGTCTGTGTATTCCAAATCTAGTTCTTGTGTCACTGAAAAGACTGCTGCATGTGATTACCCATCTTTGCTTATTGTGTTGTATCCTAATTCATGCCTAGGCTGTACCACATAGAGTCAAATATTTAAGGTTAATTTGGGATTCACTGAAAACTTCAAAGAATGTTGCTGCCAAATAGAGTTCAGGTTTTCTTCTGGAAAAGTAATTTCTGTCAGGGGGAATTATCTCTGCTATCTAATATTCTTTTCTTTGATAAGAGTGACTGAATTCTTTCTGGTGCATCTTTTGAAGTGCGTCTTATTGCTTTTACCTCATGACTTCCTACTGAATTTGTATGGCACTTTGTTAAAAAATAATCAATTGAGAATCCATATTTGAGTTGAATTTAGATTAGAAAAGCTTCAACTAGAACCAACCAAATATGAGGCTCAGAGGTGTGTTTTAAGTGAGCAAAGTCAGCATAAGGCAGTAAATTTAACTTTTGTATGCATAAAGCCTAGGCTTCAACTGTAATAATTCTAAATTTTCAACTTCTACCTTAGGTTGGACTACTTTCTAAGACATACTGCCTAACTGCTATTATGTGTTAGTAAAAAGCAAGTCACTGGATTAGATAGAGGGTTATTTCAGTCTGAATACACAGTAATAGTAATACCTTGCAGAAATGGTACAACTGCCTGTGGAAATGAAGACAGTTAATTGAAAGGTCTGGAATTTGACCTCGATCGTCCTGATTCTTCTTTGGGACTGGATCAGAACTTCCTGTCACCACTCTGCTTTGCTTTAGTATTTAACCATGGTTTGAATTTTTATTCATTGCTTTTATTGATTTCTCTGCCTCAGGATTGTAAGCTTCCTGGAGTGAGGTGTTAGTTAGCAATTCTACTTCCAGCCCTTGCACAGGTGCTTAATTACACATATGTAGAAAGAATGAATGTAGTGTGACCCTGAAGTGGTAACACAAAAAAGGACTTTTGGTGAATAAAGGGGGATTGCTAAGTTCTCCAAATGAAATTTACCTTATTTTACAGTTTTTTTTTCTGTGAAAATTAGTCATTTAATAATCCCTGCTATGCAAGAAACTCTATCTCTTGTCAGCCTAGAGATGCTAACATTTTTTTAAAGGCTTTGTTTTAAAAAGGGTAAAATTTAAGGTGACTGTGAATATGTCAACATGACTGAAAGTACTGTATTTATTTGTTCAGTCGTTCATTAAAAAATAGTTTTCAAGCACCTGTAACATATAAAGCACCATATATACATTAATAAGTAGAAATAGTGAGCCCTTCATTCTTGAAATTTACAGTACTGGGGAAGAAAGACAGTCAAAGGAGTAATTAAAACAAAGCGAGTGCTTTCTGAAACATGGTCATGTCTGAAGTAGCACAGAGCAGAGGTTCTGTGTTTAAGGCATAAATAAACGAATATGCCATGTGTGGTACATTTCATATAGATAACAATACAGATGTATGCCATGTCAAAGGGCAGCGATTGTAGTCATAAGCACATTCTGTGTAGCTATATAGTTTTCATTACATTTAAAGATGTTTAAAGTCTAGGAGACTGTCTTCTGTGTTCATGTATTTTTTACAGGGCTCACTGCAATATTCTGAACTAGTGGACCTCTAATAAAAAACCTTGACAAACTGACCTTTCCTACCTTCTGCTAGATATGCAAAGATTATAAGATAGTTAACTCAGTAATGGTTGTTGGGTATATGTAGGGGTATTGAATAATTGAGTATTGACATATGATTTTTCTGTTTACTCATTCGCACTTGCCTAGCCCTTCTGGATGTTTTCAATAGTCCGTTCTGGCATAGATGCCAGTGTAGTTACCTTTGTAACAAGGGCATAATAAGACTCACTGGAAGCCACTGTACAGTATTTAGGTAAGAAATCTCTCTTTTGCAATTTTGAGTGTTTCTGAAATTTAAATTTCTAATCAGTTCATTTTCTAAGTTCTGAGAAATGCGTAGGTTCAAAGAGTTTTTCAGATACCTCATATACAAAGCAAGTTCTGAAGCTGAGGGAGAAAATGTGTTTGAAGAGGGTCTCAATAGGGTGACCCTCTAACTCTTCTCAATACCAACACTCTGATCTACTGAGGTGATTAGAAAATCTGGCCTTTTTTCAGCTGCCCCATTTTGAGGCTTTTCTCCTATCTCCTGGTTTCTTTAAATTTCATTGAGCCTGACTTTGCAACCAGACTCCAAGCCTCTTCATGCTATTTTTGCTTTAACTTCATCATGTTTCCTCAAGAGGGGAAAGTATTTCAGAAAGCGCTATTTACTCTGTAACCTAGGATTATGCTTTCATTATATAATTATTCAGAATGTTTAGAGCCAGTAGTTAGGTAGCAAATAAAAGTTGTCCAGCTAAAGAATGTCAGAGAGAGTAAAGGGAAAAAAGGTACGGTGAAAATGTCAATATTCAGATCATATTAAGAGTTTATTCAGCATGTTATAGTGGAGAGGTCATAGACTTGGGGGACTGATGGGCTAAAATGTGAACCGATTTGGCTCTTGACCCGATAGCTGTATTTAAATCCCCAGATCCTCAACTTCTTCATCAGTAGAAAGAGGGATGATGATTCTACCTGTATCACAAATTGTTGTTAGAATTGAGTAAAATAATCCGTGCAAATCATTTAGCAGATTGGTGAACATTGCATGTGTTAGTTCCCTTCTAATTCTTTTTATCATCCATCTGTGCACAGGGCAAACAAAATAGGGATACAGTCAATGCTATTGTAATACCATTGTATGGTGACATATGGTAGCTACACTTATAAGTATAGCATAAGGTTGGGAGTTGTTGAATCACTATATTGTACAACTGAAACTAATGTAACATTGTGTGTCAATTATATTCAAATAAAAAAAATAACGTCTTTTTTAGAACAGACAAAAAATACTTTTTAGAACAGCGAAGAAGAGTAACATGTTGTCAGTTAACCACCAAGTCTGTAAAATGAGGTTTAAAATTCCATTGCTTGCCCTCTATTCCCTTTCTTCTTGTCTGTCTCTTCTTTTAACTTCCCACTCATGAACTGCTGCCTGAAAATACTGAGCTAAGATTGAATCACTTTCTCTCCGTATTCTAAATCTAGAAGGCAAAATGAGGCAAAATCCTGAATCTAACTCCCATTTAAAAAAAAAATTTCTGAGGTTAACAAACAAGCTACAGAGCATTCAGAGTAGGCTTTCAATCAGTACATTGTGAGTGCAGCAACTGCTTACTAACTGGATGTCTCTGACATAGGTCTACTTCTAGTCCACAGCCAGGCGTACAGTATAAATGAGTCAGTGAGATATGTAATATTCTGTTCAAGTGAATACTGTGGAACTTATGAATTCTTTACCATTAGGCAATAGATTATTTTCTTCTAGTAGAAAAATATTCTAATACAAACAGAATATTATTTTTAAATTAAATATTTTTGAAATTAAATCATTTTCAACGTTTGACTGAGTTCCTACTGTGTATAAGAGATCTTGCTAGAAATTACAGAGGATTTGAAAAGATTCAGATACCAATCATGGTTTCAAGGTGATTATAATATGATAACAGATATGATAACATTAATTATAATTCAGAGTAAGTGATTTTAAAAGTTTCTAATAATGTACTGTGAGAATTCAGAGAAGAACATGATCACTTCAAATTGGGTTTAAGGAAGGATGGAATTTTTTTGAAAAATGGTCACAATTAAGACATAGAAAAAGGAATAGAAAAAAAAAAAGGACATTTAGGCAAGGGAACAGCTAACAAAAAACTGGGGGTTGTGGGGAGGGGGAGAGCTGGAGTCCAGAGAAGGTGAAGTGTGTATTAACAATGGCAAAGAAATCCGGTATGCATGAGGCTTAAAGATAGAGTATGAGGTACGTTTCGACTATATCATTAAGGGCATTAACTACCAAGCTATAATTTTTTTTCACATGTATTCATGAATACAACAATTTTACATGTTATTGTAATCGTCAGATATAATCCCAATCTTGTATTTAGTATGTATTTTATATATATATTTTTTTATTGTCAGATGGAATGAGGGTGGCTGACCTTGGTGGAAGATATAAGGAATACCTACATACTAATTTCTTCTGATGTCATCAAGTTTTTGTTTTCAATGAAATAGACTCACATTTTTTATTTATATCAAAAATCTAACAGTCATAAGTCTCACTTTACTCCCGTTCATGAGAGAGAAGAGGAAAGTGTTATGATCTTCTTGTAGTTTGACAAATCTTACAAGTGTTTATTTGGTACTTTTCCAAAACAAAAATGTCAGTGTAACTATTATCAGAAAATAAAGTGTTACCTACTTAGGACAACTAATTTGTATTACATTTTAGAGGTTAAAGCTTACTTTCACAGGGCATTGCAACATTCTCAGAAGCCCTGATACAATAAGAATACTTTGTTGAACTAACACGTCCATGGACAGTTTTAATAATGGAAAATAAAAGACTTATGTGTTTCCCTCAACCTGAATAAGAAAGTAAGATTTGTTAAATTTTTAGTTCATCACTTCAGCAGAATCGAATCTGCATTTCTGCAGTTGCAGGTAAAAGCAGACATATTCTTCTTTTTTAATATGCTGAGATTTCTTTTACTAGCAATTGGGACAGCCTTTTATTTCCAAGGCTAAGCTCTAGAATTTTCTTGGTTAGCACTGAAGAGAGAGGCATGGTGAAGGCAGTTCTAAGGTGCACAAAATGTACAATATAAAAAGGGAAAGGCTATATTAGAATTATTAATAAGTAGGATTATTTATCACATTGCAGGCCATAATGTTGAATATGACTCTATCATGAGTTCAATCTAAATAAAGCCAATGCGTTGTGAATTTAATAGACTTACAGATTTTGTTCATATTACTTTATAATGTTAATTGATAATAATGCCATCATTTAAAAGAAGAATCTAACTTCAACCCCAATTGGAGATAATTTTTATTTACTGTCTGAATAATTTGTATGCTTCTAAATAATATTTTCTTAAACCAAATCTAATTTCTTAGAACATACCACAAAATAAAAGAATAATAGGATTATTGGAATGTTTTTTACCAACATGTACAAATTCCCTGACATCTAAAATATTATGACTACTATAAGCAATCATAAATAATGCTTATATCTGTTCAACGGAAGTGTCCAGTGGCAGTCAACTCATCAGTATTATACAGACATAAAAAGTGATGAATCTTGCAGTATAATCTATGAAACCATTCATTGCCAAGAGGCTTATCATAGCATATCATTATTCACTAGTATGAGTTTTAACTTTTAATTTATATACACATACCTTTAAAGAAGGAAACTTTTCTAAGGTATTTTTTTTAATTAAAAAATAGCTTATAGGCTTAGTTCATTTTTCTTAAAGGAAACTTGTAGCTTTATAAATGTTCTACAGTTTGCACTCAGGTCAACTATGCGTATAGTAATTTTTGTAGAAAGATGATTACATCTAAGAAGGACACACTTAATGAGATATTACAGATCCCTTTTCCCAGGTTGATACACCTAAAGGAAAGCAGATTTATATATTACCTTGAACAAAGCAGCTTCTCCAATGAACTGGGGAAAAGAGAATGGAAGTCTGGTTCTGAAATTTGCAATGCTACAATTTGATATCCAGTGACAGACCAAGAATTAGACAAGTAAGTCTTATTTTTTAAAAAGTCTGTCACATGACTAAAGAAGTATCATCGAATTGACCTCAAAATTCAGATTCAGCTAACTATGTTGTTATGGAGATTTCTGATTGCTGACCAAAATCCATGTTCTGATTTTTCTGGTCACACTGGTAGACATTTGCTAAGCTTTCTTGTGAATAGGAATTGGCTATATGACTGAATGCCAATAAGTGGAGTTAGAGCAGAAGTGACACATGCCACTCATAGGCCTGAAAATGAAATAAAACTTCCATGTAAGTGCCTCCATGCCCATTGTCCCTTTCATTGACCTGGAATTGAGACTTCATTTTGCTTGAAGAAGTCAATCTCACCATTCACCTGTTTTTAAGTGAACAGAAATAAATTTCTAATGCATTTAACTTATATGCTACTTTGGGGTATATTTGTTATAACCATCAGGCTTAAAAATGTTTATTATAATAATTGGGCAAAATGCTATCCTCATTCATTATTGAACGTAGGGAAGCCCACAATTTAGGTACACATTTATTAAAAAGAACAAAAAACCAAAACTATTAAAATAGTTACATGAAGAAACAGAAGAGAATTCCTTTTATTTTTTTTTTCATCATATGAAAAGCCTATCATTAGCATTGTGATTTTACCTTTCCTAAGTCATGGTTATTGTTATTTGACTTTGTTGGTTATATGAACATGAAATATTAAAATTGGGTATTAAGATTATAATTATCTGTTACTATAAGCATGACTAAAAGGAAAAAGATTTCAAGGGAATATTTAGGGCCAGTACATTAAGAGCCAGCATGAATCCATGTAACATATGAGAGCAGCAAAAAGATAAGATGAATACTCAGTGACAAGAAGATGAATTTGAACCAAAGAAGCATTTCTTATGAGGCAAAGTCTGCAGGCACAGACAATGCCTCTGAGATTTGTGCATGCATGTGTGCAGGCACTCACACCTGTCCATATTGATTAAGCATATGGGGTCTGCCAAGAATTAGGAAGGTAAAGGAAGAAGAAAAAAAAAAGACCTGGACTCCAGGTGATGAAATTATAAGGATAGTCAAGATATTTTAGTAAAGGGCTTGTATCTTACCATCCCTTCAAATATTTAGAGTTTACATGAAGACGTGGAAAGGTATTGCTTTTTCTTGTTTTTGAAGCAACATCTAATAGAAGCAGAAAGAAGTACCAGTATATAAAAAAAAGATCATACCAATCTATGAAAATCCACAAAGTGGCTGAAAATATGGGGAGGAAAGACGGACACCAAACAGAGAATCAAATGGTGCAAAAAGAGGGATGCAGAAATGATATTAAAATATTAGATGTGAAATTTTTAAAAATCGGCATTCAACTTCTAGATCTCTCATTTGTTAGCCATTCAATCTTGTATTTTACCAGTCTTTTTTTTTTTTTAAAGATTTTATTTATTTATTTGACAGAGATAGAGACAACCAGCAAGAGAGGGAACACAAGCAGGGGGAGTGGGAGAGGAAGAAGCAGGCTCATAGCGGAGGAGCCTGATGTGGGGCTCGATCCCATAACGCCGGGATCACGCCCTGAGCCAAAGATGCTTAACCGCTGTGCCACCCAGGCGCCCCAGTGTATTTTACCAGTCTTAATTCTCATCTGTGAAAAAGGAGGAAGAATTCTTTATGTATTTACCTTGCAGGAGTGTAATGCAGATGAAATAAGATAATGGATGTGAAAGAACTTTGTAACCTATAACATAGTCCTCATGCACATAGTTTCCATAGTATATTCTTTTCTTCTTTTCTTCTTTTTTTTTTTTTTAAGTAGGCTCCATGCCCAATGTGGATCCCAACATGGGGCTTTAACTTATGACCTTATAACTTTAAGATCAAGACCTGAGCTGGGATCAAGAGTTGAGCCACCTAGACAAGCCCATAGTACATTCCTTACTGTAGACTTCGAATCTTTTTGGAAAGACTGTGTTGATGATATTTTCCTAACAGAGACCTCAAAAGTAGCACACAGGCAAGATTCAGTAGGGAAGATAGCTTTAGAAAGTCTCATTCTCGTATTTTTTAAAAATGAGGGGATGGCGTGTGTTGTGATGAGCGCTGGGTTTTATACGCAACTAATGAATCATTGAACACTACATCGAAAACTAATGATGTACTATATGGTGGCTAACTGAACATAATAAAATAACTAACTAGCTAAATAAATAAATAATAAAATAAGAGAGGGGATGGTGTAAACTGCAATAAATACTTTATTTGTCGACAACTTTATTTCTTGTAAAGTAGAAAACACAGTCCACTAAATCAGGCTGAATTTTTACCAGTGAGCAAGAACAGTTGTTATATGAAAGCACTGGGAACATAGAAAGAAAGTGTCCTAAGTTAGGAGAATAAAGACATGTACTGTATTTACAAGTATTAAACATTTGAGGGGGGCGGTGGGAGAAAAATGTAAAGATATAATTATATGATATGAGACTCTTAAAGGAACATTGGCTCAAGACAGATGAGAATCTTGAAAATACTGACTCTAATGAAATAAAATATTTGATGGAGAAGTAAGTGAAAAGCATGAAAACTTGATCCTGGTAACTGGACAGGAAGCAATAATTAAACTCAGATTTTTAATAAAGGATCCAGAGAAAAGCTGAAATGAGGATCATTGAACCACAGAGTATCATGAAGGAATAGCCAACAGAGCCCAGAATGAGCTATAATTTAACAAAAGTGCTAAACAAAAGAAGTAGGGAATTTTATTTATAATAAGAAAGGTTGGATAGGATTCTAGCAAAGTACAGATATCATGATGTTAACATTTGAAAGCAAGAAGTCAGACATACTGTGGTCTTATTTAAGTGTAAACTTAAATAAATTCCATCTTTTCTAATAAGTAGAAAGTGATTGAAACACAGAATATCTTAACTCCACATAGCATATTTAGAACCAGTAGAAAAAGTTACTGCAAAGCAGACATAGGCACAATGAAAGATGGCTCATTATAGAAGTTTGCAATAATTGAAAATCTGGTGGTTTAGCTCGGACGGTTAAAACTTCCATTTCTAGAATGCTTAAGTAAAGGTTGTGTTTTAGTCTCATTGTTAATTTTATAACTTTAATAAAAAAAGCTTGAGTTAGATTAATTCTGAGTTCCCTACCAATGCAAAAAGTAATAATAATAAAAAATAAAAAATAAATTCCCTACCAATGCTAAGATTCTGCAGTTCTAATTGAGATTAGGGTCAGTTTATTATAAAGTAGAGTTGCCAAATTTTAACAAATAAAAATACAGAACACCTAATTAAATTTGAATTTTAGATAAACAATGAATAATTTAGTATATCCCAAATATTTTATCTGGCAACATGACGTTTCTTTCCAGTGAATCTCTTGCTCAAGTTTTGTTTTTTGTTTTGTTTTGTTTTTCTGGGGATTTAAGGAATAGACAATGAAAAAATTACCAGCACAGCCCAAATCTATTCTGAGACCTACTTCAGGATTTTGCGAAGATTATTAAATGCTGGAATCCATAGACTTACAAGACTGAACAGAATCCCTATATGACATCGGGGCAATTCCTTAATTTTAAGAGCAAAGTGGACAATTTGGCTTGTCTAAGACAGAAAGTAATGGAACGGAAAGTTATTTGCCATAGTTACTGGTTGCTAAGGAAGTTTATGGCATCTCTTTTATTATAGGTGATTCAAAACCATCTAAAGGTAATCCTTCCTATGCATGTGGGAGTGGAATGTAGACTTCTCCAGGCACCATTTAGCTCTGGAAGCCTATTTTTAAGTCTTACCAGAATTCCCCTCAGGTAAAATCGCTTCACAGTTTTATAGGACTAAGTTTTTCAGCTCATCAATCCCTGAAGTTCCAGTAACTTGACTACAGATAGTTGTGGGGATAATTTAAGTAAGTCCCATATCCCTCCAATTTCCTTTTCCACAACTTCGCTACAAAATAACCCAAGCATGAGACACTTTGCAAATGTGACAGCCTAGTTTTCAGCCTCTCCTGTGTTTAGAAACTCTTGTGGCTAACCTTTGGAGAACTAACTCAAAGTAGGAATCTCTCAAATAGATTTCAGTACTGTAATTCATTCTTTGTTGCTTGAATAATTTATATGAAATGACAGTAATGTTACTGGGGGTTGGGGGGGGGGGGTGATTCCCTGACGTATAATTAGAGTTGTGTGCCCAAAAAGGGACATTCTTTAAAAACTTGAGAAATTCTGTATTCATGATTTTCTCAACATTAGCACTTTCATAAAACCAGTGTTTATTTGACATTTCTTGAAAGACTGTAGAAACTTGTTCAGTAAGCAAGGTCTTGTGCATACAACATAGTTTCCTTGTCTAGTCTTCTTTAAACTAGTGGACCTGCCCATGTAACATGTAACCCAAAGCACTTAATATAACCCCAACAATGATGGGCTTCTGGGATTCTGCTCCTCACCTAAACACAGGCCCTTTAGACTGACACACCTTCCTGGTTTTTTATAATCATATGAATGGAAACCACCATAGACTGAATTCTCGTTACAGAGGTACCTTCTATCCTGCTTGTTGTCTATCAAGAGGTCCTCTTAAAGTAGGAAAGAACTGTCTTCAGGAAAGGGCTGGTTTCTATTCTATTAACATTGTGTCTGGAGTTTACTTCCTGAGAGTAAGTATATCTGCTCTAAGCTCTAAAGATTATGTATACCAGGGATATATTCAGCTTCTTGAAGGAAATTTTGTATAAGTCCCTTGGTCTTCCTGGCAAAAGCCCTAGCACTCCTGTGTTAAGAAAACAAGTGGGCAACTCAGAGTCACCCAAGAGTAGTAGATACTTAATTTGGGACCTGGGTTGTTTTTCAGCCTTCTCATATTTACTCATTCTCAATTTACTGTCAGTAGGGGTGATGAAGATTGGAAAAATTCACTCAACTAGACTTCCAGGGCAAATCTAACTCAGTGATATGTGGGTGAACAGTGACTATTAGAGCATTAAGATCTAATTCAGGTGACCTTGGTGCCAAAGACTTCATTTAGGTTATGCTATACTATTGGAGATTGCCAATACCTAATGAATCATATTCTCCTTGGCTTCCTGAAATCTGGAATGGGAATAATTTATTTTGAGACTATCTTATAAAAATATCTGGCTCAAATAATATAGAAGTGATTCAAGGACATCATCTCTGGGTCAGTGTAGACCCTTTATTAGATTCTTGTTTAAGTATCTGAGGGTCAGAGTCTTATTAGGCAATCTGAGAATCTGGAATATTCTAAGCAAAGTAACGTGCATCCTGAAGGATCCCTGATCTATCAAGGATACAATAGAGATTCTTACTACAGAGGTTGAAACCTACTTCTGGAAGTTAATTAGGCATCTTTGTGATAAGATCTTAGGGTCTTTATAATAACGGAAATATTTGTGGGATTTAAGATGCTCTTTCTCTAAGTACCCATTTGAACTATGTTATCTCATTTCACTGGTAAAAACTAAAGGCAGAATTGAAAATAGCTGTTAATTATAATACTATCTTTTCTTGTAGTCTGCAGTAAAGAATTGGGTGTATACCAATAATCATCATTGGATGCAAGCTGGAGCTCACAGTCAGGAGGATTGGCAGATAGATCCCTTGCTCTTTCAGCATCCAGTGGAAAGGAATGCTTGGATGAGAGTGCAGTTATGTGCTACAAAGGTGTGGATTCCAGGAGCGAGACTCCTACACCTTTGTTTTCTTTGAATAGATCAAATATGAGAACATCCTTGCATGGCAAGAAATGGACAGGTTGAGCTTAGGTGCTAGCCATTTAGTTGAGTATTAGAAAACCAGCTGCCCAGCACTTTGACATCTTGGGGGCTGCCAGTCCCTTTGGGAGTTTAGTTTGGAAGAAGGAGAGTAGTACTTGGTCTTAACTAACTAACTACAAAACAGTCTAGAGAAACAGTCTTCCAAGTTTATTCACCATGTAGTGAATAAGAGTAGAAGTGAAAGAGACAAATGGAAATCTGAAGATCAGTCAGGAGTCACCTACAAATCTATTTTGTGCAAAACATTATTTTGTTAACATTAGAATCAGAGTTACATATTTCCTGTAACTCTTTCTGTTCAAAACTTGGGTAATTAATTAGTACATAGTGTTGGCTGCAGGCATTACCTAGCTAAGGCTAAAATGAAGTACCCTCGTAAATGAACTGATGTTCACATGGAACTCTACTCTCACTAAGGAAGTTTTGGAAGAAGTCGGAAAAGTGAGAATAGGCTAGGGTTTGATTCACAAGTTACAAGAACCAATTGTTCTATCAACAGAATAGAGGGTTAAGATGGTTCCAAATGATGATCAGGCATCTGCCCAGAGCTCGTCCAGTAGAGTTTACCTCAGCAAACCCCAGGCGAGACTGTTAATATATTGCTTTCTTTGGATAGATTTGTCTCTGGAATAGTAAGAGACTGAGCTCGGAAGTGCCAGAAGGATATAGGGAACTAGAACAGGTATGGGCTTAAAATTGTTAGAATGTATTAAAAGGCAGGATACCAAAGGCAGGGAATAGAGTTTGGGGTCAAGCTGATTGTCTTTGAGATGGCACAGTCTTGAACTGGGATAGTGGTAGTGACAATGAAAAAGGAACAACAATAAGACAAACATCACAATAATAAAGTAATGAATTAACCTGTGTACATAAATTTGTGTTTTAAAAACAAAGTGAACAAACTTAATAATCAAAAAAAGTCGCTCAAAACACTACAAGTGTATAAATATGAATGAATAAAAATCTCAGGAGTCTGGCTTTTCAGGGGCTATTTTTCTGCCCCCCCTCCAAATGAAATAAACCCATACATTTAGGGTACAAACTGTGAATCACCTACAAAGCCTAGCCTTAGACCAGCACTTAATAAACATTTGCTGAGTAAGTTAATAGAATCACAAAGAACATACCTAGCACAGATAAATTGCTTATTCTGTTCCTGCCTCCCTATGTTTCCTGATTGTAAGCAAACATTGTATAAAGATGTACTTAGATGACAGATATAAAAATTACAGACATTATACAACATAAAAGTATACTTGATTTTAAGATATATCATTGTCTAAACCAATATATTTTAGCTGCCTTTTTTAAACCTATAAAAATAGGTTTTTGATGGAAAATGTATAATAACCTTTATTTCCTTTAGTTGCTAAGTGGCAATTCAAGAGAGAGTCTCACTTTTCTCATGTTATTTTTAAAATTTCAAGAAGTGTCACCTACATTGGAGACATTTGCTAAATCTGAACTTTCAGAATGCTAGTAGGATACACTTTAATTGGATCTATAAAAGTAATTCTCCAAAGAGTGTACCTCTGACCAGTTTACAGAAACCAATTCCGGGTTTACAGAGGAAAAAGTGAAACACTGAAAAACCGTTAACTCTTCCCTTGCTCAGCCTAATGTTGTTTGGAGGAAAAACTGAGGAATGAAGCGTTAGTAGTTCATTTGAGTGGCAATTTATTTTTTTCTCTTGGGTTGGGTGAGACGTATAATCCCATGCATTTTATATGGTTTTCTCCAATGTTCCAAGGTCATGATACTATTAATGCCATGAATAGTAATATGTTCACCAGATATCGCTCACTTTAAGATTTCCATAGTAATGGTAAATGGGTAGATCAATGAAATTGACACATAACTCAAAAGGATCTTTTCATTCAATAAATAATTTCAACATCTAGAGAATGCAATTTTTTAAATCTATTTTGAGATTTTATTTTTTTTGCAGTGGTTGTTTTTAACCAGCATTAACATTAACAAGTTAGAGAGAAACAATATTGATCTGTTATGTTTTGTGATTTGCTAGTCTTGTTTACTGCTTATTTTGGATTTTCCTATACTCAAATCTTACCTGGTAGGAATGCAGGGGTAGACAATTGAATAGTCAAAGGAGAGGCAATCAAAAGAAGTAAATGGCCTTGATAATCCATACCCAAGCTAATCAACCTCCTAATTTTTGAGTGTTGATTAGATTCACAGCCCGTGAAATGGAGCCCCGTAAAGTTTTTCTAACTAAACCTCAATTTAATTTTGCTTCCTGGTAAAAAACTTTTTGAAGTTTAGAAACCAAATACTAAGAGCACACCAGAGGTGACTTACGACCCAAAGCAGAGAATAGAACAAGCAGGTATCTTGGAAAACTAGCTGAGTAAGCATAGTGCTTGTTAGAAATGGTAGCCTTTACACCTAAGTCTCTACAATCCTGAGGATAAATAATTTTGTTTCATGCATCATTCATGGACTAAGGTCAACAGTTTTCTCCTTTGCACTAAGATTGATAAAATTATTGTCCATAAATTTCTAATAATTTTTCTGCAACCTGTAATAATATGAATTTACTATTGGTTTTACTTTAATTAGATTTATCTTTTTATTACTTTAAAAATAAATTTTATTTATTAATATATGTATATATGTATAAACTAACATTAACATATATATGTATATGTGTGTATATATATGTGTGTGTGTGTGTGTATATATATATATATAAAAAAGTGTTTTGTAAATTCTGGTGATTCTAAGGATTTTAAAATCATCGTTTAAGGTTGAAGCATGCTGGCTAGAAATTCTTTTTTAAATTTCTAACTTCTTTCAAATTTCTGATTCCTTAAAAATAACCATTTCATTTAATATAGATTTTAAACTGACAAATGAGCCCTAGACATTAAAAAAGAGCACAGGTTTAACAAGATAAATTTTTTCAAGACACATAAATGTCATCAGAACTCTCAAAAGGCAGTTTTGCCTTATATTATCCTGTTACGTATAATGTTTTATCTATCATAGAAATAAAATTGGCTTTTCAATTTAGGTTTTTTTTTTTTTTTTTTTTTTTTTAAGAGAAAGAGAGCAGGGGTGCGTAGGGGGAGAGGGAGAGAGAGAATCTTAAGCAGGCTCCATGCCCAGCATGAGCCTGATGCAGGGCTTAATCTCACAACCCTGATATCACGACCTGAGCCGAAATCAAGAGTCAGACACTTAACTGACTGAGCCACCCAGGTGCCCCTTCAATTTAGTTTTTAATCGTTATGTAATATCCATCATTACTTGGTTCCATTTTTGTTGATTTAAATATAATTGGGCTTTTTCTGACTGACTTACTTTGCTTAGCATAAACTTTCTGGCTCCATTCACATTTTTGTAAACGGCAAGATTTCACTCGTTTTTATGGTTGAATAATATTCCATTTTATATATATGTGTGTATACATGCGTACATACACACACACCACATCACATCTTCTTTAGCCATTCATCAGTTGATGGACACTTGGACTGTTTCCATAATTTGGCTATTGTAGATAATGCTGCTATAGACATCAGGGTGCATATGTGGAATTTAAGAAACAAAACAAGTGAGCAAAGGTAACAAAAAAAAAAAGAGAAAGGGGGGCAGACCAAGAAATAGACTCTAACTGTAAAGAACAAACTGATGGTTATCAGAGGGGAAGTGGGTGGGGGATGGTTAAATAGGTGATGGGGATTAAGGAATGAACTTGCGATGAACACCTGGTGATGTATGGAGGTGTTGAATCACTAAACTGTACACCTGAAACTAGCATTACACTGTATGTTAACTAACTGGAATTTAAATCAAAACTTTAAAAAAATTTTAGAAATTAAAGAAGGTTTTTAAAGTAAATAAATATATTTGGACTGAATGTAAGTGACCAGTGATACCAAACATGTAAAACATGGATCTGTGGGCTTCTCTCCGATCTGATTGTTCTACAGTGTTATTCTATGATTTTCCCTTTACTTTCTTTCTTGGGCTTTGGTTCATTACATTTTCTCAATCCAAGTCCAAGTACCTGGCTCAATTTGTTGAAAGCCTTATTCCCTGAAGTCCTAAGCTTCAAGCAAGATAGCCAGAGGGTGAAGAGTTGGTATCATATTTAATAATAGTGTATGGTACATTGGGGCACCTGGGTGGCTCAATTGCTTAAGCATCTGCCTTTGGCTCAGGTCATGATCTCAGGGTCCTGGGATCGAACCCCATGTTGAGTTCCCTGTTCACTGGAGAGTCTGCTTCTCCCTCTCCCTCTGCCCCTCCCTCCTACTTGTGCTTTCTCTCTCTTTCTCTCAAATAAATTAAAAAAAAAATATATATATATATATATATATATTGTATGGTACACTTAAAGATTTGTTAAATCATGTTAAATGTTATTACCACAATTTAAAAAACAGGGGAGAGAGATTTAAGAAAGAAGAGTTGGGGATCACAGGCCATATACATCAGAACTAAAAGCCATCCAAGACAAATGGAGTGAGGAAGAAGACACACCTCAAGTGGTGAGATTACATGGGTGGTCAGGAACTGGGTAAGTAGAAACCATTAAAACTAGAATTGATTGAAGCCCTAGGAAAGAAAACGGGGAGAACACAGAGTATTAGAGCCAAGGCAGGGTATGAGAGTAATTTCAGAATTTCTCTGTAGCCTCCGTGCAGCTTAATGAAGTCCTGTTGAGCAGGTGCTGAGGTCTTCATATATCAAGACTCTGCCAGACACTGCCTCCTAGGATTCTCATCCTAGATATTACATCTTCAATAAAGGCTCTTCAGTATCCCCCAAGCTATAATCAATATGTTCCCTCAATACTTTACAGTATTCCCATTGTATTTTTACTCTCTAATTCAGTTCAATAAAGGTTGAGTGCCTGCAGTGTGCCAAGTATTCTGTTAGGAAATTCCTTATCAGTGTTTTATTAGTCTCCTATTCTCTCCTAAAATCACACAAGGAAAATTTTCAATGATTAGAAGATGGAAGATGGAACCTGACTGTTTTCTCTGTCATAGTTGTTAGTATCATCGTCTTTTCCAAGCCCACAATAGATGCTTAAAGTCCAGAAGTTTTTTTTGCTATCCTGCATGTGGAATGGGGGTTCTTTGCTACGATTCAAGTTTCTTAGATGTGCTATTCTGCTACCATACTCTCCTAACTCTGGCCACTTCCTTGGAGACCAACCAATGCCTGTATTACCAAAGGGACTTACAGACATCTCTTTCTCCATCCAGGCATCCTTGCCTTACTGCTTTCCACTCCTGGATATCTGACATCATCTCCTCAGTGGTTTTAGGCTGTTTATAAATGACAGGTTTCTTCAGCTGCTTCCACTTTCTACCAGACAGTAAATCCTTGGGGAAAGAATTACTAAACTAGATTATTTCAGTAAGATAGGAAAAGGAAAAGAGAAAATATATATGAAACTCTAAAAATTTACTTACCAGTCTAAAATGGAAGACAGTGACTATTGAACAAGTGACTATTATTGATAAGAAAAATGATTGTGATTATAGCTACCAATTATACTTAGAGGATTTGTTCCTCAAAAATAAACAAGCATACTAATATTTGACTACATTTATGTTCATCACAGTATTACTTTTTTGAGAAAATAAGTGAAATCAACATTAGTGCTCAGCAATGGAGGGGTGGCGAAATAAAGGATGTTGTATCGGTGCAAGGATGTACTACATGTGTACATACATGGGTGTTAAAATGATGTTGATATGAGAAGATTTGCATAATAGATACTTATATACAAAATACAGGTTACAGGGGCACCTGGGTGGCTCAGCTGATTTAGTGCCAGACTCCTGCTTTCGGCACAGGTCATGATCTTGGGGTCCTGAGATTGAGCTCCATGTCAGACTCTGTGCTCAGCGCAGAGTTTGCTTGTCCCTCTCCCTCTGCTCCTTTCTCTCTCTGTCTCTCTCTCTCTAATAAATAAAATCTTAAAAAAAATAAAGGTTGCAAAGAACATGAACAACAGATACATCCCCAAAATTTACCAATGGTGATGACTAAATAATCTAGTTGGTGGGAATTCAAGAGTTTTCAGCTTTACTTTTTGTTCACTTGACTTTTTTCATTTTTTCCAAGGAGCGTGTATTTCCTTTTAACTATGAAAATCTAAAAAGAACTATTTTGAATTTCAAAAAGATCTAATTGCTTTCATCTACTAAATGTTTACTGTGTCAGTCACCTAGGTAGGCATTTTACATACATCATTTCTGTTCTTCTTGCCAATCCTTAAAAATAGGTATAAGGTTTTTTTTTCTATTTTCATTCTTTGTTCTTAGAAGAAGGATATATTAATCAGATTGACAGATGGAAGAGCCCTGGTTCTTATTCAACAGGACTGCTGTATGGTAACAGGCTCCATTCTCATGGGCAGTCTATCTTCCACCCTATCCATGTGGTTAGCTGAAGAAAATCTGCCTCCCTCAAAGGCTTTTCTTCCCTATTCTCTTTGATTAATATCTTAGTATGCTTGTCATTGATGTTAATTTGGGTAGAATGTAGTGATGGAGTGAGATCAAAAAGACTAAGCTGGGAATGAGGAGAAGAAATCTGAATTTTAAAAATGGTAACTCTTGAGGAATTGCCACACAAATTGCTGGATCAGATTTTCTGGAATTCTTTTGTATTCATTTCCCAACAAGATTAGAAATTTCTCAGGAAAGCAGTAGTGTGTTAGGTCTAAACCTTTGGCAGCACGTTTCATACCATTTTTGGAATAACATTCCTTTTTTTTTTTTTTTAAAGATTTTATTTATTTATTTGACAGAGAGAGGGACAGCCAGTGAGAGAGGAAACACAGCAGGGGGAGTGGGAGAGAAAGAAGCAGGCTCCCAGAAGAGCATGGAGCCCGATGTGGGGCTTGATCCCAGAACCCTGAGATTATGCCCTGAGCCGAAGGCAGACGCTTAACGACTGAGCCACCCAGGTGCCCTGGAATAACATTCCTTAATAGGGTATCATTCACTCATTTAGTGTGCATGTGAGTAAAGTTCTGCTGATTTGGGAATCAGACAAGACAACAACTGCACAAGCAATGAGACAGAGTGTGATGATGAGATTTTGTGTTTTATCTGCTGATTTTTAATGCCATTGAAATAGATTTTTGAAGTTTTATTGAGATTCTTTTACATTTCTTTTTCCTTGCAATTTGATGCAAAATTATTTTCATGTGTCTTGTGAACATATTATGTTACTATAATTTTCTTCTTAATAACACTTAGCTAATAAATAAATAAGAAAATAACTTCTATGAATTTAAAGATAATCAGGATCATCAGTCCTTTCACGGGCAAGGAGCTAATAACTAATGACCTTTAATATTTTATAAACATAATATTGTTTATGAGCAGATCCTCTAGATAGCAGTAAAGATAAAAAAGTTAAGTAGTCAACATTTATTGGTGAAGCATCCATTGAGTCATGAGAATTATAGCCTTTTATGACAGAACCATCCTGAGGTTGAGAATTCTGTTCACTTGGTTTTCAGTAATAGAGAGGGAGATCATTCACTTGATTTACATAGCTTCTTTTACTTCCCTAAGGCTTTTCAATCTTTACTATCTAATGCTAAATTTGTGTTGTACTTTATCTTTTAAAAAACAGTATTTTTCATAATACACAGTTCGATTTTTGTATACCTGGTTATCAGTTTTGCTAATAATAGTACCCTCTTCTTTGTACTTTGCCCCTTTCCTACTCCATGAGGTTCTGATGGCACTGTTACTCACAAAAGTAAGTGGGTTGTGTAGAAGGATTGTAACATTACTGAAGTCTGGGTGTAATTGGAATGAGTACATAACCTAAGATGAGTGCGTTAGAAGCTTTTGATGAAATATCATATACAGACACTGAGAAATAGAAGATAAGTTCATGATACTGTCTCAGTAATGTCCTCTGCCAAAGAGAAAACATCTACCTTTAGTGGAAAAGAATGAGGAAACTACAGAGAGAAGTAAAGCTAACAAATTCAGAGAATTGATAATGTTTGATTACTTGATATCTGACATAGGTACCACCCCTTACCTTTCCAGTTAAGAAAATTAGTACATTTCTTGTTCTTTTTTTTTTCTTTTTTCTTTTCTTTTTCTTAAGCTAATTTGAGTTTGGTTCATATCATCTGCAAACAAAATGTAAATTGAGCTTATGAAATGGGCCCAGCGTGTGTGGGTTTTCACTAGCAAGACCTTACTTCAAAGAAAGCTCTAAGTAAACAGGTAAATAGGATGACCCACTGTGGGTACAGTCATTCTCCTTCCTTAGTCAACCCAGGGTTTATTCATAGTGCACTCATTTACAAAGTGGCAGAGTAGGGTGAGTACGGAAGTGATGGTGTGTTCAACAACAGGGATTTTTTCTCACTAAGACTGACCTTGTGACTGCCACTGCAGTTTTCTCAATCATTGGTAAACATCAGGTCCCTGATATGAAATGATATTTCTAAGAGATTAGCTAGCTACCTGGTTATAGGTCATCTACATTGGGCTTTTTCCGTTTTACAAAAGTAACAATCTCCAATCTCCAAAAATATTTGTTTTGAATTTGATTTTGTTTTCCTACCTGTATTGTTTCTGTTGGGTCCATTACTCATTCTGTTGGGTTACTGCATATCCTAAATATTGTCACAATATTCCACACAAATCATCTTTCATCTTTCAATTCAGTTCACAGCAGAACAGGTAACACAATGGACCAGTGCCTGTGGTTTCTCTAGGCTTTTCATATACCTCACTTGTGGTAATAGGTTATAATTTATAATTATTTTAGTAGTGAAAAAAGAACTAAGTCAAACATAGAATATGTAGGAAAGGATTAAAAAGAAGCATTGCTGGGTGATATGTATTAAGGAGGGCACATTTTGTGGTGAGCCCTGGGTGTTATACACAACTAATGAATCATTGAACACTTCATCAAAAACTAATGATGTACTATATGGTGGCTAACTGAACATATTTAAAAAAACAAACGAACAAAGACAGCAAGAAAAACAAACCTTGAGATTGGCAGAAACCAGGCATCTCTGGTTTTGTCTCTAGTAGGTGATGCAGACTGAATCTCTAATGCACTGTCATCAGAAACATCTCTAATTTTAGTTTTTGAGTGTGTTTGGTTTTTTTCCCCCGTGATTAAAATTTCTGGAGGATAGAATCTCGTTGGCTTAGTTTGGGTCATGTGCCCACTCTTACAATCAGGGTAGGGAGGAGTCCATTATCAGAAGAAAGGATATCAGGGGTGCCTGGGTGGCTCAGTTGGTGAAGCATCCGACTCTTCATTTTGGCTCAGGTCAAGATCTCAGGGTCGTGAGATTGAGTTCTGCATCTGTCTCTGTGTTGGGCATGGAGCTTGCTTTAAGATTCTCTTTCTACCTCTCCCTCTGCCCCATCCCCACCACTTGTGTGCATGCTCTCTCCCTCTCTCTCTGAAGAAGAAGAAGAAGAAGAAGAAGAAGAAGAAGAAGAAGAAGAAGAAAGGTATATTAAATATTAGCATCCAACGACTGGACTATAGTAGCTACTGTTGCTTTCTCAGTGTTTCCTATGTTGCCTCTTTCTCATCCCTCCTGCCCACTATCTGATAGTAAATCTGTTCTCTTAGCTATGGTTGACTATTTGATTGAACCTGTTGATAAACATATCTGGCTCCTATTAGGGTGATTTTTTTTCTAATTTCAAAATGATAATAGTCATCTTGTGTCTGTCATAATGAAATCCACCACTAGGTATAAAATCTCTTCTGCAGGGATAATGATAGTGAAAAATAAAAGGCATTGACTTCACATCATGAAAATGACATAGTGTTGTGAGTAATGCACTATTTTAATTTAATTAATTTTATGGAGATGAGTATTGACCAAGGCCAAGTGTACATTACAGTATAATGTATAAACAAAGATCTTATAGTTGTTGAAATGGATCAAAAATGGGAGCAAAAGTGGTTGTTTGATCTCCAAAGGCAAGAGAAACAAAAGAAAAAATGAACTTGTGGGGCTTCATTAAGATAAAAAGCTTCTGCACAGCCAAGGAAACAGTCAAAAAAACTAAGAGGCAGCCCATGGAATGGGAGAAGATATTTGCAAATGACACTACAGATAAAAGACTGGTATCCAATATCTACAAAGAAGTTCTCAAACTCAATACACGAGAAACAAATAATCAAATCAAAAAATGGGCAGAAGATATGAACAGACACTTTTCCAATGAAGACATACAAATGGCTAACAGACACATGAAAAAATGTTCAAAATCATTAGCCATCAGGGAAATTCAGATCAAAAACCACATTGAGATACCACCTTACGCCAATTAGAATGGCAAAAATAGACAAGGCAAGAAGCAACAAATGTTGGAGAGGATATGGAGGAAGGGGATCCCTCTTACACTGTTGGTGGGAATGCAAGTTGGTACAGCCACTTTGGAAAACAGTGTGGAGGTCCCTTAAAAAGTTAAAAATAGAGCTACCTTATGATCCAGCAAGTGCACTACTGGGTATTTACCCCAAAGATACAGATGTAGTGAAGAGAAGGGCCATATGCACCCCAATGTTCATAGCAGCATTGTCCACAATAGCGAAACTGTGGAAGGAGCCGGAATGCCCTTCAACAGATGAATGGATAAAGAAGTTGTGGTCCATATATACAATGGAATATTACTCAGCCATCAGAAAGAACGATTACCCAACTTTCGCAGCAACATGGACGGGACTGGAGGAGATTATGCTAAGTGAAATAAGTCAAGCAGAGAAAGACAATTATCATATGGTTTCACTCATTTGTGGAACATAAGAAATAGCAGGAAGATCGGTAGGAGAAGGAAGGGAAGAATGAAGGGGGGTTAAACAGAAGGGGGAATGAACCATGAGAGACTATGGACTCTGGGAAATAAACTGAGGACTTGGGGGGGGGATTGGGATAGGCCGGTGATGGGTATTAAGGAGGGCACATATTGCATGATGCACTGGGTGTTATATGCAAATAATGAATCATGGAACATTGGATCAAAAACTGGGGATATACTGTATGGTGACTAACATAACATAATAAAAAATTATTAAAGAAAAAGAAAGTGGTCGTTTGTATGACACATAGAAGCATAGGCATGCCAACCTGAAGACAAAAAAGCCATAGCAATTAAGATTATATTTATGTTTCAAGTGTATGTAATCAGAAATCTGATGTTTTAAGTTCTTAGGGAACAAAATTCTACCAGACAACAATCTTATTCCTCCATCATATCTATGTGTTTTCCTTGAAGTAATTTATTTTATTAGTTCTGAAATTTTTGGTT